>NC_090437.1:219106449-219408592 GCF_031143425.1 Pleurodeles waltl | reverse complement strand
TTCCATCCACCTAGCGTTCCCCCCAGTCTCCAGATAAAAATGATACCTCACTTGCATGGGTAGGCCTAGCGCCGGCGACAGGAAACACCCCAAAGCGCAACGTGGACACATCCTAAATTTTGGAAAAAAACAGAGGTGTTTTTTGCGAAGTGCCTACCCGTAGATTTTGGCCTCTAGCTCAGCCGGCACCTAGGGAAACCTACCAAACCTGTGCATTTCTGAAAACTAGAGACCTAGGGGAATCCAAGGAGGGGTGACTTGCGGGGCTCGGACCAGGTTCTGTTACCCAGAATCATTTGCAAACCTCAAAATTTGGCTAAAAAAACACATGTTCCTCACATTTCTGTGGCAGAAAGTTCTGGAATCTGAGAGGAGCTACAAATTTCCTTCCACCTAGCGTTCCCCACAGTCTGCCGATAAAAATGATACCTCACTTGCATGGGTAGGCCTAGCGCCGGCGACAGGAAACACCCCAAAGCGCAACGTGGACACATCCTAAATTTTGGAAAAAAACAGAGGAGTTTTTTGCGAAGTGCCTACCTGTAGATTTTGGCCTCTAGCTCAGCCCGTACCTAGGGAAACCTACCAAACCTGTGCATTTCTGAAAACTAGAGACCTAGGGGAATCCAAGGAGGGGTGACTTGCTGGGCTCGGACCAGGTTCTGTTACCCAGAATCCTTTGCAAACCTCAAAATTTGGCTAAAAAAACACATGTTCCTCACATTTCTGTGGCAGAAAGTTCTGGAATCTGAGAGGAGCTACAAATTTCCTTCCACCGAGCGTTCCCCCAAGTCTCCCGATAAAAATGATACCTCACTTGCGTGGGTAGGCCTAGCGCCGGCGACAGGAAACACCCCAAAGCGCAACGTGGACACATCCTAAATTTTGGAAAAAAACAGAGGTGTTTTTTGCGAAGTGCCTACCTGTAGATTTTGACCTGTAGCTCAGCTGGCACCTAGGGAAACCTACCAAACCTGTGCATTTCTGAAAACTAGAGTCCTAGGGGAATCCAAGGAGGGGTGACTTGCGGGGCTCGGACCAGGTTCTGTTACCCAGAATCCTTTGCAAACCTCAAAATTTGGCTAAAAAAACACATGTTCCTCACATTTCTGTGGCAGAAAGTTCTGGAATCTGAGAGGAGCTACAAATTTCCTTCCACCCAGCGTTCCCCCAAGTCTCCCGATAAAAATGATACCTCACTTGCGTGGGTAGGCCTAGCGCCGGCGACAGGAAACACCCCAAAGCGCAACGTGGACACATCCTAAATTTTGGGAGAAAACAGAGGTGTTTTTTGCGAAGTGCCTACCTGTAGATTTTGGCCTCTAGCTCAGCCCGCACCTAGGGAAACCTAACAAACCTGTGCATTTCTGAAAACTAGAGACCTAGGGGAATCCAAGGAGGGGTGACTTGCGGGGCTCGGACCAGGTTCTGTTACCCAGAATCCTTTGCAAACCTCAGAATTTGGCTAAAAAAACACATGTTCCTCACATTTCTGTGGCAGAAAGTTCTGGAATCTGAGAGGAGCTACAAATTTCCTTCCACCCAGCGTTCCCCCAAGTCTCCCGATAAAAATGATACCTCACTTGCGTGGGTAGGCCTAGCGCCGGCTACAGGAAACACCCCAAAGCGCAACGTGGACACATCCTAAATTTTGGAAAAAAACAGAGGTGTTTTTTGCGAAGTGCCTACCCGTAGATTTTGGCCTCTAGCTCACCCGGCAACGAGGGAAACCTATCAAACCTGTCCAATTCTGAAAACTAGAGACCTAGGGGAATCCAAGGAGGGGTGACTTGCGGGGCTCGGACCAGGTTCTGTTACCCAGAATCCTTTGCAAACCTCAAAATTTGGCTAAAAAAACACATGTTCCTCACATTTCTGTGGCAGAAAGTTCTGGAATCTGAGAGGAGCTACAAATTTCCTTCCACCCAGCGTTCCCCTAAGTCTCCTGATAAAAATGATACCTCACTTGCGTGGGTAGGCCTAGCGCTGGCGACAGGAAACACCCCAAAGCGCAACGTGGACACATCCTAAATTTTGGAAAAAAACAGAGGTGTTTTTTGCGAAGTGCCTACCTGTAGATTTTGGCCTCTAGCTCAGCCGGCACCTAGGGAAACCTACCAAACCTGTGCATTTCTGAAAACTAGAGACCTAGGGGAATCCAAGGAGGGGTGACTTGCGGGGCTCGGACCAGGTTCTGTTACCCAGAATCCTTTGCAAACCTCAAAATTTGGCTAAAAAAACACATGTCCCTCACATTTCTGTGGCAGAAAGTTCTGGAATCTGAGAGGAGCTACAAATTTCCTTCCACCCAGCGTTCCCCCAAGTCTCCCGATAAAAATGATACCTCACTTGCGTGGGTAGGCCTAGCGCCGGCGACAGGAAACACCCCAAAGCACAACGTGGACACATCCTAAATTTTGGAAAAAAAACAGAGGTGTTTTTTGCGAAGTGCCTACCTGTAGATTTTGGCCTCTAGCTCAGCCGGCACCTAGGGAAACCTACCAAACCTGTGCATTTCTGAAAACTAGAGACCTAGGGGAATCCAAGGAGGGGTGACTTGTGGGGCTCGGACCAGGTTCTGTTACCCAGAATCCTTTGCAAACCTCAAAATGTGGCTAAAAAAACACATGTTCCTCACATTTCTGTGGCAGAAAGTTCTGGAATCTGAGAGGAGCTACAAATTTCCTTCCACCTAGCGTTTCCCCCAGTCTCCCGATAAAAATGATACCTCACTTGCGTGGGTAGGCCTAGCGCCGGCGACAGGAAACACCCCAAAGCGCAACGTGGACACATCCTAAATTTTGGAAAAAAACAGAGGTGTTTTTTGCGAAGTGCCTACCTGTAGATTTTGGCCTCTAGCTCAGCTGGCACCTAGGGAAACCTACCAAACCTGTGCATTTCTGAAAACTAGAGTCCTAGCGGAATCCAAGGAGGGGTGACTTGCGGGGCTCGGACCAGGTTCTGTTACCCAGAATCCTTTGCAAACCTCAAAATTTGGCTAAAAAAACACATGTTCCTCACATTTCTGTGGCAGAAAGTTCTGGAATCTGAGAGGAGCTACAAATTTCCTTCCACCCAGCGTTCCCCCAAGTCTCCCGATAAAAATGATACCTCACTTGCGTGGGTAGGCCTAGCGCCGGCGACAGGAAACACCCCAAAGAGCAACGTGGACACATCCTAAATTTTGGGAGAAAACAGAGGTGTTTTTTGCGAAGTGCCTACCTGTAGATTTTGGCCTCTAGCTCAGCCGGCACCTAGGGAAACCTAACAAACCTGTGCATTTCTGAAAACTAGAGACCTAGGGGAATCCAAGGAGGGGTGACTTGCGGGGCTCGGACCAGGTTCTGTTACCCAGAATCCTTTGCAAACCTCAGAATTTGGCTAAAAAAACACATGTTCCTCACATTTCTGTGGCAGAAAGTTCTGGAATCTGAGAGGAGCTACAAATTTCCTTCCACCTAGCGTTCCCCCCAGTCTCCCGATAAAAATGATACCTCACTTGCATGGGTAGGCCTAGCGCCGGCGACAGGAAACACCCCAAAGCGCAACGTGGACACATCCTAAATTTTGGAAAAAAACAGAGGTGTTTTTTGCGAAGTGCCTACCTGTAGATTTTGGCCTCTACCTCAGCCGGTACCTAGGGAAACCTACCAAACCTGTGCATTTCTGAAAACTAGAGACCTAGGGGAATCCAAGGAGGGGTGACTTGCGGGGCTCGGACCAGGTTCTGTTAACCAGAATCCTTTGCAAACCTCAAAATTTGGCTAAAAAAACACATGTTCCTCACATTTCTGTGGCAGAAAGTTCTGGAATCTGAGAGGAGCTACAAATTTCCTTCCACCGAGCGTTCCCCCAAGTCTCCCGATAAAAATGATACCTCACTTGCGTGGGTAGGCCTAGCGCCGGCGACAGGAAACACCCCAAAGCGCAACGTGGACACATCCTAAATTTTGGAAAAAAAAAAAGGTGTTTTTTGCGAAGTGCCTACCTGTAGATTTTGGCCTCTAGCTCAGCTGGCACCTAGGGAAACCTACCAAACCTGTGCATTTCTGAAAACTAGAGTCCTAGGGGAATCCAAGGAGGGGTGACTTGCGGGGCTCGGACCAGGTTCTGTTACCCAGAATCCTTTGCAAACCTCAAAATTTGGCTAAAAAAACACATGTTCCTCACATTTCTGTGGCAGAAAGGTCTGGAATCTGAGAGGAGCTACAAATTTCCTTCCACCCAGCGTTCCCCCAAGTCTCCCGATAAAAATGATACCTCACTTGCGTGGGTAGGCCTAGCGCCGGCGACAGGAAACACCCCAAAGCGCAACGTGGACACATCCTAAATTTTGGGAGAAAACAGAGGTGTTTTTTGCGAAGTGCCTACCTGTAGATTTTGGCCTCTAGCTCAGCCGGCACCTAGGGAAACCTAACAAACCTGTGCATTTCTGAAAACTAGAGACCTAGGGGAATCCAAGGAGGGGTGACTTGCGGGGCTCGGACCAGGTTCTGTTACCCAGAATCCTTTGCAAACCTCAGAATTTGGCTAAAAAAACACATGTTCCTCACATTTCTGTGGCAGAAAGTTCTGGAATCTGAGAGGAGCTACAAATTTCCTTCCACCCAGCGTTCCCCCAAGTCTCCCGATAAAAATGATACCTCACTTGCGTGGGTAGGCCTAGCGCCGGCTACAGGAAACACCCCAAAGCGCAACGTGGACACATCCTAAATTTTGGAAAAAAACAGAGGTGTTTTTTGCGAAGTGCCTACCCGTAGATTTTGGCCTCTAGCTCAGCCGGCAACTAGGGAAACCTACCAAACCTGTCCAATTCTGAAAACTAGAGACCTAGGGGAATCCAAGGAGGGGTGACTTGCGGGGCTCGGACCAGGTTCTGTTACCCAGAATCCTTTGCAAACCTCAAAATTTGGCTAAAAAAACACATGTTCCTCACATTTCTGTGGCAGAAAGTTCCTGAATCTGAGAGGAGGTACAAATTTCCATCCACCCAGCGTTCCCCCAAGTCTCCCGATAAAAATGATACCTCACTTGCGTGGGTAGGCCTAGCGCTGGCGACAGGAAACACCCCAAAGCGCAACGTGGACACATCCTAAATTTTGGAAAAAAACAGAGGTGTTTTTTGCGAAGTGCCTACCTGTAGATTTTGGCCTCTAGCTCAGCCGGCACCTAGGGAAACCTACCAAACCTGTGCATTTCTGAAAACTAGAGACCTAGGGGAATCCAAGGAGGGGTGACTTGCTGGGCTCGGACCAGGTTCTGTTACCCAGAATCCTTTGCAAACCTCAAAATTTGGCTAAAAAAACACATGTCCCTCACATTTCTGTGGCAGAAAGTTCTGGAATCTGAGAGGAGCTACAAATTTCCTTCCACCCAGCGTTCCCCCAAGTCTCCCGATAAAAATGATACCTCACTTGCGTGGGTAGGCCTAGCGCCGGCGACAGGAAACACCCCAAAGCGCAACGTGGACACATCCTAAATTTTGGAAAAAAACAGAGGTGTTTTTTGCGAAGTGCCTACCTGTAGATTTTGGCCTCTAGCTCAGCCGGCACCTAGGGAAACCTACCAAACCTGTGCATTTCTGAAAACTAGAGACCTAGGGGAATCCAAGGAGGGGTGACTTGCGGGGCTCGGACCAGGTTCTGTTACCCAGAATCCTTTGCAAACCTCAAAATTTGGCTAAAAAAACACATGTTCCTCACATTTCTGTGGCAGAAAGTTCTGGAATCTGAGAGGAGCTACAAATTTCCTTCCACCCAGCGTTCCCCCAAGTCTCCCGATAAAAATGATACCTCACTTGCGTGGGTAGGCCTAGCGCCGGCGTCAGGAAACACCCCAAAGAGCAACGTGGACACATGCTAAATTTTGGGAAAAAACAGAGGTGTTTTTTGCGAAGTGCCTACCTGTAGACTTTGGCCTCTAGCTCAGCCGGCACCTAGGGAAACCTACCAAACCTGTGCATTTCTGAAAACTAGAGACCTAGGGGAATCCAAGGAGGGGTGACTTGCGGGGCTCGGACCAGGTTCTGTTACCCAGAATCCTTTGCAAACCTCAAAATTTGGCTAAAAAAACACATGTTCCTCACATTTCTGTGGCAGAAAGTTCTGGAATCTGAGAGGAGCTACAAATTTCCTTCCACCTAGCGTTCCCCCCAGTCTCCCGATAAAAATGATACCTCACTTGCGTGGGTAGGCCTAGCGCCGGCGACAGGAAACACCCCAAAGCGCAACGTGGACACATCCTAAATTTTGGAAAAAAACAGAGGTGTTTTTTGCGAAGTGCCTACCTGTAGATTTTGGCCTCTAGCTCAGCCGGTACCTAGGGAAACCTACCAAACCTGTGCATTTCTGAAAACTAGAGACCTAGGGGAATCCAAGGAGGGGTGACTTGCGGGGCTCGGACCAGGTTCTGTTACCCAGAATCCTTTGCAAACCTCAAAATTTGGCTAAAAAAAAACATGTTCCTCACATTTCTGTGGCAGAAAGTTCTGGAATCTGAGAGGAGCTACCAATTTCCTTCCACCCAGCGTTCCCCCAAGTCTCCCGATAAAAATGATACCTCACTTGCGTGGGTAGGCCTAGCGCCGGCGACAGGAAACACCCCAAAGAGCAACGTGGACACATCCTAAATTTTGGAAAAAAACAGAGGTGTTTTTTGCGAAGTGCCTACCTGTAGATTTTGGCCTCTAGCTCAGCTGGCACCTAGGGAAACCTACCAAACCTGTGCATTTCTGAAAACTAGAGTCCTAGGGGAATCCAAGGAGGGGTGACTTGCGGGGCTCGGACCAGGTTCTGTTACCCAGAATCCTTTGCAAACCTCAAAATTTGGCTAAAAAAACACATGTTCCTCACATTTCTGTGGCAGAAAGTTCTGGAATCTGAGAGGAGTTACAAATTTCTTTCCACCCAGCGTTCCCCCAAGTCTCCCGATAAAAATGATACCTCACTTGCGTGGGTAGGCCTAGCGCCGGCGACAGGAAACACCCCAAAGCGCAACGTGGAAACATCCTAAATTTTGGAAAAAAACAGAGGTGTTTTTTGCGAAGTGCCTACCTGTAGATTTTGGCCTCTAGCTCAGCCGGCACCTAGGGAAACCTACCAAACCTGTGCATTTCTGAAAACTAGAGACCTAGGGGAATCCAAGGAGGGGTGACTTGCGGGGCTCGGACCAGGTTCTGTTACCCAGAATCCTTTGCAAACCTCAAAATTTGGCTAAAAAAACACATGTTCCTCACATTTCTGTGGCAGAAAGTTCTGGAATCTGAGAGGATCTACAAATTTCCTTCCACCCAGCGTTCCCCCAAGTCTCCCTATAAAAATGATACCTCACTTGCGTGGGTAGGCCTAGCGCCGGCGACAGGAAACACCCCAAAGCGCAACGTGGACACATCCTAAATTTTGGAAAAAAACAGAGGTGTTTTTTGTGAATTGCCTACCTGTAGACTTTGGCCTCTAGCTCAGCCGGCACCTAGGGAAACCTACCAAACCTGTGCATTTCTGAAAACTAGAGACCTAGGGGAATCCAAGGAGGGGTGACTTGCGGGGCTCGGACCAGGTTCTGTTACCCAGAATCCTTTGCAAACCTCAAAATTTGGCTAAAAAAACACATGTTCCTCACATTTCTGTGGCAGAAAGTTCTGGAATCTGAGAGGAGCTACAAATTTCCTTCCACCCAGCGTTCCCCCAAGTCTCCCGATAAAAATGATACCTCACTTGCGTGGGTAGGCCTAGCGCCGGCGACAGGAAACACCCCAAAGAGCAACGTGGACACATGCTAAATTTTGGAAAAAAACAGAGGTGTTTTTTGCGAAGTGCCTACCTGTAGACTTTGGCCTCTAGCTCAGCCGGCACCTAGGGAAACCTACCAAACCTGTGCATTTCTGAAAACTAGAGACCTAGGGGAATCCAAGGAGGGGTGACTTGCGGGGCTCGGACCAGGTTCTGTTACCCAGAATCCTTTGCAAACCTCAAAATTTGGCTAAAAAAACACATGTTCCTCACATTTCTGTGGCAGAAAGTTCTGGAATCTGAGAGGAGTTACAAATTTCCTTCCACCCAGCATTCCCCCAAGTCTCCCGATAAAAATGATACCTCGCTTGCGTGGGTAGGCCTAGCGCCGGCGACAGGAAACACCCCAAAGCGCAACGTGGACACATCCTAAATTTTTGAAAAAAACAGAGGTGTTTTTTGCGAAGTGCCTACCTGTAGACTTTGGCCTCTAGCTCAGCCCGCACCTAGGGAAACCTACCACACCTGTGCATTTCTGAAAACTAGAGACCTAGGGGAATCCAAGGAGGGGTGACTTGCGGGGCTCGGACCGGGTTCTGTAACCCAGAATCCTTTGCAAACCTCAAAATTTGGCTAAAAAAACACATGTTCCTCACATTTCTGTGGCAGAAAGTTCTGGAATCTGAGAGGAGCTACAAATTTCCTTCCACCCAGCGTTCCCCCAAGTCTCCCGATAAAAATGATACCTCACTTGCGTGGGTAGGCCTAGCGCCGGCGACAGGAAACACCCCAAAGCGCAACGTGGACACATCCTAAATTTTGGAAAAAAACAGAGGTGTTTTTTGCGAAGTGCCTACCTGTAGATTTTGGCCTCTAGCTCAGCTGGCACCTAGGGAAACCTACCAAACCTGTGCATTTCTGAAAACTAGAGTCCTAGGGGAATCCAAGGAGGGGTGACTTGCGGGGCTCGGACCAGGTTCTGTTACCCAGAATCCTTTGCAAACCTCAAAATTTGGCAAAAAAAACACATGTTCCTCACATTTCTGTGGCAGAAAGTTCTGGAATCTGAGAGGAGCTACAAATTTCCTTCCACCCAGCGTTCCCCCAAGTCTCCCGATAAAAATGATACCTCACTTGCGTGGGTAGGCCTAGCGCCGGCGACAGGAAACACCCCAAAGCGCAACGTGGACACATCCTAAATTTTGGGAGAAAACAGAGGTGTTTTTTGCGAAGTGCCTACCTGTAGATTTTGGCCTCTAGCTCAGCCGGCACCTAGGGAAACCTAACAAACCTGTGCATTTCTGAAAACTAGAGACCTAGGGGAATCCAAGGAGGGGTGACTTGCGGGGCTCGGACCAGGTTCTGTTACCCAGAATCCTTTGCAAACCTCAGAATTTGGCTAAAAAAACACATGTTCCTCACATTTCTGTGGCAGAAAGTTCTGGAATCTGAGAGGAGCTACAAATTTCCTTCCACCTAGCGTTCCCCCCAGTCTCCCGATAAAAATGATACCTCACTTGCATGGGTAGGCCTAGCGCCGGCGACAGGAAACACCCCAAAGCGCAACGTGGACACATCCTAAATTTTGGAAAAAAACAGAGGTGTTTTTTGCGAAGTGCCTACCTGTAGATTTTGGCCTCTACCTCAGCCGGTACCTAGGGAAACCTACCAAACCTGTGCATTTCTGAAAACTAGAGACCTAGGGGAATCCAAGGAGGGGTGACTTGCGGGGCTCGGACCAGGTTCTGTTAACCAGAATCCTTTGCAAACCTCAAAATTTGGCTAAAAAAACACATGTTCCTCACATTTCTGTGGCAGAAAGTTCTGGAATCTGAGAGGAGCTACAAATTTCCTTCCACCCAGCGTTCCCCCAAGTCTCCCGATAAAAATGATACCTCACTTGCGTGGGTAGGCCTAGCGCCGGCTACAGGAAACACCCCAAAGCACAACGTGGACACATCCTAAATTTTGGAAAAAAACAGAGGTGTTTTTTGCGAAGTGCCTACCCGTAGATTTTGGCCTCTAGCTCAGCCGGCAACTAGGGAAACCTACCAAACCTGTCCAATTCTGAAAACTAGAGACCTAGGGGAATCCAAGGAGGGGTGACTTGCGGGGCTCGGACCAGGTTCTGTTACCCAGAATCCTTTGCAAACCTCAAAATTTGGCTAAAAAAACACATGTTCCTCACATTTCTGTGGCAGAAAGTTCCTGAATCTGAGAGGAGCTACAAATTTCCTTCCACCCAGCGTTCCCCCAAGTCTCCCGATAAAAATGATACCTCACTTGCGTGGGTAGGCCTAGCGCTGGCGACAGGAAACACCCCAAAGCGCAACGTGGACACATCCTAAATTTTGGAAAAAAACAGAGGTGTTTTTTGCGAAGTGCCTACCTGTAGATTTTGGCCTCTAGCTGAGCCGGCACCTAGGGAAACCTACCAAACCTGTGCATTTCTGAAAACTAGAGACCTAGGGGAATCCAAGGAGGGGTGACTTGCTGGGCTCGGACCAGGTTCTGTTACCCAGAATCCTTTGCAAACCTCAAAATTTGGCTAAAAAAACACATGTCCCTCACATTTCTGTGGCAGAAAGTTCTGGAATCTGAGAGGAGCTACAAATTTCCTTCCACCCAGCGTTCCCCCAAGTCTCCCGATAAAAATGATACCTCACTTGCGTGGGTAGGCCTAGCGCCGGCGACAGGAAACACCCCAAAGCGCAACGTGGACACATCCTAAATTTTGGAAAAAAACAGAGGTGTTTTTTGCGAAGTGCCTACCTGTAGATTTTGGCCTCTAGCTCAGCCGGCACCTAGGGAAACCTACCAAACCTGTGCATTTCTGAAAACTAGAGACCTAGGGGAATCCAAGGAGGGGTGACTTGCGGGGCTCGGACCAGGTTCTGTTACCCAGAATCCTTTGCAAACCTCAAAATTTGGCTAAAAAAACACATGTTCCTCACATTTCTGTGGCAGAAAGTTCTGGAATCTGAGAGGAGCTACAAATTTCCTTCCACCCAGCGTTCCCCCAAGTCTCCCGATAAAAATGATACCTCACTTGCGTGGGTAGGCCTAGCGCCGGCGTCAGGAAACACCCCAAAGAGCAACGTGGACACATGCTAAATTTTGGAAAAAAACAGAGGTGTTTTTTGCGAAGTGCCTACCTGTAGACTTTGGCCTCTAGCTCAGCCGGCACCTAGGGAAACCTACCAAACCTGTGCATTTCTGAAAACTAGAGACCTAGGGGAATCCAAGGAGGGGTGACTTGCGGGGCTCGGACCAGGTTCTGTTACCCAGAATCCTTTGCAAACCTCAAAATTTGGCTAAAAAAACACATGTTCCTCACATTTCTGTGGCAGAAAGTTCTGGAATCTGAGAGGAGCTACAAATTTCCTTCCACCTAGCGTTCCCCCCAGTCTCCCGATAAAAATGATACCTCACTTGCGTGGGTAGGCCTAGCGCCGGCGACAGGAAACACCCCAATGCGCAACGTGGACACATCCTAAATTTTGGAAAAAAACAGAGGTGTTTTTTGCGAAGTGCCTACCTGTAGATTTTGGCCTCTAGCTCAGCCGGTACCTAGGGAAACCTACCAAACCTGTGCATTTCTGAAAACTAGAGACCTAGGGGAATCCAAGGAGGGGTGACTTGCGGGGCTCGGACCAGGTTCTGTTACCCAGAATCCTTTGCAAACCTCAAAATTTGGCTAAAAAAAAACATGTTCCTCACATTTCTGTGGCAGAAAGTTCTGGAATCTGAGAGGAGCTACAAATTTCCTTCCACCCAGCGTTCCCCCAAGTCTCCCGATAAAAATGATACCTCACTTGCGTGGGTAGGCCTAGCGCCGGCGTCAGGAAACACCCCAAAGAGCAACGTGGACACATGCTAAATTTTGGAAAAAAACAGAGGTGTTTTTTGCGAAGTGCCTACCTGTAGACTTTGGCCTCTAGCTCAGCCGGCACCTAGGGAAACCTACCAAACCTGTGCATTTCTGAAAACTAGAGACCTAGGGGAATCCAAGGAGGGGTGACTTGCGGGGCTCGGACCAGGTTCTGTTACCCAGAATCCTTTGCAAACCTCAAAATTTGGCTAAAAAAACACATGTTCCTCACATTTCTGTGGCAGAAAGTTCTGGAATCTGAGAGGAGCTACAAATTTCCTTCCACCTAGCGTTCCCCCCAGTCTCCCGATAAAAATGATACCTCACTTGCGTGGGTAGGCCTAGCGCCGGCGACAGGAAACACCCCAATGCGCAACGTGGACACATCCTAAATTTTGGAAAAAAACAGAGGTGTTTTTTGCGAAGTGCCTACCTGTAGATTTTGGCCTCTAGCTCAGCCGGTACCTAGGGAAACCTACCAAACCTGTGCATTTCTGAAAACTAGAGACCTAGGGGAATCCAAGGAGGGGTGACTTGCGGGGCTCGGACCAGGTTCTGTTACCCAGAATCCTTTGCAAACCTCAAAATTTGGCTAAAAAAAAACATGTTCCTCACATTTCTGTGGCAGAAAGTTCTGGAATCTGAGAGGAGCTACCAATTTCCTTCCACCCAGCGTTCCCCCAAGTCTCCCGATAAAAATGATACCTCACTTGCGTGGGTAGGCCTAGCGCCGGCGACAGGAAACACCCCAAAGAGCAACGTGGACACATCCTAAATTTTGGAAAAAAACAGAGGTGTTTTTTGCGAAGTGCCTACCTGTAGATTTTGGCCTCTAGCTCAGCTGGCACCTAGGGAAACCTACCAAACCTGTGCATTTCTGAAAACTAGAGTCCTAGGGGAATCCAAGGAGGGGTGACTTGCGGGGCTCGGACCAGGTTCTGTTACCCAGAATCCTTTGCAAACCTCAAAATTTGGCTAAAAAAACACATGTTCCTCACATTTCTGTGGCAGAAAGTTCTGGAATCTGAGAGGAGTTACAAATTTCTTTCCACCCAGCGTTCCCCCAAGTCTCCCGATAAAAATGATACCTCACTTGCGTGGGTAGGCCTAGCGCCGGCGACAGGAAACACCCCAAAGCGCAACGTGGAAACATCCTAAATTTTGGAAAAAAACAGAGGTGTTTTTTGCGAAGTGCCTACCTGTAGATTTTGGCCTCTAGCTCAGCCGGCACCTAGGGAAACCTACCAAACCTGTGCATTTCTGAAAACTAGAGACCTAGGGGAATCCAAGGAGGGGTGACTTGCGGGGCTCGGACCAGGTTCTGTTACCCAGAATCCTTTGCAAACCTCAAAATTTGGCTAAAAAAACACATGTTCCTCACATTTCTGTGGCAGAAAGTTCTGGAATCTGAGAGGAGCTACAAATTTCCTTCCACCCAGCGTTCCCCCAAGTCTCCCGATAAAAATGATACCTCACTTGCGTGGGTAGGCCTAGCGCCGGCGACAGGAAACACCCCAAAGAGCAACGTGGACACATGCTAAATTTTGGAAAAAAACAGAGGTGTTTTTTGCGAAGTGCCTACCTGTAGACTTTGGCCTCTAGCTCAGCCGGCACCTAGGGAAACCTACCAAACCTGTGCATTTCTGAAAACTAGAGACCTAGGGGAATCCAAGGAGGGGTGACTTGCGGGGCTCGGACCAGGTTCTGTTACCCAGAATCCTTTGCAAACCTCAAAATTTGGCTAAAAAAACACATGTTCCTCACATTTCTGTGGCAGAAAGTTCTGGAATCTGAGAGGAGTTACAAATTTCCTTTCACCCAGCATTCCCCCAAGTCTCCCGATAAAAATGATACCTCGCTTGCGTGGGTAGGCCTAGCGCCGGCGACAGGAAACACCCCAAAGCGCAACGTGGACACATCCTAAATTTTTGAAAAAAACAGAGGTGTTTTTTGCGAAGTGCCTACCTGTAGACTTTGGCCTCTAGCTCAGCCCGCACCTAGGGAAACCTACCACACCTGTGCATTTCTGAAAACTAGAGACCTAGGGGAATCCAAGGAGGGGTGACTTGCGGGGCTCGGACCGGGTTCTGTTACCCAGAATCCTTTGCAAACCTCAAAATTTGGCTAAAAAAACACATGTTCCTCACATTTCTGTGGCAGAAAGTTCTGGAATCTGAGAGGAGCTACAAATTTCCTTCCACCCAGCGTTCCCCCAAGTCTCCCGATAAAAATGATACCTCACTTGCGTGGGTAGGCCTAGCGCCGGCGACAGGAAACACCCCAAAGCGCAACGTGGACACATCCTAAATTTTGGAAAAAAACAGAGGTGTTTTTTGTGAAGTGCCTACCTGTAGACTTTGGCCTCTAGCTCAGCCGGCACCTAGGGAAACCTACCAAACCTGTGCATTTCTGAAAACTAGAGACCTAGGGGAATCCAAGGAGGGGTGACTTGCGGGGCTCGGACCAGGTTCTGTTACCCAGAATCCTTTGCAAACCTCAAAATTTGGCTAAAAAAACACATGTTCCTCACATTTCTGTGGCAGAAAGTTCTGGAATCTGAGAGGAGCTACAAATTTCCTTCCACCCAGCGTTCCCCCAAGTCTCCCGATAAAAATGATACCTCACTTGCGTGGGTAGGCCTAGCGCCGGCGACAGGAAACACCCCAAAGAGCAACGTGGACACATGCTAAATTTTGGAAAAAAACAGAGGTGTTTTTTGCGAAGTGCCTACCTGTAGACTTTGGCCTCTAGCTCAGCCGGCACCTAGGGAAACCTACCAAACCTGTGCATTTCTGAAAACTAGAGACCTAGGGGAATCCAAGGAGGGGTGACTTGCGGGGCTCGGACCAGGTTCTGTTACCCAGAATCCTTTGCAAACCTCAAAATTTGGCTAAAAAAACACATGTTCCTCACATTTCTGTGGCAGAAAGTTCTGGAATCTGAGAGGAGCTACAAATTTCCTTCCACCCAGCATTCCCCCAAGTCTCCAGATAAAAATGATACCTCGCTTGCGTGGGTAGGCCTAGCACCGGCGACAGGAAACACCCCAAAGCGCAACGTGGACACATCCTAAATTTTGGAAAAAAACAGAGGTGTTTTTTGCGAAGTGCCTACCTGTAGACTTTGGCCTCTAGCTCAGCCGGCACCTAGGGAAACCTACCAAACCTGTGCATTTCTGAAAACTAGAGACCTAGGGGAATCCAAGGAGGGGTGACTTGCGGGGCTCGGACCAGGTTCTGTTACCCAGAATCCTTTGCAAACCTCAAAATTTGGCTAAAAAAACACATGTTCCTCACATTTCTGTGGCAGAAAGTTCTGGAATCTGAGAGGAGCTACAAATTTCCTTCCACCTAGCGTTCCCCCCAGTCTCCCGATAAAAATGATACCTCACTTGCGTGGGTAGGCCTAGCGCCGGCGACAGGAAACACCCCAATGCGCAACGTGGACACATCCTAAATTTTGGAAAAAAACAGAGGTGTTTTTTGCGAAGTGCCTACCTGTAGATTTTGGCCTCTAGCTCAGCCGGTACATAGGGAAACCTACCAAACCTGTGCATTTCTGAAAACTAGAGACCTAGGGGAATCCAAGGAGGGGTGACTTGCGGGGCTCGGACCAGGTTCTGTTACCCAGAATCCTTTGCAAACCTCAAAATTTGGCTAAAAAAAAACATGTTCCTCACATTTCTGTGGCAGAAAGTTCTGGAATCTGAGAGGAGCTACCAATTTCCTTCCACCCAGCGTTCCCCCAAGTCTCCCGATAAAAATGATACCTCACTTGCGTGGGTAGGCCTAGCGCCGGCGACAGGAAACACCCCAAAGAGCAACGTGGACACATCCTAAATTTTGGAAAAAAACAGAGGTGTTTTTTGCGAAGTGCCTACCTGTAGATTTTGGCCTCTAGCTCAGCTGGCACCTAGGGAAACCTACCAAACCTGTGCATTTCTGAAAACTAGAGTCCTAGGGGAATCCAAGGAGGGGTGACTTGCGGGGCTCGGACCAGGTTCTGTTACCCAGAATCCTTTGCAAACCTCAAAATTTGGTTAAAAAAACACATGTTCCTCACATTTCTGTGGCAGAAAGTTCTGGAATCTGAGAGGAGTTACAAATTTCTTTCCACCCAGCGTTCCCCCAAGTCTCCCGATAAAAATGATACCTCACTTGCGTGGGTAGGCCTAGCGCCGGCGACAGGAAACACCCCAAAGCGCAACGTGGAAACATCCTAAATTTTGGAAAAAAACAGAGGTGTTTTTTCCGAAGTGCCTACCTGTAGATTTTGGCCTCTAGCTCAGCCGGCACCTAGGGAAACCTACCAAACCTGTGCATTTCTGAAAACTAGAGACCTAGGGGAATCCAAGGAGGGGTGACTTGCGGGGCTCGGACCAGGTTCTGTTACCCAGAATCCTTTGCAAACCTCAAAATTTGGCTAAAAAAACACATGTTCCTCACATTTCTGTGGCAGAAAGTTCTGGAATCTGAGAGGAGCTACAAATTTCCTTCCACCCAGCGTTCCCCCAAGTCTCCCGATAAAAATGATACCTCACTTGCGTGGGTAGGCCTAGCGCCGGCGACAGGAAACACCCCAAAGAGCAACGTGGACACATGCTAAATTTTGGAAAAAAACAGAGGTGTTTTTTGCGAAGTGCCTACCTGTAGACTTTGGCCTCTAGCTCAGCCGGCACCTAGGGAAACCTACCAAACCTGTGCATTTCTGAAAACTAGAGACCTAGGGGAATCCAAGGAGGGGTGACTTGCGGGGCTCGGACCAGGTTCTGTTACCCAGAATCCTTTGCAAACCTCAAAATTTGGCTAAAAAAACACATGTTCCTCACATTTCTGTGGCAGAAAGTTCTGGAATCTGAGAGGAGCTACAAATTTCCTTCCACCCAGCATTCCCCCAAGTCTCCAGATAAAAATGATACCTCGCTTGCGTGGGTAGGCCTAGCACGGGCGACAGGAAACACCCCAAAGCGCAACGTGGACACATCCTAAATTTTGGAAAAAAACAGAGGTGTTTTTTGCGAAGTGCCTACCTGTAGACTTTGGCCTCTAGCTCAGCCGGCACCTAGGGAAACCTACCAAACCTGTGCATTTCTGAAAACTAGAGACCTAGGGGAATCCAAGGAGGGGTGACTTGCGGGGCTCGGACCAGGTTCTGTTACCCAGAATCCTTTGCAAACCTCAAAATTTGGCTAAAAAAACACATGTTCCTCACATTTCTGTGGCAGAAAGTTCTGGAATCTGAGAGGAGCTACAAATTTCCTTCCACCTAGCGTTCCCCCCAGTCTCCCGATAAAAATGATACCTCACTTGCGTGGGTAGGCCTAGCGCCGGCGACAGGAAACACCCCAATGCGCAACGTGGACACATCCTAAATTTTGGAAAAAAACAGAGGTGTTTTTTGCGAAGTGCCTACCTGTAGATTTTGGCCTCTAGCTCAGCCGGTACCTAGGGAAACCTACCAAACCTGTGCATTTCTGAAAACTAGAGACCTAGGGGAATCCAAGGAGGGGTGACTTGCGGGGCTCGGACCAGGTTCTGTTACCCAGAATCCTTTGCAAACCTCAAAATTTGGCTAAAAAAAAACATGTTCCTCACATTTCTGTGGCAGAAAGTTCTGGAATCTGAGAGGAGCTACCAATTTCCTTCCACCCAGCGTTCCCCCAAGTCTCCCGATAAAAATGATACCTCACTTGCGTGGGTAGGCCTAGCGCCGGCGACAGGAAACACCCCAAAGAGCAACGTGGACACATCCTAAATTTTGGAAAAAAACAGATGTGTTTTTTGCGAAGTGCCTACCTGTAGATTTTGGCCTCTAGCTCAGCTGGCACCTAGGGAAACCTACCAAACCTGTGCATTTCTGAAAACTAGAGTCCTAGGGGAATCCAAGGAGGGGTGACTTGCGGGGCTCGGACCAGGTTCTGTTACCCAGAATCCTTTGCAAACCTCAAAATTTGGCTAAAAAAACACATGTTCCTCACATTTCTGTGGCAGAAAGTTCTGGAATCTGAGAGGAGTTACAAATTTCTTTCCACCCAGCGTTCCCCCAAGTCTCCCGATAAAAATGATACCTCACTTGCGTGGGTAGGCCTAGCGCCGGCGACAGGAAACACCCCAAAGCGCAACGTGGAAACATCCTAAATTTTGGAAAAAAACAGAGGTGTTTTTTGCGAAGTGCCTACCTGTAGATTTTGGCCTCTAGCTCAGCCGGCACCTAGGGAAACCTACCAAACCTGTGCATTTCTGAAAACTAGAGACCTAGGGGAATCCAAGGAGGGGTGACTTGCGGGGCTCGGACCAGGTTCTGTTACCCAGAATCCTTTGCAAACCTCAAAATTTGGCTAAAAAAACACATGTTCCTCACATTTCTGTGGCAGAAAGTTCTGGAATCTGAGAGGAGCTACAAATTTCCTTCCACCCAGCGTTCCCCCAAGTCTCCCGATAAAAATGATACCTCACTTGCGTGGGTAGGCCTAGCGCCGGCGACAGGAAACACCCCAAAGAGCAACGTGGACACATGCTAAATTTTGGAAAAAAACAGAGGTGTTTTTTGCGAAGTGCCTACCTGTAGACTTTGGCCTCTAGCTCAGCCGGCACCTAGGGAAACCTACCAAACCTGTGCATTTCTGAAAACTAGAGACCTAGGGGAATCCAAGGAGGGGTGACTTGCGGGGCTCGGACCAGGTTCTGTTACCCAGAATCCTTTGCAAACCTCAAAATTTGGCTAAAAAAACACATGTTCCTCACATTTCTGTGGCAGAAAGTTCTGGAATCTGAGAGGAGTTACAAATTTCCTTTCACCCAGCATTCCCCCAAGTCTCCCGATAAAAATGATACCTCGCTTGCGTGGGTAGGCCTAGCGCCGGCGACAGGAAACACCCCAAAGCGCAACGTGGACACATCCTAAATTTTTGAAAAAAAGAGAGGTGTTTTTTGCGAAGTGCCTACCTGTAGACTTTGGCCTCTAGCTCAGCCCGCACCTAGGGAAACCTACCACACCTGTGCATTTCTGAAAACTAGAGACCTAGGGGAATCCAAGGAGGGGTGACTTGCGGGGCTCGGACCGGGTTCTGTTACCCAGAATCCTTTGCAAACCTCAAAATTTGGCTAAAAAAACACATGTTCCTCACATTTCTGTGGCAGAAAGTTCTGGAATCTGAGAGGAGCTACAAATTTCCTTCCACCCAGCGTTCCCCCAAGTCTCCCGATAAAAATGATACCTCACTTGCGTGGGTAGGCCTAGCGCCGGCGACAGGAAACACCCCAAAGCGCAACGTGGACACATCCTAAATTTTGGAAAAAAACAGAGGTGTTTTTTGTGAAGTGCCTACCTGTAGACTTTGGCCTCTAGCTCAGCCGGCACCTAGGGAAACCTACCAAACCTGTGCATTTCTGAAAACTAGAGACCTAGGGGAATCCAAGGAGGGGTGACTTGCGGGGCTCGGACCAGGTTCTGTTACCCAGAATCCTTTGCAAACCTCAAAATTTGGCTAAAAAAACACATGTTCCTCACATTTCTGTGGCAGAAAGTTCTGGAATCTGAGAGGAGCTACAAATTTCCTTCCACCCAGCGTTCCCCCAAGTCTCCCGATAAAAATGATACCTCACTTGCGTGGGTAGGCCTAGCGCCGGCGACAGGAAACACCCCAAAGAGCAACGTGGACACATGCTAAATTTTGGAAAAAAACAGAGGTGTTTTTTGCGAAGTGCCTACCTGTAGACTTTGGCCTCTAGCTCAGCCGGCACCTAGGGAAACCTACCAAACCTGTGCATTTCTGAAAACTAGAGACCTAGGGGAATCCAAGGAGGGGTGACTTGCGGGGCTCGGACCAGGTTCTGTTACCCAGAATCCTTTGCAAACCTCAAAATTTGGCTAAAAAAACACATGTTCCTCACATTTCTGTGGCAGAAAGTTCTGGAATCTGAGAGGAGCTACAAATTTCCTTCCACCCAGCATTCCCCCAAGTCTCCAGATAAAAATGATACCTCGCTTGCGTGGGTAGGCCTAGCACCGGCGACAGGAAACACCCCAAAGCGCAACGTGGACACATCCTAAATTTTGGAAAAAAACAGAGGTGTTTTTTGCGAAGTGCCTACCTGTAGACTTTGGCCTCTAGCTCAGCCGGCACCTAGGGAAACCTACCACACCTGTGCATTTCTGAAAACTAGAGACCTAGGGGAATCCAAGGAGGGGTGACTTGCGGGGCTCGGACCAGGTTCTGTTACCCAGAATCCTTTGCAAACCTCAAAATTTGGCTAAAAAAACACATGTTCCTCACATTTCTGTGGCAGAAAGTTCTGGAATCTGAGAGGAGTTACAAATTTCTTTCCACCCAGCGTTCCCCCAAGTCTCCCGATAAAAATGATACCTCACTTGCGTGGGTAGGCCTAGCGCCGGCGACAGGAAACACCCCAAAGCGCAACGTGGACACATCCTAAATTTTGGAAAAAAACAGAGGTGTTTTTTGCGAAGTGCCTACCTGTAGATTTTGGCCTCTAGCTCAGCCGGCACCTAGGGAAACCTACCAAACCTGTGCATTTCTGAAAACTAGAGACCTAGGGGAATCCAAGGAGGGGTGACTTGCGGGGCTCGGACCAGGTTCTGTTACCCAGAATCCTTTGCAAACCTCAAAATTTGGCTAAAAAAACACATGTTCCTCACATTTCTGTGGCAGAAAGTTCTGGAATCTGAGAGGAGCTACAAATTTCCTTCCACCCAGCGTTCCCCCAAGTCTCCCGATAAAAAT
Source organism: Pleurodeles waltl (assembly GCF_031143425.1). Classification (NCBI taxonomy): domain Eukaryota; kingdom Metazoa; phylum Chordata; class Amphibia; order Caudata; family Salamandridae; genus Pleurodeles; species Pleurodeles waltl. The sequence continues at coordinate 219,388,251 of NC_090437.1, read as the reverse complement.
GATACCTCACTTGCGTGGGTAGGCCTAGCGCCGGCGACAGGAAACACCCCAAAGCGCAACGTGGACACATCCTAAATTTTGGAAAAAAACAGAGGTGTTTTTTGCGAAGTGCCTACCTGTAGACTTTGGCCTCTAGCTCAGCCGGCACCTAGGGAAACCTACCAAACCTGTGCATTTCTGAAAACTAGAGACCTAGGGGAATCCAAGGAGGGGTGACTTGCGGGGCTCGGACCAGGTTCTGTTACCCAGAATCCTTTGCAAACCTCAAAATTTGGCTAAAAAAACACATGTTCCTCACATTTCTGTGGCAGAAAGTTCTGGAATCTGAGAGGAGCTACTAATTTCCTTCCACCCAGCGTTCCCCCAAGTCTCCCGATAAAAATGATACCTCACTTGCGTGGGTAGGCCTAGCGCCGGCGACAGGAAACACCCCAAAGAGCAACGTGGACACATGCTAAATTTTGGAAAAAAACAGAGGTGTTTTTTGCGAAGTGCCTACCTGTAGACTTTGGCCTCTAGCTCAGCCGGCACCTAGGGAAACCTACCAAACCTGTGCATTTCTGAAAACTAGAGACCTAGGGGAATCCAAGGAGGGGTGACTTGCGGGGCTCGGACCAGGTTCTGTTACCCAGAATCCTTTGCAAACCTCAAAATTTGGCTAAAAAAACACATGTTCCTCACATTTCTGTGGCAGAAAGTTCTGGAATCTGAGAGGAGCTACAAATTTCCTTCCACCTAGCGTTCCCCCCAGTCTCCCGATAAAAATGATACCTCACTTGCGTGGGTAGGCCTAGCGCCGGCGACAGGAAACACCCCAATGCGCAACGTGGACACATCCTAAATTTTGGAAAAAAACAGAGGTGTTTTTTGCGAAGTGCCTACCTGTAGATTTTGGCCTCTAGCTCAGCCGGTACCTAGGGAAACCTACCAAACCTGTGCATTTCTGAAAACTAGAGACCTAGGGGAATCCAAGGAGGGGTGACTTGCGGGGCTCGGACCAGGTTCTGTTACCCAGAATCCTTTGCAAACCTCAAAATTTGGCTAAAAAAAAACATGTTCCTCACATTTCTGTGGCAGAAAGTTCTGGAATCTGAGAGGAGCTACCAATTTCCTTCCACCCAGCGTTCCCCCAAGTCTCCCGATAAAAATGATACCTCACTTGCGTGGGTAGGCCTAGCGCCGGCGACAGGAAACACCCCAAAGAGCAACGTGGACACATCCTAAATTTTGGAAAAAAACAGAGGTGTTTTTTGCGAAGTGCCTACCTGTAGATTTTGGCCTCTAGCTCAGCTGGCACCTAGGGAAACCTACCAAACCTGTGCATTTCTGAAAACTAGAGTCCTAGGGGAATCCAAGGAGGGGTGACTTGCGGGGCTCGGACCAGGTTCTGTTACCCAGAATCCTTTGCAAACCTCAAAATTTGGCTAAAAAAACACATGTTCCTCACATTTCTGTGGCAGAAAGTTCTGGAATCTGAGAGGAGTTACAAATTTCTTTCCACCCAGCGTTCCCCCAAGTCTCCCGATAAAAATGATACCTCACTTGCGTGGGTAGGCCTAGCGCCGGCGACAGGAAACACCCCAAAGCGCAACGTGGAAACATCCTAAATTTTGGAAAAAAACAGAGGTGTTTTTTGCGAAGTGCCTACCTGTAGATTTTGGCCTCTAGCTCAGCCGGCACCTAGGGAAACCTACCAAACCTGTGCATTTCTGAAAACTAGAGACCTAGGGGAATCCAAGGAGGGGTGACTTGCGGGGCTCGGACCAGGTTCTGTTACCCAGAATCCTTTGCAAACCTCAAAATTTGGCTAAAAAAACACATGTTCCTCACATTTCTGTGGCAGAAAGTTCTGGAATCTGAGAGGAGCTACAAATTTCCTTCCACCCAGCGTTCCCCCAAGTCTCCCGATAAAAATGATACCTCACTTGCGTGGGTAGGCCTAGCGCCGGCGACAGGAAACACCCCAAAGAGCAACGTGGACACATGCTAAATTTTGGAAAAAAACAGAGGTGTTTTTTGCGAAGTGCCTACCTGTAGACTTTGGCCTCTAGCTCAGCCGGCACCTAGGGAAACCTACCAAACCTGTGCATTTCTGAAAACTAGAGACCTAGGGGAATCCAAGGAGGGGTGACTTGCGGGGCTCGGACCAGGTTCTGTTACCCAGAATCCTTTGCAAACCTCAAAATTTGGCTAAAAAAACACATGTTCCTCACATTTCTGTGGCAGAAAGTTCTGGAATCTGAGAGGAGTTACAAATTTCCTTTCACCCAGCATTCCCCCAAGTCTCCCGATAAAAATGATACCTCGCTTGCGTGGGTAGGCCTAGCGCCGGCGACAGGAAACACCCCAAAGCGCAACGTGGACACATCCTAAATTTTTGAAAAAAAGAGAGGTGTTTTTTGCGAAGTGCCTACCTGTAGACTTTGGCCTCTAGCTCAGCCCGCACCTAGGGAAACCTACCACACCTGTGCATTTCTGAAAACTAGAGACCTAGGGGAATCCAAGGAGGGGTGACTTGCGGGGCTCGGACCGGGTTCTGTTACCCAGAATCCTTTGCAAACCTCAAAATTTGGCTAAAAAAACACATGTTCCTCACATTTCTGTGGCAGAAAGTTCTGGAATCTGAGAGGAGCTACAAATTTCCTTCCACCCAGCGTTCCCCCAAGTCTCCCGATAAAAATGATACCTCACTTGCGTGGGTAGGCCTAGCGCCGGCGACAGGAAACACCCCAAAGCGCAACGTGGACACATCCTAAATTTTGGAAAAAAACAGAGGTGTTTTTTGTGAAGTGCCTACCTGTAGACTTTGGCCTCTAGCTCAGCCGGCACCTAGGGAAACCTACCAAACCTGTGCATTTCTGAAAACTAGAGACCTAGGGGAATCCAAGGAGGGGTGACTTGCGGGGCTCGGACCAGGTTCTGTTACCCAGAATCCTTTGCAAACCTCAAAATTTGGCTAAAAAAACACATGTTCCTCACATTTCTGTGGCAGAAAGTTCTGGAATCTGAGAGGAGCTACAAATTTCCTTCCACCCAGCGTTCCCCCAAGTCTCCCGATAAAAATGATACCTCACTTGCGTGGGTAGGCCTAGCGCCGGCGACAGGAAACACCCCAAAGAGCAACGTGGACACATGCTAAATTTTGGAAAAAAACAGAGGTGTTTTTTGCGAAGTGCCTACCTGTAGACTTTGGCCTCTAGCTCAGCCGGCACCTAGGGAAACCTACCAAACCTGTGCATTTCTGAAAACTAGAGACCTAGGGGAATCCAAGGAGGGGTGACTTGCGGGGCTCGGACCAGGTTCTGTTACCCAGAATCCTTTGCAAACCTCAAAATTTGGCTAAAAAAACACATGTTCCTCACATTTCTGTGGCAGAAAGTTCTGGAATCTGAGAGGAGCTACAAATTTCCTTCCACCCAGCATTCCCCCAAGTCTCCAGATAAAAATGATACCTCGCTTGCGTGGGTAGGCCTAGCACCGGCGACAGGAAACACCCCAAAGCGCAACGTGGACACATCCTAAATTTTGGAAAAAAACAGAGGTGTTTTTTGCGAAGTGCCTACCTGTAGACTTTGGCCTCTAGCTCAGCCGGCACCTAGGGAAACCTACCACACCTGTGCATTTCTGAAAACTAGAGACCTAGGGGAATCCAAGGAGGGGTGACTTGCGGGGCTCGGACCAGGTTCTGTTACCCAGAATCCTTTGCAAACCTCAAAATTTGGCTAAAAAAACACATGTTCCTCACATTTCTGTGGCAGAAAGTTCTGGAATCTGAGAGGAGTTACAAATTTCTTTCCACCCAGCGTTCCCCCAAGTCTCCCGATAAAAATGATACCTCACTTGCGTGGGTAGGCCTAGCGCCGGCGACAGGAAACACCCCAAAGCGCAACGTGGACACATCCTAAATTTTGGAAAAAAACAGAGGTGTTTTTTGCGAAGTGCCTACCTGTAGATTTTGGCCTCTAGCTCAGCCGGCACCTAGGGAAACCTACCAAACCTGTGCATTTCTGAAAACTAGAGACCTAGGGGAATCCAAGGAGGGGTGACTTGCGGGGCTCGGACCAGGTTCTGTTACCCAGAATCCTTTGCAAACCTCAAAATTTGGCTAAAAAAACACATGTTCCTCACATTTCTGTGGCAGAAAGTTCTGGAATCTGAGAGGAGCTACAAATTTCCTTCCACCCAGCGTTCCCCCAAGTCTCCCGATAAAAATGATACCTCACTTGCGTGGGTAGGCCTAGCGCCGGCGACAGGAAACACCCCAAAGAGCAACGTGGACACATCCTAAATTTTGGAAAAAAACAGATGTGTTTTTTGCGAAGTGCCTACCTGTAGATTTTGGCCTCTAGCTCAGCTGGCACCTAGGGAAACCTACCAAACCTGTGCATTTCTGAAAACTAGAGTCCTAGGGGAATCCAAGGAGGGGTGACTTGCGGGGCTCGGACCAGGTTCTGTTACCCAGAATCCTTTGCAAACCTCAAAATTTGGCTAAAAAAACACATGTTCCTCACATTTCTGTGGCAGAAAGTTCTGGAATCTGAGAGGAGTTACAAATTTCTTTCCACCCAGCGTTCCCCCAAGTCTCCCGATAAAAATGATACCTCACTTGCGTGGGTAGGCCTAGCGCCGGCGACAGGAAACACCCCAAAGCGCAACGTGGAAACATCCTAAATTTTGGAAAAAAACAGAGGTGTTTTTTGCGAAGTGCCTACCTGTAGATTTTGGCCTCTAGCTCAGCCGGCACCTAGGGAAACCTACCAAACCTGTGCATTTCTGAAAACTAGAGACCTAGGGGAATCCAAGGAGGGGTGACTTGCGGGGCTCGGACCAGGTTCTGTTACCCAGAATCCTTTGCAAACCTCAAAATTTGGCTAAAAAAACACATGTTCCTCACATTTCTGTGGCAGAAAGTTCTGGAATCTGAGAGGAGCTACAAATTTCCTTCCACCCAGCGTTCCCCCAAGTCTCCCGATAAAAATGATACCTCACTTGCGTGGGTAGGCCTAGCGCCGGCGACAGGAAACACCCCAAAGAGCAACGTGGACACATGCTAAATTTTGGAAAAAAACAGAGGTGTTTTTTGCGAAGTGCCTACCTGTAGACTTTGGCCTCTAGCTCAGCCGGCACCTAGGGAAACCTACCAAACCTGTGCATTTCTGAAAACTAGAGACCTAGGGGAATCCAAGGAGGGGTGACTTGCGGGGCTCGGACCAGGTTCTGTTACCCAGAATCCTTTGCAAACCTCAAAATTTGGCTAAAAAAACACATGTTCCTCACATTTCTGTGGCAGAAAGTTCTGGAATCTGAGAGGAGTTACAAATTTCCTTTCACCCAGCATTCCCCCAAGTCTCCCGATAAAAATGATACCTCGCTTGCGTGGGTAGGCCTAGCGCCGGCGACAGGAAACACCCCAAAGCGCAACGTGGACACATCCTAAATTTTTGAAAAAAAGAGAGGTGTTTTTTGCGAAGTGCCTACCTGTAGACTTTGGCCTCTAGCTCAGCCCGCACCTAGGGAAACCTACCACACCTGTGCATTTCTGAAAACTAGAGACCTAGGGGAATCCAAGGAGGGGTGACTTGCGGGGCTCGGACCGGGTTCTGTTACCCAGAATCCTTTGCAAACCTCAAAATTTGGCTAAAAAAACACATGTTCCTCACATTTCTGTGGCAGAAAGTTCTGGAATCTGAGAGGAGCTACAAATTTCCTTCCACCCAGCGTTCCCCCAAGTCTCCCGATAAAAATGATACCTCACTTGCGTGGGTAGGCCTAGCGCCGGCGACAGGAAACACCCCAAAGCGCAACGTGGACACATCCTAAATTTTGGAAAAAAACAGAGGTGTTTTTTGTGAAGTGCCTACCTGTAGACTTTGGCCTCTAGCTCAGCCGGCACCTAGGGAAACCTACCAAACCTGTGCATTTCTGAAAACTAGAGACCTAGGGGAATCCAAGGAGGGGTGACTTGCGGGGCTCGGACCAGGTTCTGTTACCCAGAATCCTTTGCAAACCTCAAAATTTGGCTAAAAAAACACATGTTCCTCACATTTCTGTGGCAGAAAGTTCTGGAATCTGAGAGGAGCTACAAATTTCCTTCCACCCAGCGTTCCCCCAAGTCTCCCGATAAAAATGATACCTCACTTGCGTGGGTAGGCCTAGCGCCGGCGACAGGAAACACCCCAAAGAGCAACGTGGACACATGCTAAATTTTGGAAAAAAACAGAGGTGTTTTTTGCGAAGTGCCTACCTGTAGACTTTGGCCTCTAGCTCAGCCGGCACCTAGGGAAACCTACCAAACCTGTGCATTTCTGAAAACTAGAGACCTAGGGGAATCCAAGGAGGGGTGACTTGCGGGGCTCGGACCAGGTTCTGTTACCCAGAATCCTTTGCAAACCTCAAAATTTGGCTAAAAAAACACATGTTCCTCACATTTCTGTGGCAGAAAGTTCTGGAATCTGAGAGGAGCTACAAATTTCCTTCCACCCAGCATTCCCCCAAGTCTCCAGATAAAAATGATACCTCGCTTGCGTGGGTAGGCCTAGCACCGGCGACAGGAAACACCCCAAAGCGCAACGTGGACACATCCTAAATTTTGGAAAAAAACAGAGGTGTTTTTTGCGAAGTGCCTACCTGTAGACTTTGGCCTCTAGCTCAGCCGGCACCTAGGGAAACCTACCACACCTGTGCATTTCTGAAAACTAGAGACCTAGGGGAATCCAAGGAGGGGTGACTTGCGGGGCTCGGACCAGGTTCTGTTACCCAGAATCCTTTGCAAACCTCAAAATTTGGCTAAAAAAACACATGTTCCTCACATTTCTGTGGCAGAAAGTTCTGGAATCTGAGAGGAGTTACAAATTTCTTTCCACCCAGCGTTCCCCCAAGTCTCCCGATAAAAATGATACCTCACTTGCGTGGGTAGGCCTAGCGCCGGCGACAGGAAACACCCCAAAGCGCAACGTGGACACATCCTAAATTTTGGAAAAAAACAGAGGTGTTTTTTGCGAAGTGCCTACCTGTAGATTTTGGCCTCTAGCTCAGCCGGCACCTAGGGAAACCTACCAAACCTGTGCATTTCTGAAAACTAGAGACCTAGGGGAATCCAAGGAGGGGTGACTTGCGGGGCTCGGACCAGGTTCTGTTACCCAGAATCCTTTGCAAACCTCAAAATTTGGCTAAAAAAACACATGTTCCTCACATTTCTGTGGCAGAAAGTTCTGGAATCTGAGAGGAGCTACAAATTTCCTTCCACCCAGCGTTCCCCCAAGTCTCCCGATAAAAATGATACCTCACTTGCGTGGGTAGGCCTAGCGCCGGCGACAGGAAACACCCCAAAGCGCAACGTGGACACATCCTAAATTTTGGAAAAAAACAGAGGTGTTTTTTGCGAAGTGCCTACCTGTAGACTTTGGCCTCTAGCTCAGCCGGCACCTAGGGAAACCTACCAAACCTGTGCATTTCTGAAAACTAGAGACCTAGGGGAATCCAAGGAGGGGTGACTTGCGGGGCTCGGACCAGGTTCTGTTACCCAGAATCCTTTGCAAACCTCAAAATTTGGCTAAAAAAACACATGTTCCTCACATTTCTGTGGCAGAAAGTTCTGGAATCTGAGAGGAGCTACTAATTTCCTTCCACCCAGCGTTCCCCCAAGTCTCCCGATAAAAATGATACCTCACTTGCGTGGGTAGGCCTAGCGCCGGCGACAGGAAACACCCCAAAGAGCAACGTGGACACATGCTAAATTTTGGAAAAAAACAGAGGTGTTTTTTGCGAAGTGCCTACCTGTAGACTTTGGCCTCTAGCTCAGCCGGCACCTAGGGAAACCTACCAAACCTGTGCATTTCTGAAAACTAGAGACCTAGGGGAATCCAAGGAGGGGTGACTTGCGGGGCTCGGACCAGGTTCTGTTACCCAGAATCCTTTGCAAACCTCAAAATTTGGCTAAAAAAACACATGTTCCTCACATTTCTGTGGCAGAAAGTTCTGGAATCTGAGAGGAGCTACAAATTTCCTTCCACCCAGCATTCCCCCAAGTCTCCCGATAAAAATGATACCTCGCTTGCGTGGGTAGGCCTAGCGCCGGCGACAGGAAACACCCCAAAGCGCAACGTGGACACATCCTAAATTTTGGAAAAAAACAGAGGTGTTTTTTGCGAAGTGCCTACCTGTAGACTTTGGCCTCTAGCTCAGCCGGCACCTAGGGAAACCTACCACACCTGTGCATTTCTGAAAACTAGAGACCTAGGGGAATCCAAGGAGGGGTGACTTGCGGGGCTCGGACCAGGTTCTGTTACCCAGAATCCTTTGCAAACCTCAAAATTTGGCTAAAAAAACACATGTTCCTCACATTTCTGTGGCAGAAAGTTCTGGAATCTGAGAGGAGTTACAAATTTCTTTCCACCCAGCGTTCCCCCAAGTCTCCCGATAAAAATGATACCTCACTTGCGTGGGTAGGCCTAGCGCCGGCGACAGGAATCACCCCAAAGCGCAACGTGGACACATCCTAAATTTTGGAAAAAAACAGAGGTGTTTTTTGCGAAGTGCCTACCTGTAGATTTTGGCCTCTAGCTCAGCCGGCACCTAGGGAAACCTACCAAACCTGTGCATTTCTGAAAACTAGAGACCTAGGGGAATCCAAGGAGGGGTGACTTGCGGGGCTCGGACCAGGTTCTGTTACCCAGAATCCTTTGCAAACCTCAAAATTTGGCTAAAAAAACACATGTTCCTCACATTTCTGTGGCAGAAAGTTCTGGAATCTGAGAGGAGCTACAAATTTCCTTCCACCCAGCGTTCCCCCAAGTCTCCCGATAAAAATTATACCTCACTTGCGTGGGTAGGCCTAGCGCCGGCGACAGGAAACACCCCAAAGCGCAACGTGGACACATCCTAAATTTTGGAAAAAAACAGAGGTGTTTTTTGCGAAGTGCCTACCTGTAGACTTTGGCCTCTAGCTCAGCCGGCACCTAGGGAAACCTACCAAACCTGTGCATTTCTGAAAACTAGAGACCTAGGGGAATCCAAGGAGGGGTGACTTGCGGGGCTCGGACCAGGTTCTGTTAACCAGAATCCTTTGCAAACCTCAAAATTTGGCTAAAAAAACACATGTCCCTCACATTTCTGTGGCAGAAAGTTCTGGAATCTGAGAGGAGCTACAAATTTCCTTCCACCCAGCGTTCCCCCAAGTCTCCCGATAAAAATGATACCTCACTTGCGTGGGTAGGCCTAGCGCCGGCGACAGGAAACACCCCAAAGCACAACGTGGACACATCCTAAATTTTGGAAAAAAAACAGAGGTGTTTTTTGCGAAGTGCCTACCTGTAGATTTTGGCCTCTAGCTCAGCCGGCACCTAGGGAAACCTACCAAACCTGTGCATTTCTGAAAACTAGAGACCTAGGGGAATCCAAGGAGGGGTGACTTGCGGGGCTCGGACCAGGTTCTGTTACCCAGAATCCTTTGCAAACCTCAAAATTTGGCTAAAAAAACACATGTTCCTCACATTTCTGTGGCAGAAAGTTCTGGAATCTGAGAGGAGCTACAAATTTCCTTCCACCTAGCGTTTCCCCCAGTCTCCCGATAAAAATGATACCTCACTTGCGTGGGTAGGCCTAGCGCCGGCGACAGGAAACACCCCAAAGCGCAACGTGGACACATCCTAAATTTTGGAAAAAAACAGAGGTGTTTTTTTGCGAAGTGCCTACCTGTAGATTTTGGCCTCTAGCTCAGCCGGTACCTAGGGAAACCTACCAAACCTGTGCATTTCTGAAAACTAGAGACCTAGGGGAATCCAAGGAGGGGTGACTTGCGGGGCTCGGACCAGGTTCTGTTACCCAGAATCCTTTGCAAACCTCAAAATTTGGCTAAAAAAACACATGTTCCTCACATTTCTGTGGCAGAAAGTTCTGGAATCTGAGAGGAGCTACAAATTTCCTTCCACCCAGCGATCCCCCAAGTCTCCTGATAAAAATGATACCTCACTTGCGTGGGTAGGCCTAGCGCCGGCGACAGGAAACACCCCAAAGCGCAACGTGGACACATCCTAAATTTTGGAAAAAAACAGAGGTGTTTTTTGCGAAGTGCCTACCTGTAGATTTTGGCCTCTAGCTCAGCTGGCACCTAGGGAAACCTACCAAACCTGTGCATTTCTGAAAACTAGAGACCTAGGGGAATCCAAGGAGGGGTGACTTGCGGGGCTCGGACCAGGTTCTGTTACCCAGAATCCTTTGCAAACCTCAAAATTTGGCTAAAAAAACACATGTTCCTCACATTTCTGTGGCAGAAAGTTCTGGAATCTGAGAGGATCTACAAATTTCCTTCCACCCAGCGTTCCCCCAAGTCTCCCGATAAAAATGATACCTCACTTGCGTGGGTAGGCCTAGCGCCGGCGACAGGAAACACCCCAAAGCGCAACGTGGACACATCCTAAATTTTGGAAAAAAACAGAGGTGTTTTTTGTGAAGTGCCTACCTGTAGACTTTGGCCTCTAGCTCAGCCGGCACCTAGGGAAACCTACCAAACCTGTGCATTTCTGAAAACTAGAGACCTAGGGGAATCCAAGGAGGGGTGACTTGCGGGGCTCGGACCAGGTTCTGTTACCCAGAATCCTTTGCAAACCTCAAAATTTGGCTAAAAAAACACATGTTCCTCACATTTCTGTGGCAGAAAGTTCTGGAATCTGAGAGGAGCTACAAATTTCCTTCCACCCAGCGTTCCCCCAAGTCTCCCGATAAAAATGATACCTCACTTGCGTGGGTAGGCCTAGCGCCGGCGACAGGAAACACCCCAAAGAGCAACGTGGACACATGCTAAATTTTGGAAAAAAACAGAGGTGTTTTTTGCGAAGTGCCTACCTGTAGACTTTGGCCTCTAGCTCAGCCGGCACCTAGGGAAACCTACCAAACCTGTGCATTTCTGAAAACTAGAGACCTAGGGGAATCCAAGGAGGGGTGACTTGCGGGGCTCGGACCAGGTTCTGTTACCCAGAATCCTTTGCAAACCTCAAAATTTGGCTACAAAAACACATGTTCCTCACATTTCTGTGGCAGAAAGTTCTGGAATCTGAGAGGAGTTACAAATTTCTTTCCACCCAGCGTTCCCCCAAGTCTCCCGATAAAAATGATACCTCACTTGCGTGGGTAGGCCTAGCGCCGGCGACAGGAAACACCCCAAAGCGCAACGTGGACACATCCTAAATTTTGGAAAAAAACAGAGGTGTTTTTTGCGAAGTGCCTACCTGTAGATTTTGGCCTCTAGCTCAGCCGGCACCTAGGGAAACCTACCAAACCTGTGCATTTCTGAAAACTAGAGACCTAGGGGAATCCAAGGAGGGGTGACTTGCGGGGCTCGGACCAGGTTCTGTTACCCAGAATCCTTTGCAAACCTCAAAATTTGGCTAAAAAAACACATGTTCCTCACATTTCTGTGGCAGAAAGTTCTGGAATCTGAGAGGAGCTACAAATTTCCTTCCACCCAGCGTTCCCCCAAGTCTCCCGATAAAAATGATACCTCACTTGCGTGGGTAGGCCTAGCGCCGGCGACAGGAAACACCCCAAAGCACAACGTGGACACATCCTAAATTTTGGAAAAAAAACAGAGGTGTTTTTTGCGAAGTGCCTACCTGTAGATTTTGGCCTCTAGCTCAGCCGGCACCTAGGGAAACCTACCAAACCTGTGCATTTCTGAAAACTAGAGACCTAGGGGAATCCAAGGAGGGGTGACTTGCGGGGCTCGGACCAGGTTCTGTTACCCAGAATCCTTTGCAAACCTCAAAACTTGGCTAAAAAAACACATGTTCCTCACATTTCTGTGGCAGAAAGTTCTGGAATCTGAGAGGAGCTACAAATTTCCTTCCACCTAGCGTTTCCCCCAGTCTCCCGATAAAAATGATACCTCACTTGCGTGGGTAGGCCTAGCGCCGGCGACAGGAAACACCCCAAAGCGCAACGTGGACACATCCTAAATTTTGGAAAAAAACAGAGGTGTTTTTTGCGAAGTGCCTACCTGTAGATTTTGGCCTCTAGCTCAGCCGGTACCTAGGGAAACCTACCAAACCTGTGCATTTCTGAAAACTAGAGACCTAGGGGAATCCAAGGAGGGGTGACTTGCGGGGCTCGGACCAGGTTCTGTTACCCAGAATCCTTTGCAAACCTCAAAATTTGGCTAAAAAAACACATGTTCCTCACATTTCTGTGGCAGAAAGTTCTGGAATCTGAGAGGAGCTACAAATTTCCTTCCACCCAGCGTTCCCCCAAGTCTCCTGATAAAAATGATACCTCACTTGCGTGGGTAGGCCTAGCGCCGGCGACAGGAAACACCCCAAAGCGCAACGTGGACACATCCTAAATTTTGGAAAAAAACAGAGGTGTTTTTTGCGAAGTGCCTACCTGTAGATTTTGGCCTCTAGCTCAGCTGGCACCTAGGGAAACCTACCAAACCTGTGCATTTCTGAAAACTAGAGTCCTAGGGGAATCCAAGGAGGGGTGACTTGCGGGGCTCGGACCAGGTTCTGTTACCCAGAATCCTTTGCAAACCTCAAAATTTGGCTAAAAAAACACATGTTCCTCACATTTCTGTGGCAGAAAGTTCTGGAATCTGAGAGGAGCTACAAATTTCCTTCCACCCAGCGTTCCCCCAAGTCTCCCGATAAAAATGATACCTCACTTGCGTGGGTAGGCCTAGCGCCGGCGACAGGAAACACCCCAAAGCGCAACGTGGACACATCCTAAATTTTGGGAGAAAACAGAGGTGTTTTTTGCGAAGTGCCTACCTGTAGATTTTGGCCTCTAGCTCAGCCGGCACCTAGGGAAACCTAACAAACCTGTGCATTTCTGAAAACTAGAGACCTAGGGGAATCCAAGGAGGGGTGACTTGCGGGGCTCGGACCAGGTTCTGTTACCCAGAATCCTTTGCAAACCTCAGAATTTGGCTAAAAAAACACATGTTCCTCACATTTCTGTGGCAGAAAGTTCTGGAATCTGAGAGGAGCTACAAATTTCCTTCCACCTAGCGTTCCCCCCAGTCTCCCGATAAAAATGATACCTCACTTGCATGGGTAGGCCTAGCGCCGGCGACAGGAAACACCCCAAAGCACAACGTGGACACATCCTAAATTTTGGAAAAAAACAGAGGTGTTTTTTGCGAAGTGCCTACCTGTAGATTTTGGCCTCTAGCTCAGCCGGTACCTAGGGAAACCTACCAAACCTGTGCATTCCTGAAAACTAGAGACCTAGGGGAATCCAAGGAGGGGTGACTTGCGGGGCTCGGACCAGGTTCTGTTACCCAGAATCCTTTGCAAACCTCAAAATTTGGCTAAAAAAACACATGTTCCTCACATTTCTGTGGCAGAAAGTTCTGTAATCTGAGAGGAGCTACAAATTTCCTTCCACCGAGCGTTCCCCCAAGTCTCCCGATAAAAATGATACCTCACTTGCGTGGGTAGGCCTAGCGCCGGCGACAGGAAACACCCCAAAGCGCAACGTGGACACATCCTAAATTTTGGAAAAAAACAGAGGTGTTTTTTGCGAAGTGCCTACCTGTAGATTTTGGCCTCTAGCTTAGCTGGCACCTAGGGAAACCTACCAAACCTGTGCATTTCTGAAAACTAGAGTCCTAGGGGAATCCAAGGAGGGGTGACTTGCGGGGCTCGGACCAGTTTCTGTTACCCAGAATCCTTTGCAAACCTCAAAATTTGGCTAAAAATAACACATGTTACTCACATTTCTGTGGCAGAAAGGTCTGGAATCTGAGAGGAGCTACAAATTTCCTTCCACCCAGCGTTCCCCCAAGTCTCCCGATAAAAATGATACCTCACTTGCGTGGGTAGGCCTAGCGCCGGCGACAGGAAACACCCCAAAGCGCAACGTGGACACATCCTAAATTTTGGGAGAAAACAGAGGTGTTTTTTGCGAAGTGCCTACCTGTAGATTTTGGCCTCTAGCTCAGCCGGCACCTAGGGAAACCTAACAAACCTGTGCATTTCTGAAAACTAGAGACCTAGGGGAATCCAAGGAGGGGTGACTTGCGGTGCTTGGACCAGGTTCTGTTACCCAGAATCCTTTGCAAACCTCAGAATTTGGCTAAAAAAACACATGTTCCTCACATTTCTGTGGCAGAAAGTTCTGGAATCTGAGAGGAGCTACAAATTTCCTTCCACCCAGCGTTCCCCCAAGTCTCCCGATAAAAATGATACCTCACTTACGTGGGTAGGCCTAGCGCCGGCTACAGGAAACACCCCAAAGCGCAACGTGGACACATCCTAAATTTTGGAAAAAAACAGAGGTGTTTTTTGCGAAGTGCCTACCCGTAGATTTTGGCCTCTAGCTCAGCCGGCAACTAGGGAAACCTACCAAACCTGTCCAATTCTGAAAACTAGAGACCTAGGGGAATCCAAGGAGGGGTGACTTGCGGGGCTCGGACCAGGTTCTGTTACCCAGAATCCTTTGCAAACCTCAAAATTTGGCTAAAAAAACACATGTTCCTCACATTTCTGTGGCAGAAAGTTCTGGAATCTGAGAGGAGCTACAAATTTCCTTCCACCCAGCGTTCCCCCAAGTCTCCCGATAAAAATGATACCTCACTTGCGTGGGTAGGCCTAGCGCTGGCGACAGGAAACACCCCAAAGCGCAACGTGGACACATCCTAAATTTTGGAAAAAAACAGAGGTGTTTTTTGCGAAGTGCCTACCTGTAGATTTTGGCCTCTAGCTCAGCCGGCACCTAGGGAAACCTACCAAACCTGTGCATTTCTGAAAACTAGAGACCTAGGGGAATCCAAGGAGGGGTGACTTGCGGGGCTCGGACCAGGGTCTGTTACCCAGAATCCTTTGCAAACCTCAAAATTTGGCAAAAAAAACACATGTCCCTCACATTTCTGTGACAGAAAGTTCTGGAATCTGAGAGGAGCTACAAATTTCCTTCCACCCAGCGTTCCCCCAAGTCTCCCGATAAAAATGATACCTCACTTGCGTGGGTAGGCCTAGCGCCGGCGACAGGAAACACCCCAAAGGGCAACGTGGACACATCCTAAATTTTGGAAAAAAACAGAGGTGTTTTTTGCGAAGTGCCTACCTGTAGACTTTGGCCTCTAGCTCAGCCGGCACCTAGGGAAACCTACCAAACCTGTGCATTTCTGAAAACTAGAGACCTAGGGGAATCCAAGGAGGGGTGACTTGCGGGGCTCGGACCAGGTTCTGTTACCCAGAATCCTTTGCAAACCTCAAAATTTGGCTAAAAAAACACATGTCCCTCACATTTCTGTGGCAGAAAGTTCTGGAATCTGAGAGGAGCTACAAATTTCCTTCCACCCAGCGTTCCCCCAAGTCTCCCGATAAAAATGATACCTCACTTGCGTGGGTAGGCCTAGCGCCGGCGACAGGAAACACCCCAAAGCACAACGTGGACACATCCTAAATTTTGGAAAAAAGACAGAGGTGTTTTTTGCGAAGTGCCTACCTGTAGATTTTGGCCTCTAGCTCAGCCGGCACCTAGGGAAACCTACCAAACCTGTGCATTTCTGAAAACTAGAGACCTAGGGGAATCCAAGGAGGGGTGACTTGCGGGGCTCGGACCAGGTTCTGTTACCCAGAATCCTTTGCAAACCTCAAAATTTGGCTAAAAAAACACATGTTCCTCACATTTCTGTAGCAGAAAGTTCTGGAATCTGAGAGGAGCTACAAATTTCCTTCCACCTAGCGTTTCCCCCAGTCTCCCGATAAAAATGATACCTCACTTGCGTGGGTAGGCCTAGCGCCGGCGACAGGAAACACCCCAAAGCGCAACGTGGACACATCCTAAATTTTGGAAAAAAACAGAGGTGTTTTTTGCGAAGTGCCTACCTGTAGATTTTGGCCTCTAGCTCAGCCGGTACCTAGGGAAACCTACCAAACCTGTGCATTTCTGAAAACTAGAGACCTAGGGGAATCCAAGGAGGGGTGACTTGCGGGGCTCGGACCAGGTTCTGTTACCCAGAATCCTTTGCAAACCTCAAAATTTGGCTAAAAAAACACATGTTCCTCACATTTCTGTGGCAGAAAGTTCTGGAATCTGAGAGGAGCTACAAATTTCCTTCCACTCAGCGTTCCCCCAAGTCTCCTGATAAAAATTATACCTCACTTGCGTGGGTAGGCCTAGCGCCGGCGACAGGAAACACCCCAAAGCGCAACGTGGACACATCCTAAATTTTGGAAAAAAACAGAGGTGTTTTTTGCGAAGTGCCTACCTGTAGATTTTGGCCTCTAGCTCAGCTGGCACCTAGGGAAACCTACCAAACCTGTGCATTTCTGAAAACTAGAGTCCTAGGGGAATCCAAGGAGGGGTGACTTGCGGGGCTCGGACCAGGTTCTGTTACCCAGAATCCTTTGCAAACCTCAAAATTTGGCTAAAAAAACACATGTTCCTCACATTTCTGTGGCAGAAAGTTCTGGAATCTGAGAGGAGCTACAAATTTCCTTCCACCCAGCGTTCCCCCAAGTCTCCCGATAAAAATGATACCTCACTTGCGTGGGTAGGCCTAGCGCCGGCGACAGGAAACACCCCAAAGCGCAACGTGGACACATCCTAAATTTTGGGTGAAAACAGAGGTGTTTTTTGCGAAGTGCCTACCTGTAGATTTTGGCCTCTAGCTCAGCCGGCACCTAGGGAAACCTAACAAACCTGTGCATTTCTGAAAACTAGAGACCTAGGGGAATCCAAGGAGGGGTGACTTGCGGGGCTCGGACCAGGTTCTGTTACCCAGAATCCTTTGCAAACCTCAGAATTTGGCTAAAAAAACACATGTTCCTCACATTTCTGTGGCAGAAAGTTCTGGAATCTGAGAGGAGCTACAAATTTCCTTCCACCTAGCGTTCCCCCCAGTCTCCCGATAAAAATGATACCTCACTTGCATGGGTAGGCCTAGCGCCGGCGACAGGAAACACCCCAAAGCACAACGTGGACACATCCTAAATTTTGGAAAAAAACAGAGGTGTTTTTTGCGAAGTGCCTACCTGTAGATTTTGGCCTCTAGCTCAGCCGGTACCTAGGGAAACCTACCAAACCTGTGCATTCCTGAAAACTAGAGACCTAGGGGAATCCAAGGAGGGGTGACTTGCGGGGCTCGGACCAGGTTCTGTTACCCAGAATCCTTTGCAAACCTCAAAATTTGGCTAAAAAAACACATGTTCCTCACATTTCTGTGGCAGAAAGTTCTGTAATCTGAGAGGAGCTACAAATTTCCTTCCACCGAGCGTTCCCCCAAGTCTCCCGATAAAAATGATACCTCACTTGCGTGGGTAGGCCTAGCGCCGGCGACAGGAAACACCCCAAAGCACAACGTGGACACATCCTAAATTTTGGAAAAAAACAGAGGTGTTTTTTGCGAAGTGCCTACCTGTAGATTTTGGCCTCTAGCTTAGCTGGCACCTAGGGAAACCTACCAAACCTGTGCATTTCTGAAAACTAGAGTCCTAGGGGAATCCAAGGAGGGGTGACTTGCGGGGCTCGGACCAGTTTCTGTTACCCAGAATCCTTTGCAAACCTCAAAATTTGGCTAAAAATAACACATGTTACTCACATTTCTGTGGCAGAAAGGTCTGGAATCTGAGAGGAGCTACAAATTTCCTTCCACCCAGCGTTCCCCCAAGTCTCCCGATAAAAATGATACCTCACTTGCGTGGGTAGGCCTAGCGCCGGCGACAGGAAACACCCCAAAGCGCAACGTGGACACATCCTAAATTTTGGGAGAAAACAGAGGTGTTTTTTGCGAAGTGCCTACCTGTAGATTTTGGCCTCTAGCTCAGCCGGCACCTAGGGAAACCTAACAAACCTGTGCATTTCTGAAAACTAGAGACCTAGGGGAATCCAAGGAGGGGTGACTTGCGGTGCTTGGACCAGGTTCTGTTACCCAGAATCCTTTGCAAACCTCAGAATTTGGCTAAAAAAACACATGTTCCTCACATTTCTGTGGCAGAAAGTTCTGGAATCTGAGAGGAGCTACAAATTTCCTTCCACCCAGCGTTCCCCCAAGTCTCCCGATAAAAATGATACCTCACTTACGTGGGTAGGCCTAGCGCCGGCTACAGGAAACACCCCAAAGCGCAACGTGGACACATCCTAAATTTTGGAAAAAAACAGAGGTGTTTTTTGCGAAGTGCCTACCCGTAGATTTTGGCCTCTAGCTCAGCCGGCAACTAGGGAAACCTACCAAACCTGTCCAATTCTGAAAACTAGAGACCTAGGGGAATCCAAGGAGGGGTGACTTGCGGGGCTCGGACCAGGTTCTGTTACCCAGAATCCTTTGCAAACCTCAAAATTTGGCTAAAAAAACACATGTTCCTCACATTTCTGTGGCAGAAAGTTCTGGAATCTGAGAGGAGCTACAAATTTCCTTCCACCCAGCGTTCCCCCAAGTCTCCCGATAAAAATGATACCTCACTTGCGTGGGTAGGCCTAGCGCTGGCGACAGGAAACACCCCAAAGCGCAACGTGGACACATCCTAAATTTTGGAAAAAAACAGAGGTGTTTTTTGCGAAGTGCCTACCTGTAGATTTTGGCCTCTAGCTCAGCCGGCACCTAGGGAAACCTACCAAACCTGTGCATTTCTGAAAACTAGAGACCTAGGGGAATCCAAGGAGGGGTGACTTGCGGGGCTCGGACCAGGGTCTGTTACCCAGAATCCTTTGCAAACCTCAAAATTTGGCAAAAAAAACACATGTCCCTCACATTTCTGTGACAGAAAGTTCTGGAATCTGAGAGGAGCTACAAATTTCCTTCCACCCAGCGTTCCCCCAAGTCTCCCGATAAAAATGATACCTCACTTGCGTGGGTAGGCCTAGCGCCGGCGACAGGAAACACCCCAAAGCGCAACGTGGACACATCCTAAATTTTGGAAAAAAACAGAGGTGTTTTTTGCGAAGTGCCTACCTGTAGATTTTGGCCTCTAGCTCAGCCGGCACCTAGGGAAACCTACCAAACCTGTGCATTTCTGAAAACTAGAGACCTAGGGGAATCCAAGGAGGGGTGACTTGCGGGGCTCGGACCAGGTTCTGTTACCCAGAATCCTTTGCAAACCTCAAAATTTGGCTAAAAAAACACATGTTCCTCACATTTCTGTGGCAGAAAGTTCTGGAATCTGAGAGGAGCTACAAATTTCCTTCCACCCAGCGTTCCCCCAAGTCTCCCGATAAAAATGATACCTCACTTGCGTGGGTAGGCCTAGCGCCGGCGACAGGAAACACCCCAAAGGGCAACGTGGACACATCCTAAATTTTGGAAAAAAACAGAGGTGTTTTTTGCGAAGTGCCTACCTGTAGACTTTGGCCTCTAGCTCAGCCGGCACCTAGGGAAACCTACCAAACCTGTGCATTTCTGAAAACTAGAGACCTAGGGGAATCCAAGGAGGGGTGACTTGCGGGGCTCGGACCAGGTTCTGTTACCCAGAATCCTTTGCAAACCTCAAAATTTGGCTAAAAAAACACATGTCCCTCACATTTCTGTGGCAGAAAGTTCTGGAATCTGAGAGGAGCTACAAATTTCCTTCCACCCAGCGTTCCCCCAAGTCTCCCGATAAAAATGATACCTCACTTGCGTGGGTAGGCCTAGCGCCGGCGACAGGAAACACCCCAAAGCACAACGTGGACACATCCTAAATTTTGGAAAAAAGACAGAGGTGTTTTTTGCGAAGTGCCTACCTGTAGATTTTGGCCTCTAGCTCAGCCGGCACCTAGGGAAACCTACCAAACCTGTGCATTTCTGAAAACTAGAGACCTAGGGGAATCCAAGGAGGGGTGACTTGCGGGGCTCGGACCAGGTTCTGTTACCCAGAATCCTTTGCAAACCTCAAAATTTGGCTAAAAAAACACATGTTCCTCACATTTCTGTGGCAGAAAGTTCTGGAATCTGAGAGGAGCTACAAATTTCCTTCCACCTAGCGTTTCCCCCAGTCTCCCGATAAAAATGATACCTCACTTGCGTGGGTAGGCCTAGCGCCGGCGACAGGAAACACCCCAAAGCGCAACGTGGACACATCCTAAATTTTGGAAAAAAACAGAGGTGTTTTTTGCGAAGTGCCTACCTGTAGATTTTGGCCTCTAGCTCAGCCGGTACCTAGGGAAACCTACCAAACCTGTGCATTTCTGAAAACTAGAGACCTAGGGGAATCCAAGGAGGGGTGACTTGCGGGGCTCGGACCAGGTTCTGTTACCCAGAATCCTTTGCAAACCTCAAAATTTGGCTAAAAAAACACATGTTCCTCACATTTCTGTGGCAGAAAGTTCTGGAATCTGAGAGGAGCTACAAATTTCCTTCCACTCAGCGTTCCCCCAAGTCTCCTGATAAAAATTATACCTCACTTGCGTGGGTAGGCCTAGCGCCGGCGACAGGAAACACCCCAAAGCGCAACGTGGACACATCCTAAATTTTGGAAAAAAACAGAGGTGTTTTTTGCGAAGTGCCTACCTGTAGATTTTGGCCTCTAGCTCAGCTGGCACCTAGGGAAACCTACCAAACCTGTGCATTTCTGAAAACTAGAGTCCTAGGGGAATCCAAGGAGGGGTGACTTGTGGGGCTCGGACCAGGTTCTGTTACCCAGAATCCTTTGCAAACCTCAAAATTTGGCTAAAAAAACACATGTTCCTCACATTTCTGTGGCAGAAAGTTCTGGAATCTGAGAGGAGCTACAAATTTCCTTCCACCCAGCGTTCCCCCAAGTCTCCCGATAAAAATGATACCTCACTTGCGTGGGTAGGCCTAGCGCCGGCGACAGGAAACACCCCAAAGCGCAACGTGGACACATCCTAAATTTTGGGAGAAAACAGAGGTGTTTTTTGCGAAGTGCCTACCTGTAGATTTTGGCCTCTAGCTCAGCCGGCACCTAGGGAAACCTAACAAACCTGTGCATTTCTGAAAACTAGAGACCTAGGGGAATCCAAGGAGGGGTGACTTGCGGGGCTCGGACCAGGTTCTGTTACCCAGAATCCTTTGCAAACCTCAGAATTTGGCTAAAAAAACACATGTTCCTCACATTTCTGTGGCAGAAAGTTCTGGAATCTGAGAGGAGCTACAAATTTCCTTCCACCTAGCGTTCCCCCCAGTCTCCCGATAAAAATGATACCTCACTTGCATGGGTAGGCCTAGCGCCGGCGACAGGAAACACCCCAAAGCACAACGTGGACACATCCTAAATTTTGGAAAAAAACAGAGGTGTTTTTTGCGAAGTGCCTACCTGTAGATTTTGGCCTCTAGCTCAGCCGGTACCTAGGGAAACCTACCAAACCTGTGCATTCCTGAAAACTAGAGACCTAGGGGAATCCAAGGAGGGGTGACTTGCGGGGCTCGGACCAGGTTCTGTTACCCAGAATCCTTTGCAAACCTCAAAATTTGGCTAAAAAAACACATGTTCCTCACATTTCTGTGGCAGAAAGTTCTGGAATCTGAGAGGAGCTACAAATTTCCTTCCACCGAGCGTTCCCCCAAGTCTCCCGATAAAAATGATACCTCACTTGCGTGGGTAGGCCTAGCGCCGGCGACAGGAAACACCCCAAAGCGCAACGTGGACACATCCTAAATTTTGGAAAAAAACAGAGGTGTTTTTTGCGAAGTGCCTACCTGTAGATTTTGGCCTCTAGCTCAGCTGGCACCTAGGGAAACCTACCAAACCTGTGCATTTCTGAAAACTAGAGTCCTAGGGGAATCCAAGGAGGGGTGACTTGCGGGGATCGGACCAGTTTCTGTTACCCAGAATCCTTTGCAAACCTCAAAATTTGGCTAAAAATAACACATGTTCCTCACATTTCTGTGGCAGAAAGGTCTGGAATCTGAGAGGAGCTACAAATTTCCTTCCACCCAGCGTTCCCCCAAGTCTCCCGATAAAAATGATACCTCACTTGCGTGGGTAGGCCTAGCGCCGGCGACAGGAAACACCCCAAAGCGCAACGTGGACACATCCTAAATTTTGGGAGAAAACAGAGGTGTTTTTTGCGAAGTGCCTACCTGTAGATTTTGGCCTCTAGCTCAGCCGGCACCTAGGGAAACCTAACAAACCTGTGCATTTCTGAAAACTAGAGACCTAGGGGAATCCAAGGAGGGGTGACTTGCGGTGCTTGGACCAGGTTCTGTTACCCAGAATCCTTTGCAAACCTCAGAATTTGGCTAAAAAAACACATGTTCCTCACATTTCTGTGGCAGAAAGTTCTGGAATCTGAGAGGAGCTACAAATTTCCTTCCACCCAGCGTTCCCCCAAGTCTCCCGATAAAAATGATACCTCACTTGCGTGGGTAGGCCTAGCGCCGGCGACAGGAAACACCCCAAAGCGCAACGTGGACA
The DNA here is from genome assembly GCF_031143425.1 of Pleurodeles waltl. Classification (NCBI taxonomy): domain Eukaryota; kingdom Metazoa; phylum Chordata; class Amphibia; order Caudata; family Salamandridae; genus Pleurodeles; species Pleurodeles waltl. The sequence continues at coordinate 219,365,962 of NC_090437.1, read as the reverse complement.
CATCCTAAATTTTGGAAAAAAACAGAGGTGTTTTTTGCGAAGTGCCTACCCGTAGATTTTGGCCTCTAGCTCAGCCGGCACCTAGGGAAACCTACCAAACCTGTGCATTTCTGAAAACTAGAGACCTAGGGGAATCCAAGGAGGGGTGACTTGCGGGGCTCGGACCAGGTTCTGTTACCCAGAATCCTTTGCAAACCTCAAAATTTGGCTAAAAAAACACATGTTCCTCACATTTCTGTGGCAGAAAGTTCTGGAATCTGAGAGGAGCTACAAATTTCCTTCCACCCAGCGTTCCCCCAAGTCTCCCGATAAAAATGATACCTCACTTGCGTGGGTAGGCCTAGCGCCGGCGACAGGAAACACCCCAAAGCGCAACGTGGACACATCCTAAATTTTGGAAAAAAACAGAGGTGTTTTTTGCGAAGTGCCTACCTGTAGATTTTGGCCTCTAGCTCAGCCGGTACCTAGGGAAACCTACCAAACCTGTGCATTTCTGAAAACTAGAGACCTAGGGGAATCCAAGGAGGGGTGACTTGCGGGGCTCGGACCAGGTTCTGTTACCCAGAATCCTTTGCAAACCTCAAAATTTGGCTAAAAAAACACATGTTCCTCACATTTCTGTGGCAGAAAGTTCTGGAATCTGAGAGGAGCTACAAATTTCCTTCCACCCAGCGTTCCCCCAAGTCTCCTGATAAAAATGATACCTCACTTGCGTGGGTAGGCCTAGCGCCGGCGACAGGAAACACCCCAAAGCGCAACGTGGACACATCCTAAATTTTGGAAAAAAACAGAGGTGTTTTTTGCGAAGTGCCTACCTGTAGATTTTGGCCTCTAGCTCAGCTGGCACCTAGGGAAACCTACCAAACCTGTGCATTTCTGAAAACTAGAGTCCTAGGGGAATCCAAGGAGGGGTGACTTGTGGGGCTCGGACCAGGTTCTGTTACCCAGAATCCTTTGCAAACCTCAAAATTTGGCTAAAAAAACACATGTTCCTCACATTTCTGTGGCAGAAAGTTCTGGAATCTGAGAGGAGCTACAAATTTCCTTCCACCCAGCGTTCCCCCAAGTCTCCCGATAAAAATGATACCTCACTTGCGTGGGTAGGCCTAGCGCCGGCGACAGGAAACACCCCAAAGCGCAACGTGGACACATCCTAAATTTTGGGAGAAAACAGAGGTGTTTTTTGCGAAGTGCCTACCTGTAGATTTTGGCCTCTAGCTCAGCCGGCACCTAGGGAAACCTAACAAACCTGTGCATTTCTGAAAACTAGAGACCTAGGGGAATCCAAGGAGGGGTGACTTGCGGGGCTCGGACCAGGTTCTGTTACCCAGAATCCTTTGCAAACCTCAGAATTTGGCTAAAAAAACACATGTTCCTCACATTTCTGTGGCAGAAAGTTCTGGAATCTGAGAGGAGCTACAAATTTCCTTCCACCTAGCGTTCCCCCCAGTCTCCCGATAAAAATGATACCTCACTTGCATGGGTAGGCCTAGCGCCGGCGACAGGAAACACCCCAAAGCACAACGTGGACACATCCTAAATTTTGGAAAAAAACAGAGGTGTTTTTTGCGAAGTGCCTACCTGTAGATTTTGGCCTCTAGCTCAGCCGGTACCTAGGGAAAACTACCAAACCTGTGCATTCCTGAAAACTAGAGACCTAGGGGAATCCAAGGAGGGGTGACTTGCGGGGCTCGGACCAGGTTCTGTTACCCAGAATCCTTTGCAAACCTCAAAATTTGGCTAAAAAAACACATGTTCCTCACATTTCTGTGGCAGAAAGTTCTGGAATCTGAGAGGAGCTACAAATTTCCTTCCACCGAGCGTTCCCCCAAGTCTCCCGATAAAAATGATACCTCACTTGCGTGGGTAGGCCTAGCGCCGGCGACAGGAAACACCCCAAAGCGCAACGTGGACACATCCTAAATTTTGGAAAAAAACAGAGGTGTTTTTTGCGAAGTGCCTACCTGTAGATTTTGGCCTCTAGCTCAGCTGGCACCTAGGGAAACCTACCAAACCTGTGCATTTCTGAAAACTAGAGTCCTAGGGGAATCCAAGGAGGGGTGACTTGTGGGGCTCGGACCAGTTTCTGTTACCCAGAATCCTTTGCAAACCTCAAAATTTGGCTAAAAATAACACATGTTCCTCACATTTCTGTGGCAGAAAGGTCTGGAATCTGAGAGGAGCTACAAATTTCCTTCCACCCAGCGTTCCCCCAAGTCTCCCGATAAAAATGATACCTCACTTGCGTGGGTAGGCCTAGCGCCGGCGACAGGAAACACCCCAAAGCGCAACGTGGACACATCCTAAATTTTGGGAGAAAACAGAGGTGTTTTTTGCGAAGTGCCTACCTGTAGATTTTGGCCTCTAGCTCAGCCGGCACCTAGGGAAACCTAACAAACCTGTGCATTTCTGAAAACTAGAGACCTAGGGGAATCCAAGGAGGGGTGACTTGCGGTGCTTGGACCAGGTTCTGTTACCCAGAATCCTTTGCAAACCTCAGAATTTGGCTAAAAAAACACATGTTCCTCACATTTCTGTGGCAGAAAGTTCTGGAATCTGAGAGGAGCTACAAATTTCCTTCCACCCAGCGTTCCCCCAAGTCTCCCGATAAAAATGATACCTCACTTGCGTGGGTAGGCCTAGCGCCGGCTACAGGAAACACCCCAAAGCGCAACGTGGACACATCCTAAATTTTGGAAAAAAACAGAGGTGTTTTTTGCGAAGTGCCTACCCGTAGATTTTGGCCTCTAGCTCAGCCGGCAACTAGGGAAACCTACCAAACCTGTCCAATTCTGAAAACTAGAGACCTAGGGGAATCCAAGGAGGGGTGACTTGCGGGGCTCGGACCAGGTTCTGTTACCCAGAATCCTTTGCAAACCTCAAAATTTGGCTAAAAAAACACATGTTCCTCACATTTCTGTGGCAGAAAGTTCTGGAATCTGAGAGGAGCTACAAATTTCCTTCCACCCAGCGTTCCCCCAAGTCTCCCGATAAAAATGATACCTCACTTGCGTGGGTAGGCCTAGCGCTGGCGACAGGAAACACCCCAAAGCGCAACGTGGACACATCCTAAATTTTGGAAAAAAACAGAGGTGTTTTTTGCGAAGTGCCTACCTGTAGATTTTGGCCTCTAGCTCAGCCGGCACCTAGGGAAACCTACCAAACCTGTGCATTTCTGAAAACTAGAGACCTAGGGGAATCCCAGGAGGGGTGACTTGCGGGGCTCGGACCAGGTTCTGTTACCCAGAATCCTTTGCAAACCTCAAAATTTGGCAAAAAAAACACATGTCCCTCACATTTCTGTGACAGAAAGTTCTGGAATCTGAGAGCAGCTACAAATTTCCTTCCACCCAGCGTTCCCCCAAGTCTCCCGATAAAAATGATACCTCACTTGCGTGGGTAGGCCTAGCGCCGGCGACAGGAAACACCCCAAAGCGCAACGTGGACACATCCTAAATTTTGGAAAAAAACAGAGGTGTTTTTTGCGAAGTGCCTACCTGTAGATTTTGGCCTCTAGCTCAGCCGGCACCTAGGGAAACCTACCAAACCTGTGCATTTCTGAAAACTAGAGACCTAGGGGAATCCAAGGAGGGGTGACTTGCGGGGCTCGGACCAGGTTCTGTTACCCAGAATCCTTTGCAAACCTCAAAATTTGGCTAAAAAAACACATGTTCCTCACATTTCTGTGGCAGAAAGTTCTGGAATCTGAGAGGAGCTACAAATTTCCTTCCACCCAGCGTTCCCCCAAGTCTCCCGATAAAAATGATACCTCACTTGCGTGGGTAGGCCTAGCGCCGGCGACAGGAAACACCCCAAAGCGCAACGTGGACACATGCTAAATTTTGGAAAAAAACAGAGGTGTTTTTTGCGAAGTGCCTACCTGTAGACTTTGGCCTCTAGCTCAGCCGGCACCTAGGGAAACCTACCAAACCTGTGCATTTCTGAAAACTAGAGACCTAGGGGAATCCAAGGAGGGGTGACTTGCGGGGCTCGGACCAGGTTCTGTTACCCAGAATCCTTTGCAAACCTCAAAATTTGGCTAAAAAAACACATGTTCCTCACATTTCTGTGGCAGAAAGTTCTGGAATCTGAGAGGAGCTACAAATTTCCTTCCACCCAGCATTCCCCCAAGTCTCCCGATAAAAATGATACCTCGCTTGCGTGGGTAGGCCTAGCGCCGGCGACAGGAAACACACCAAAGCGCAACGTGGACACATCCTAAATTTTGGAAAAAAACAGAGGTGTTTTTTGCGAAGTGCCTACCTGTAGACTTTGGCCTCTAGCTCAGCCGGCACCTAGGGAAACCTACCAAACCTGTGCATTTCTGAAAACTAGAGACCTAGGGGAATCCAAGGAGGGGTGACTTGCGGGGCTCGGACCAGGTTCTGTTACCCAGAATCCTTTGCAAACCTCAAAATTTGGCTAAAAAAACACATGTTCCTCACATTTCTGTGGCAGAAAGTTCTGGAATCTGAGAGGAGTTACAAATTTCTTTCCACCCAGCGTTCCCCCAAGTCTCCCGATAAAAATGATACCTCACTTGCGTGGGTAGGCCTAGCGCCGGCGACAGGAAACACCCCAAAGCGCAACGTGGACACATCCTAAATTTTGGAAAAAAACAGAGGTGTTTTTTGCGAAGTGCCTACCTGTAGATTTTGGCCTCTAGCTCAGCCGGCACCTAGGGAAACCTACCAAACCTGTGCATTTCTGAAAACTAGAGACCTAGGGGAATCCAAGGAGGGGTGACTTGCGGGGCTCGGACCAGGTTCTGTTACCCAGAATCCTTTGCAAACCTCAAAATTTGGCTAAAAATAACACATGTTCCTCACATTTCTGTGGCAGAAAGGTCTGGAATCTGAGAGGAGCTACAAATTTCCTTCCACCCAGCGTTCCCCCAAGTCTCCCGATAAAAATGATACCTCACTTGCGTGGGTAGGCCTAGCGCTGGCGACAGGAAACACCCCAAAGCGCAACGTGGACACATCCTAAATTTTGGGAGAAAACAGAGGTGTTTTTTGCGAAGTGCCTACCTGTAGATTTTGGCCTCTAGCTCAGCCGGCACCTAGGGAAACCTAACAAACCTGTGCATTTCTGAAAACTAGAGACCTAGGGGAATCCAAGGAGGGGTGACTTGCGGTGCTTGGACCAGGTTCTGTTACCCAGAATCCTTTGCAAACCTCAGAATTTGGCTAAAAAAACACATGTTCCTCACATTTCTGTGGCAGAAAGTTCTGGAATCTGAGAGGAGCTACAAATTTCCTTCCACCCAGCGTTCCCCCAAGTCTCCCGATAAAAATGATACCTCACTTGCGTGGGTAGGCCTAGCGCCGGCTACAGGAAACACCCCAAAGCGCAACGTGGACACATCCTAAATTTTGGAAAAAAACAGAGGTGTTTTTTGCGAAGTGCCTACCCGTAGATTTTGGCCTCTAGCTCAGCCGGCAACTAGGGAAACCTACCAAACCTGTCCAATTCTGAAAACTAGAGACCTAGGGGAATCCAAGGAGGGGTGACTTGCGGGGCTCGGACCAGGTTCTGTTACCCAGAATCCTTTGCAAACCTCAAAATTTGGCTAAAAAAACACATGTTCCTCACATTTCTGTGGCAGAAAGTTCTGGAATCTGAGAGGAGCTACAAATTTCCTTCCACCCAGCGTTCCCCCAAGTCTCCCGATAAAAATGATACCTCACTTGCGTGGGTAGGCCTAGCGCTGGCGACAGGAAACACCCCAAAGCGCAACGTGGACACATCCTAAATTTTGGAAAAAAACAGAGGTGTTTTTTGCGAAGTGCCTACCTGTAGATTTTGGCCTCTAGCTCAGCCGGCACCTAGGGAAACCTACCAAACCTGTGCATTTCTGAAAACTAGAGACCTAGGGGAATCCAAGGAGGGGTGACTTGCGGGGCTCGGACCAGGTTCTGTTACCCAGAATCCTTTGCAAACCTCAAAATTTGGCAAAAAAAACACATGTCCCTCACATTTCTGTGACAGAAAGTTCTGGAATCTGAGAGCAGCTACAAATTTCCTTCCACCCAGCGTTCCCCCAAGTCTCCCGATAAAAATGATACCTCACTTGCGTGGGTAGGCCTAGCGCCGGCGACAGGAAACACCCCAAAGCGCAACGTGGACACATCCTACAATTTGGAAAAAAACAGAGGTGTTTTTTGCGAAGTGCCTACCTGTAGATTTTGGCCTCTAGCTCAGCCGGCACCTAGGGAAACCTACCAAACCTGTGCATTTCTGAAAACTAGAGACCTAGGGGAATCCAAGGAGGGGTGACTTGCGGGGCTCGGACCAGGTTCTGTTACCCAGAATCCTTTGCAAACCTCAAAATTTGGCTAAAAAAACACATGTTCCTCACATTTCTGTGGCAGAAAGTTCTGTAATCTGAGAGGAGTTACAAATTTCTTTCCACCCAGCGTTCCCCCAAGTCTCCCGATAAAAATGATACCTCACTTGCGTGGGTAGGCCTAGCGCCGGCGACAGGAAACACCCCAAAGCGCAACGTGGACACATCCTAAATTTTGGAAAAAAACAGAGGTGTTTTTTGCGAAGTGCCTACCTGTAGATTTTGGCCTCTAGCTCAGCCGGCACCTAGGGAAACCTACCAAACCTGTGCATTTCTGAAAACTAGAGACCTAGGGGAATCCAAGGAGGGGTGACTTGCGGGGCTCGGACCAGGTTCTGTTACCCAGAATCCTTTGCAAACCTCAAAATTTGGCTAAAAAAACACATGTTCCTCACATTTCTGTGGCAGAAAGTTCTGGAATCTGAGAGGAGCTACAAATTTCCTTCCACCCAGCGTTCCCCCAAGTCTCCCGATAAAAATGATACCTCACTTGCGTGGGTAGGCCTAGCGCCGGCGACAGGAAACACCCCAAAGCGCAACGTGGACACATGCTAAATTTTGGAAAAAAACAGAGGTGTTTTTTGCGAAGTGCCTACCTGTAGACTTTGGCCTCTAGCTCAGCCGGCACCTAGGGAAACCTACCAAACCTGTGCATTTCTGAAAACTAGAGACCTAGGGGAATCCAAGGAGGGGTGACTTGCGGGGCTCGGACCAGGTTCTGTTACCCAGAATCCTTTGCAAACCTCAAAATTTGGCTAAAAAAACACATGTTCCTCACATTTCTGTGGCAGAAAGTTCTGGAATCTGAGAGGAGCTACAAATTTCCTTCCACCCAGCATTCCCCCAAGTCTCCCGATAAAAATGATACCTCGCTTGCGTGGGTAGGCCTAGCGCCGGCGACAGGAAACACACCAAAGCGCAACGTGGACACATCCTAAATTTTGGAAAAAAACAGAGGTGTTTTTTGCGAAGTGCCTACCTGTAGACTTTGGCCTCTAGCTCAGCCGGCACCTAGGGAAACCTACCAAACCTGTGCATTTCTGAAAACTAGAGACCTAGGGGAATCCAAGGAGGGGTGACTTGCGGGGCTCGGACCAGGTTCTGTTACCCAGAATCCTTTGCAAACCTCAAAATTTGGCTAAAAAAACACATGTTCCTCACATTTCTGTGGCAGAAAGTTCTGGAATCTGAGAGGAGTTACAAATTTCTTTCCACCCAGCGTTCCCCCAAGTCTCCCGATAAAAATGATACCTCACTTGCGTGGGTAGGCCTAGCGCCGGCGACAGGAAACACCCCAAAGCGCAACGTGGACACATCCTAAATTTTGGAAAAAAACAGAGGTGTTTTTTGCGAAGTGCCTACCTGTAGATTTTGGCCTCTAGCTCAGCCGGCACCTAGGGAAACCTACCAAACCTGTGCATTTCTGAAAACTAGAGACCTAGGGGAATCCAAGGAGGGGTGACTTGCGGGGCTCGGACCAGGTTCTGTTACCCAGAATCCTTTGCAAACCTCAAAATTTGGCTAAAAAAACACATGTTCCTCACATTTCTGTGGCAGAAAGTTCTGGAATCTGAGAGGATCTACAAATTTCCTTCCACCCAGCGTTCCCCCAAGTCTCCCGATAAAAATGATACCTCACTTGCGTGGGTAGGCCTAGCGCCGGCGACAGGAAACACCCCAAAGCGCAACATGGACACATCCTAAATTTTGGAAAAAAACAGAGGTGTTTTTTGTGAAGTGCCTACCTGTAGACTTTGGCCTCTAGCTCAGCCGGCACCTAGGGAAACCTACCAAACCTGTGCATTTCTGAAAACTAGAGACCTAGGGGAATCCAAGGAGGGGTGACTTGCGGGGCTCGGACCAGGTTCTGTTACCCAGAATCCTTTGCAAACCTCAAAATTTGGCTAAAAAAACACATGTTCCTCACATTTCTGTGGCAGAAAGTTCTGGAATCTGAGAGGAGCTACAAATTTCCTTCCACCCAGCGTTCCCCCAAGTCTCCCGATAAAAATGATACCTCACTTGCGTGGGTAGGCCTAGCGCCGGCGACAGGAAACACCCCAAAGAGCAACGTGGACACATGCTAAATTTTGGAAAAAAACAGAGGTGTTTTTTGCGAAGTGCCTACCTGTAGACTTTGGCCTCTAGCTCAGCCGGCACCTAGGGAAACCTACCAAACCTGTGCATTTCTGAAAACTAGAGACCTAGGGGAATCCAAGGAGGGGTGACTTGCGGGGCTCGGACCAGGTTCTGTTACCCAGAATCCTTTGCAAACCTCAAAATTTGGCTAAAAAAACACATGTTCCTCACATTTCTGTGGCAGAAAGTTCTGGAATCTGAGAGGAGCTACAAATTTCCTTCCACCCAGCATTCCCCCAAGTCTCCCGATAAAAATGATACCTCGCTTGCGTGGGTAGGCCTAGCGCCGGCGACAGGAAACACCCCAAAGCGCAACATGGACACATCCTAAATTTTGGAAAAAAACAGAGGTGTTTTTTGCGAAGTGCCTACCTGTAGACTTTGGCCTCTAGCTCAGCCGGCACCTAGGGAAACCTACCACACCTGTGCATTTCTGAAAACTAGAGACCTAGGGGAATCCAAGGAGGGGTGACTTGCGGGGCTCGGACCAGGTTCTGTTACCCAGAATCCTTTGCAAACCTCAAAATTTGGCTAAAAAAACACATGTTCCTCACATTTCTGTGGCAGAAAGTTCTGGAATCTGAGAGGAGTTACAAATTTCTTTCCACCCAGCGTTCCCCCAAGTCTCCCGATAAAAATGATACCTCACTTGCGTGGGTAGGCCTAGCGCCGGCGACAGGAAACACCCCAAAGCGCAACGTGGACACATCCTAAATTTTGGAAAAAAACAGAGGTGTTTTTTGCGAAGTGCCTACCTGTAGATTTTGGCCTCTAGCTCAGCCGGCACCTAGGGAAACCTACCAAACCTGTGCATTTCTGAAAACTAGAGACCTAGGGGAATCCAAGGAGGGGTGACTTGCGGGGCTCGGACCGGGTTCTGTTACCCAGAATCCTTTGCAAACCTCAAAATTTGGCTAAAAAAACACATGTTCCTCACATTTCTGTGGCAGAAAGTTCTGGAATCTGAGAGGAGCTACAAATTTCCTTCCACCCAGCGTTCCCCCAAGTCTCCCGATAATAATGATACCTCACTTGCGTGGGTAGGCCTAGCGCCGGCGACAGGAAACACCCCAAAGCGCAACGTGGACACATCCTAAATTTTGGAAAAAAACAGAGGTGTTTTTTGCGAAGTGCCTACCTGTAGACTTTGGCCTCTAGCTCAGCCGGCACCTAGGGAAACCTACCAAACCTGTGCATTTCTGAAAACTAGAGACCTAGGGGAATCCAAGGAGGGGTGACTTGCGGGGCTCAGACCAGGTTCTGTTACCCAGAATCCTTTGCAAACCTCAAAATTTGGCTAAAAAAACACATGTTCCTCACATTTCTGTGGCAGAAAGTTCTGGAATCTGAGAGGAGCTACAAATTTCCTTCCACCCAGCATTCCCCCAAGTCTCCCGATAAAAATGATACCTCGCTTGCGTGGGTAGGCCTAGCGCCGGCGACAGGAAACACCCCAAAGCGCAACGTGGACACATCCTAAATTTTGGAAAAAAACAGAGGTGTTTTTTGCGAAGTGCCTACCTGTAGACTTTGGCCTCTAGCTCAGCCGGCACCTAGGGAAACCTACCAAACCTGTGCATTTCTGAAAACTAGAGACCTAGGGGAATCCAAGGAGGGGTGACTTGCGGGGCTCGGACCAGGTTCTGTTACCCAGAATCCTTTGCAAACCTCAAAATTTGGCTAAAAAAACACATGTTCCTCACATTTCTGTGGCAGAAAGTTCTGGTATCTGAGAGGAGCTACAAATTTCCTTCCACCCAGCGTTCCCCCAAGTCTCCCGATAAAAATGATACCTCACTTGCGTGGGTAGGCCTAGCGCCGGCGACAGGAAACACCCCAAAGCGCAACGTGGACACATCCTAAATTTTGGAAAAAAACAGAGGTGTTTTTTGCGAAGTGCGTACCTGTAGACTTTGGCCTCTAGCTCAGCCGGCACCTAGGGAAACCTACCAAACCTGTGCATTTCTGAAAACTAGAGACCTAGGGGAATCCAAGGAGGGGTGACTTGCGGGGCTCGGACCAGGTTCTGTTACCCAGAATCCTTTGCAAACCTCAAAATTTGGCTAAAAAAACACATGTTCCTCACATTTCTGTGGCAGAAAGTTCTGGAATCTGAGAGGAGCTACAAATTTCCTTCCACCCAGCATTCCCCCAAGTCTCCCGATAAAAATGATACCTCGCTTGCGTGGGTAGGCCTAGCGCCGGCGACAGGAAACACCCCAAAGCGCAACGTGGACACATCCTAAATTTTGGAAAAAAACAGAGGTGTTTTTTGCGAAGTGCCTACCTGTAGACTTTGGCCTCTAGCTCAGCCGGCACCTAGGGAAACCTACCACACCTGTGCATTTCTGAAAACTAGAGACCTAGGGGAATCCAAGGAGGGGTGACTTGCGGGGCTCGGACCAGGTTCTGTTACCCAGAATCCTTTGCAAACCTCAAAATTTGGCTAAAAAAACACATGTTCCTCACATTTCTGTGGCAGACAGTTCTGTAATCTGAGAGGAGTTACAAATTTCTTTCCACCCAGCGTTCCCCCAAGTCTCCCGATAAAAATGATACCTCACTTGCGTGGGTAGGCCTAGCGCCGGCGACAGGAAACACCCCAAAGCGCAACGTGGACACATCCTAAATTTTGGAAAAAAACAGAGGTGTTTTTTGCGAAGTGCCTACCTGTAGATTTTGGCCTCTAGCTCAGCCGGCACCTAGGGAAACCTACCAAACCTGTGCATTTCTGAAAACTAGAGACCTAGGGGAATCCAAGGAGGGGTGACTTGCGGGGCTCGGACCAGGTTCTGTTACCCAGAATCCTTTGCAAACCTCAAAATTTGGCTAAAAAAACACATGTTCCTCACATTTCTGTGGCAGAAAGTTCTGGAATCTGAGAGGAGCTACAAATTTCCTTCCACCCAGCGTTCCCCCAAGTCTCCCGATAAAAATGATACCTCACTTGCGTGGGTAGGCCTAGCGCCGGCGACAGGAAACACCCCAAAGCGCAACGTGGACACATCCTAAATTTTGGAAAAAAACAGAGGTGTTTTTTGCGAAGTGCCTACCTGTAGACTTTGGCCTCTAGCTCAGCCGGCACCTAGGGAAACCTACCAAACCTGTGCATTTCTGAAAACTAGAGACCTAGGGGAATCCAAGGAGGGGTGACTTGCGGGGCTCGGACCAGGTTCTGTTACCCAGAATCCTTTGCAAACCTCAAAATTTGGCTAAAAAAACACATGTTCCTCACATTTCTGTGGCAGAAAGTTCTGGAATCTGAGAGGAGCTACAAATTTCCTTCCACCCAGCATTCCCCCAAGTCTCCCGATAAAAATGATACCTCGCTTGCGTGGGTAGGCCTAGCGCCGGCGACAGGAAACACACCAAAGCGCAACGTGGACACATCCTAAATTTTGGAAAAAAACAGAGGTGTTTTTTGCGAAGTGCCTACCTGTAGACTTTGGCCTCTAGCTCAGCCGGCACCTAGGGAAACCTACCAAACCTGTGCATTTCTGAAAACTAGAGACCTAGGGAAATCCAAGGAGGGGTGACTTGCGGGGCTCGGACCAGGTTCTGTTACCCAGAATCCTTTGCAAACCTCAAAATTTGGCTAAAAAAACACATGTTCCTCACATTTCTGTGGCAGAAAGTTCTGGAATCTGAGAGGAGTTACAAATTTCTTTCCACCCAGCGTTCCCCCAAGTCTCCCGATAAAAATGATACCTCACTTGCGTGGGTAGGCCTAGCGCCGGCGACAGGAAACACCCCAAAGCGCAACGTGGACACATCCTAAATTTTGGAAAAAAACAGAGGTGTTTTTTGCGAAGTGCCTACCTGTAGATTTTGGCCTCTAGCTCAGCCGGCACCTAGGGAAACCTACCAAACCTGTGCATTTCTGAAAACTAGAGACCTAGGGGAATCCAAGGAGGGGTGACTTGCGGGGCTCGGACCAGGTTCTGTTACCCAGAATCCTTTGCAAACCTCAAAATTTGGCTAAAAAAACACATGTTCCTCACATTTCTGTGGCAGAAAGTTCTGGAATCTGAGAGGATCTACAAATTTCCTTCCACCCAGCGTTCCCCCAAGTCTCCCGATAAAAATGATACCTCACTTGCGTGGGTAGGCCTAGCGCCGGCGACAGGAAACACCCCAAAGCGCAACGTGGACACATCCTAAATTTTGGAAAAAAACAGAGGTGTTTTTTGCGAAGTGCGTACCTGTAGACTTTGGCCTCTAGCTCAGCCGGCACCTAGGGAAACCTACCACACCTGTGCATTTCTGAAAACTAGAGACCTAGGGGAATCCAAGGAGGGGTGACTTGCGGGGCTCGGACCAGGTTCTGTTACCCAGAATCCTTTGCAAACCTCAAAATTTGGCTAAAAAAACACATGTTCCTCACATTTCTGTGGCAGAAAGTTCTGTAATCTGAGAGGAGTTACAAATTTCTTTCCACCCAGCGTTCCCCCAAGTCTCCCGATAAAAATGATACCTCACTTGCGTGGGTAGGCCTAGCGCCGGCAACAGGAAACACCCCAAAGCGCAACGTGGACACATCCTAAATTTTGGAAAAAAACAGAGGTGTTTTTTGCGAAGTGCCTACCTGTAGATTTTGGCCTCTAGCTCAGCCGGCACCTAGGGAAACCTACCAAACCTGTGCATTTCTGAAAACTAGAGACCTAGGGGAATCCAAGGAGGGGTGACTTGCGGGGCTCGGACCAGGTTCTGTTACCCAGAATCCTTTGCAAACCTCAAAATTTGGCTAAAAAAACACATGTTCCTCACATTTCTGTGGCAGAAAGTTCTGGAATCTGAGAGGAGCTACAAATTTCCTTCCACCCAGCGTTCCCCCAAGTCTCCCGATAAAAATGATACCTCACTTGCGTGGGTAGGCCTAGCGCCGGCGACAGGAAACACCCCAAAGCGCAACGTGGACACATCCTAAATTTTGGAAAAAAACAGAGGTGTTTTTTGCGAAGTGCCTACCTGTAGACTTTGGCCTCTAGCTCAGCCGGCACCTAGGGAAACCTACCAAACCTGTGCATTTCTGAAAACTAGAGACCTAGGGGAATCCAAGGAGGGCTGACTTGCGGGGCTCGGACCAGGTTCTGTTACCCAGAATCCTTTGCAAACCTCAAAATTTGGCTAAAAAAACACATGTTCCTCACATTTCTGTGGCAGAAAGTTCTGGAATCTGAGAGGAGCTACAAATTTCCTTCCACCTAGCGTTCCCCCCAGTCTCCCGATAAAAATGATTCCTCACTTGCGTGGGTAGGCCTAGCGCCGGCGACAAGAAACACCCCAAAGCGCAACGTGGACACATCCTAAATTTTGGAAAAAAACAGAGGTGTTTTTTGTGAAGTGCCTACCTGTAGATTTTGGCCTCTAGCTCAGCCGGTACCTAGGGAAACCTACCAAACCTGTGCATTTCTGAAAACTAGAGACCTAGGGGAATCCAAGGAGGGGTGACTTAAGGGGCTCGGACCAGGTTCTGTTACCCAGAATCCTTTGCAAACCTCAAAATTTGGCTAAAAAAACACATGTTCCTCACATTTCTGTGGCAGAAAGTTCTGGAATCTGAGAGGAGCTACAAATTTCCTTCCACCCAGCGTTCCCCCAAGTCTCCCGATAAAAATGATACCTCACTTGCGTGGGTAGGCCTAGCGCCGGCGACAGGAAACACCCCAAAGCGCAACGTGGACACATCCTAAATTTTGGAAAAAAACAGAGGTGTTTTTTGCGAAGTGCCTACCTGTAGATTTTGGCCTCTAGCTCAGCTGGCACCTAGGGAAACCTACGAAACCTGTGCATTTCTGAAAACTAGAGTCCTAGGGGAATCCAAGGAGGGGTGACTTGCGGGGCTCGGACCAGGTTCTGTTACCCAGAATCCTTTGCAAACCTCAGAATTTGGCAAAAAAAACACATGTTCCTCACATTTCTGTGGCAGAAAGTTCTGGAATCTGAGAGGAGCTACAAATTTCCTTCCACCCAGCGTTCCCCCAAGTCTCCCGATACAAATGATACCTCACTTGCGTGGGTAGGCCTAGCGCCGGCTACAGGAAACACCCCAAAGCGCAACGTGGACACATCCTAAATTTTGGAAAAAAACAGAGGTGTTTTTTGCAAAGTGCCTACCCGTAGATTTTGGCCTCTAGCTCAGCCGGCACCTAGGGAAACCTACCAAACCTGTGCATTTCTGAAAACTAGAGACCTAGGGGAATCCAAGGAGGGGTGACTTGCGGGGCTCGGACCAGGTTCTGTTACCCAGAATCCTTTGCAAACCTCAAAATTTGGCTAAAAAAACACATGTTCCTCACATTTCTGTGGCAGAAAGTTGTGGAATCTGAGAGGAGCTACAAATTTCCTTCCACCCAGCGTTCCCCCAAGTCTCCCGATAAAAATGATACCTCACTTGCATGGGTAGGCCTAGCGCCGGCGACAGGAAACACCCCAAAGCGCAACGTGGACACATCCTAAATTTTGGGAGAAAACAGAGGTGTTTTTTGCGAAGTGCCTACCTGTAGATTTTGGGCTCTAGCTCAGCCGGCACCTAGGGAAACCTAACAAACCTGTGCATTTCTGAAAACTAGAGACCTAGGGGAATCCAAGGAGGGGTGACTTGCGGGGCTCGGACCAGGTTCTGTTACCCAGAATCCTTTGCAAACCTCAGAATTTGGCTAAAAAAACACATGTTCCTCACATTTCTGTGGCAGAAAGTTCTGGAATCTGAGAGGAGCTACAAATTTCCTTCCACCCAGCGTTCCCCCAAGTCTCCCGATAAAAATGATACCGCACTTGCGTGGGTAGGCCTAGCGCCGGCTACAGGAAACACCCCAAAGCGCAACGTGGACACATCCTAAATTTTGGAAAAAAACAGAGGTGTTTTTTGCGAAGTGCCTACCCGTAGATTTTGGCCTCTAGCTCAGCCGGCACCTAGGGAAACCTACCAAACCTGTCCAATTCTGAAAACTAGAGACCTAGGGGAATCCAAGGAGGGGTGACTTGCGGGGCTCGGACCAGGTTCTGTTACCCAGAATCCTTTGCAAACCTCAAAATTTGGCTAAAAAAACACATGTTCCTCACATTTCTGTGGCAGAAAGTTCTGGAATCTGAGAGGAGCTACAAATTTCCTTCCACCCAGCGTTCCCCCAATTCTCCCGATAAAAATGATACCTCACTTGCGTGGGTATTCCTAGCGCTGGCGACAGGAAACACCCCAAAGCGCAACGTGGACACATCCTAAATTTTGGAAAAAAACAGAGGTGTTTTTTGCGAAGTGCCTACCTGTAGATTTTGGCCTCTAGCTCAGCCGGCACCTAGGGAAACCTACCAAACCTGTGCATTTCTGAAAACTAGAGACCTAGGGGAATCCAAGGAGGGGTGACTTGCGGGGCTCGGACCATGTTCTGTTACCCAGAATCCTTTGCAAACCTCAAAATTTGGCTAAAAAAACACATGTTCCTCACATTTCTGTGGCAGAAAGTTCTGGAATCTGAGAGGAGCTACAAATTTCCTTCCACCTAGCGTTCCCCCCAGTCCCCCGATAAAAATGATACCTCACTTGCGTGGGTAGGCCTAGCGCCGGCGACAGGAAACACCCCAAAGCGCAACGTGGACACATCCTAAATTTTGGAAAAAAACAGAGGTGTTTTTTGCGAAGTGCCTACCTGTAGATTTTGGCCTCTAGCTCAGCCGGTACCTAGGGAAACCTACCAAACCTGTGCATTTCTGAAAACTAGAGACCTAGGGGAATCCAAGGAGGGGTGACTTGCGGGGCTCGGACCAGGTTCTGTTACCCAGAATCCTTTGCAAACCTCAAAATTTGGCTAAAAAAACACATGTTCCTCACATTTCTGTGGCAGAAAGTTCTGGAATCTGAGAGGAGCTACAAATTTCCTTCCACCCAGCGTTCCCCCAAGTCTCCCGATAAAAATGATACCTCACTTGCGTGGGTAGGCCTAGCGCCGGCGACAGGAAACACCCCAAAGCGCAACGTGGACACATCCTAAATTTTGGAAAAAAACAGAGGTGTTTTTTGCGAAGTGCCTACCTGTAGATTTTGGCCTCTAGCTCAGCTGGCACCTAGGGAAACCTACCAAACCTGTGCATTTCTGAAAACTAGAGTCCTAGGGGAATCCAAGGAGGGGTGACTTGCGGGGCTCGGACCAGGTTCTGTTACCCAGAATCCTTTGCAAACCTCAAAATTTGGCTAAAAAAACACCTGTTCCTCACATTTCTGTGGCAGAAAGTTCTGGAATCTGAGAGGAGCTACAAATTTCCTTCCACCCAGCGTTCCCCCAAGTCTCCCGATAAAAATGATACCTCACTTGCGTGGGTAGGCCTAGCGCCGGCGACAGGAAACACCCCAAAGCGCAACGTGGACACATCCTAAATTTTGGGAGAAAACAGAGGTGTTTTTTGCGAAGTGCCTACCTGTAGATTTTGGCCTCTAGCTCAGCCGGCACCTAGGGAAACCTAACAAACCTGTGCATTTCTGAAAACTAGAGACCTAGGGGAATCCAAGGAGGGGTGACTTGCGGGGCTCGGACCAGGTTCTGTTACCCAGAATCCTTTGCAAACCTCAGAATTTGGCTAAAAAAACACATGTTCCTCACATTTCTGTGGCAGAAAGTTCTGGAATCTGAGAGGAGCTACAAATTTCCTTCCACCCAGCGTTCCCCCAAGTCTCCCGATACAAATGATACCTCACTTGCGTGGGTAGGCCTAGCGCCGGCTACAGGAAACACCCCAAAGCGCAACGTGGACACATCCTAAATTTTGGAAAAAAACAGAGGTGTTTTTTGCGAAGTGCCTACCCGTAGATTTTGGCCTCTAGCTCAGCCGGCACCTAGGGAAACCTACCAAACCTGTGCATTTCTGAAAACTAGAGACCTAGGGGAATCCAAGGAGGGGTGACTTGCGGGGCTCGGACCAGGTTCTGTTACCCAGAATCCTTTGCAAACCTCAAAATTTGGCTAAAAAAACACATGTTCCTCACATTTCTGTGGCAGAAAGTTGTGGAATCTGAGAGGAGCTACAAATTTCCTTCCACCCAGCGTTCCCCCAAGTCTCCCGATAAAAATGATACCTCACTTGCGTGGGTAGGCCTAGCGCCGGCGACAGGAAACACCCCAAAGCGCAACGTGGACACATCCTAAATTTTGGGAGAAAACAGAGGTGTTTTTTGCAAAGTGCCTACCTGTAGATTTTGGGCTCTAGCTCAGCCGGCACCTAGGGAAACCTAACAAACCTGTGCATTTCTGAAAACTAGAGACCTAGGGGAATCCAAGGAGGGGTGACTTGCGGGGCTCGGACCAGGTTCTGTTACCCAGAATCCTTTGCAAACCTCAGAATTTGGCTAAAAAAACACATGTTCCTCACATTTCTGTGGCAGAAAGTTCTGGAATCTGAGAGGAGCTACAAATTTCCTTCCACCCAGCGTTCCCCCAAGTCTCCCGATAAAAATGATACCGCACTTGCGTGGGTAGGCCTAGCGCCGGCTACAGGAAACACCCCAAAGCGCAACGTGGACACATCCTAAATTTTGGAAAAAAACAGAGGTGTTTTTTGCGAAGTGCCTACCCTTAGATTTTGGCCTCTAGCTCAGCTTGCACCTAGGGAAACCTACCAAACCTGTCCAATTCTGAAAACTAGAGACCTAGGGGAATCCAAGGAGGGGTGACTTGCGGGGCTCGGACCAGGTTCTGTTACCCAGAATCCTTTGCAAACCTCAAAATTTGGCTAAAAAAACACATGTTCCTCACATTTCTGTGGCAGAAAGTTCTGGAATCTGAGAGGAGCTACAAATTTCCTTCCACCCAGCGTTCCCCCAAGTCTCCCGATAAAAATGATACCTCACTTGTGTGGGTAGGCCTAGCGCCCGCGACTGGAAACGCCCCAAAGCGCAACGTGGACACATACAAATTTTTGGAAGAAAACAGAGGTGTTTTTTGCGGAGTGCCTACCTGTAGATTTTGGCCTCTAGCTCAGCCGGCACCTAGGGAAACCTACCAAACCTGTGCATTTCTGAAAACTAGAGACCTAGGGGAATCCAAGGAGGGGTGACTTGCGGGGCTCGGACCAGGTTCTGTTACCCAGAATCCTTTGCAAACCTCAGAATTTGGCTAAAAAAACACATGTTCCTCACATTTCTGTGGCAGAAAGTTCTGGAATCTGAGAGGAGCTACAAATTTCCTTCCACCCAGCGTTCCCCCAAGTCTCCCGATACAAATGATACCTCACTTGCGTGGGTAGGCCTAGCGCCGGCTACAGGAAACACCCCAAAGCGCAACGTGGACACATCCTAAATTTTGGAAAAAAACAGAGGTGTTTTTTGCGAAGTGCCTACCCGTAGATTTTGGCCTCTAGCTCAGCCGGCACCTAGGGAAACCTACCAAACCTGTGCATTTCTGAAAACTAGAGACCTAGGGGAATCCAAGGAGGGGTGACTTGCGGGGCTCGGACCAGGTTCTGTTACCCAGAATCCTTTGCAAACCTCAAAATTTGGCTAAAAAAACACATGTTCCTCACATTTCTGTGGCAGAAAGTTGTGGAATCTGAGAGGAGCTACAAATTTCCTTCCACCCAGCGTTCCCCCAAGTCTCCCGATAAAAATGATACCTCACTTGCGTGGGTAGGCCTAGCGCCGGCGACAGGAAACACCCCAAAGCGCAACGTGGACACATCCTAAATTTTGGGAGAAAACAGAGGTGTTTTTTGCGAAGTGCCTACCTGTAGATTTTGGGCTCTAGCTCAGCCGGCACCTAGGGAAACCTAACAAACCTGTGCATTTCTGAAAACTAGAGACCTAGGGGAATCCAAGGAGGGGTGACTTGCGGGGCTCGGACCAGGTTCTGTTACCCAGAATCCTTTGCAAACCTCAGAATTTGGCTAAAAAAACACATGTTCCTCACATTTCTGTGGCAGAAAGTTCTGGAATCTGAGAGGAGCTACAAATTTCCTTCCACCCAGCGTTCCCCCAAGTCTCCCGATAAAAATGATACCGCACTTGCGTGGGTAGGCCTAGCGCCGGCTACAGGAAACACCCCAAAGCGCAACGTGGACACATCCTAAATTTTGGAAAAAAACAGAGGTGTTTTTTGCGAAGTGCCTACCCTTAGATTTTGGCCTCTAGCTCAGCCGGCACCTAGGGAAACCTACCAAACCTGTCCAATTCTGAAAACTAGAGACCTAGGGGAATCCAAGGAGGGGTGACTTGCGGGGCTCGGACCAGGTTCTGTTACCCAGAATCCTTTGCAAACCTCAAAATTTGGCTAAAAAAACACATGTTCCTCACATTTCTGTGGCAGAAAGTTCTGGAATCTGAGAGGAGCTACAAATTTCCTTCCACCCAGCGTTCCCCCAAGTCTCCCGATAAAAATGATACCTCACTTGCGTGGGTAGGCCTAGCGCTGGCGACAGGAAACACCCCAAAGCGCAACGTGGACACATCCTAAATTTTGGAAAAAAACAGAGGTGTTTTTTGCGAAGTGCCTACCTGTAGATTTTGGCCTCTAGCTCAGCCGGCACCTAGGGAAACCTACCACACCTGTGCATTTCTGAAAACTAGAGACCTAGGGGAATCCAAGGAGGGGTGACTTGCGGGGCTCGGACCAGGTTCTGTTACCCAGAATCCTTTGCAAACCTCAAAATTTGGCTAAAAAAACACATGTTCCTCACATTTCTGTGGCAGAAAGTTCTGGAATCTGAGAGGAGTTACAAATTTCTTTCCACCCAGCGTTCCCCCAAGTCTCCCGATAAAAATGATACCTCACTTGCGTGGGTAGGCCTAGCGCCGGCGACAGGAAACACCCCAAAGCGCAACGTGGACACATCCTAAATTTTGGAAAAAAACAGGTGTTTTTTGCGAAGTGCCTACCTGTAGATTTTGGCCTCTAGCTCAGCCGGCACCTAGGGAAACCTACCAAACCTGTGCATTTCTGAAAACTAGAGACCTAGGGGAATCCAAGGAGGGGTGACTTGCGGGGCTCGGACCGGGTTCTGTTACCCAGAATCCTTTGCAAACCTCAAAATTTGGCTAAAAAAACACATGTTCCTCACATTTCTGTGGCAGAAAGTTCTGGAATCTGAGAGGAGCTACAAATTTCCTTCCACCCAGCGTTCCCCCAAGTCTCCCGATAATAATGATACCTCACTTGCGTGGGTAGGCCTAGCGCCGGCGACAGGAAACACCCCAAAGCGCAACGTGGACACATCCTAAATTTTGGAAAAAAACAGAGGTGTTTTTTGCGAAGTGCCTACCTGTAGACTTTGGCCTCTAGCTCAGCCGGCACCTAGGGAAACCTACCAAACCTGTGCATTTCTGAAAACTAGAGACCTAGGGGAATCCAAGGAGGGGTGACTTGCGGGGCTCGGACCAGGTTCTGTTACCCAGAATCCTTTGCATACCTCAAAATTTGGCTAAAAAAACACCTGTTCCTCACATTTCTGTGGCAGAAAGTTCTGGAATCTGAGAGGAGCTACAAATTTCCTTCCACCCAGCATTCCCCCAAGTCTCCCGATAAAAATGATACCTCGCTTGCGTGGGTAGGCCTAGCGCCGGCGACAGGAAACACCCCAAAGCGCAACGTGGACACATCCTAAATTTTGGAAAAAAACAGAGGTGTTTTTTGCGAAGTGCCTACCTGTAGACTTTGGCCTCTAGCTCAGCCGGCACCTAGGGAAACCTACCACACCTGTGCATTTCTGAAAACTAGAGACCTAGGGGAATCCAAGGAGGGGTGACTTGCGGGGCTCGGACCAGGTTCTGTTACCCAGAATCCTTTGCAAACCTCAAAATTTGGCTAAAAAAACACATGTTCCTCACATTTCTGTGGCAGAAAGTTCTGGAATCTGAGAGGAGTTACAAATTTCATTCCACCCAGCGTTCCCCCAAGTCTCCCGATAAAAATGATACCTCACTTGCGTGGGTAGGCCTAGCGCCGGCGACAGGAAACACCCCAAAGCGCAACGTGGACACATCCTAAATTTTGGAAAAAAACAGAGGTGTTTTTTGCGAAGAGCCTACCTGTAGATTTTGGCCTCTAGCTCAGCCGGCACCTAGGGAAACCTACCAAACCTGTGCATTTCTGAAAACTAGAGACCTAGGGGAATCCAAGGAGGGGTGACTTGCGGGGCTCGGACCAGGTTCTGTTACCCAGAATCCTTTGCAAACCTCAAAATTTGGCTAAAAAAACACATGTTCCTCACATTTCTGTGGCAGAAAGTTCTGGAATCTGAGAGGAGCTACAAATTTCCTTCCACCCAGCGTTCCCCCAAGTCTCCCGATAAAAATGATACCTCACTTGCGTGGGTAGGCCTAGCGCCGGCGACAGGAAACACCCCAAAGCGCAACGTGGACACATCCTAAATTTTGGAAAAAAACAGAGGTGTTTTTTGCGAAGTGCCTACCTGTAGACTTTGGCCTCTAGCTCAGCCGGCACCTAGGGAAACCTACCAAACCTGTGCATTTCTGAAAACTAGTGACCTAGGGGAATCCAAGGAGGGGTGACTTGCGGGGCTCGGACCAGGTTCTGTTACCCAGAATCCTTTGCAAACCTCAAAATTTGGCTAAAAAAACACATGTTCCTCACATTTCTGTGGCAGAAAGTTCTGGAATCTGAGAGGAGCTACAAATTTCCTTCCACCCAGCGTTCCCCCAAGTCTCCCGATAAAAATGATACCTCACTTGCGTGGGTAGGCCTAGCGCCGGCGACAGGAAACACCCCAAAGCGCAACGTGGACACATCCTAAATTTTGGAAAAAAACAGAGGTGTTTTTTGCGAAGTGCGTACCTGTAGACTTTGGCCTCTAGCTCAGCCGGCACCTAGGGAAACCTACCAAACCTGTGCATTTCTGAAAACTAGAGACCTAGGGGAATCCAAGGAGGGGTGACTTGCGGGGCTCGGACCAGGTTCTGTTACCCAGAATCCTTTGCAAACCTCAAAATTTGGCTTAAAAAACACATGTTCCTCACATTTCTGTGGCAGAAAGTTCTGGAATCTGAGAGGAGCTACAAATTTCCTTCCACCCAGCATTCCCCCAAGTCTCCCGATAAAAATGATACCTCGCTTGCGTGGGTAGGCCTAGCGCCGGCGACAGGAAACACCCCAAAGCGCAACGTGGACACATCCTAAATTTTGGAAAAAAACAGAGGTGTTTTTTGCGAAGTGCCTACCTGTAGACTTTGGCCTCTAGCTCAGCCGGCACCTAGGGAAACCTACCACACCTGTGCATTTCTGAAAACTAGAGACCTAGGGGAATCCAAGGAGGGGTGACTTGCGGGGCTCGGACCAGGTTCTGGTACCCAGAATCCTTTGCAAACCTCAAAATTTGGCTAAAAAAACACATGTTCCTCACATTTCTGTGGCAGACAGTTCTGTAATCCGAGAGGAGTTACAAATTTCTTTCCACCCAGCGTTCCCCCAAGTCTCCCGATAAAAATGATACCTCACTTGCGTGGGTAGGCCTAGCGCCGGCGACAGGAAACACCCCAAAGCGCAACGTGGACACATCCTAAATTTTGGAAAAAAACAGAGGTGTTTTTTGCGAAGTGCCTACCTGTAGATTTTGGCCTCTAGCTCAGCCGGCACCTAGGGAAACCTACCAAACCTGTGCATTTCTGAAAACTAGAGACCTAGGGGAATCCAAGGAGGGGTGACTTGCGGGGCTCGGACCAGGTTCTGTTACCCAGAATCCTTTGCAAACCTCAAAATTTGGCTAAAAAAACACATGTTCCTCACATTTCTGTGGCAGAAAGTTCTGGAATCTGAGAGGAGCTACAAATTTCCTTCCACCCAGCGTTCCCCCAAGTCTCCCGATAAAAATGATACCTCACTTGCGTGGGTAGGCCTAGCGCCGGCGACAGGAAACACCCCAAAGCGCAACGTGGACACATCCTAAATTTTGGAAAAAAACAGAGGTGTTTTTTGCGAAGTGCCTACCTGTAGACTTTGGCCTCTAGCTCAGCCGGCACCTAGGGAAACCTACCAAACCTGTGCATTTCTGAAAACTAGAGACCTAGGGGAATCCAAGGAGGGGTGACTTGCGGGGCTCGGACCAGGTTCTGTTACCCAGAATCCTTTGCAAACCTCAAAATTTGGCTAAAAAAACACATGTTCCTCACATTTCTGTGGCAGAAAGTTCTGGAATCTGAGAGGAGCTACAAATTTCCTTCCACCCAGCATTCCCCCAAGTCTCCCGATAAAAATGATACCTCGCTTGCGTGGGTAGGCCTAGCGCCGGCGACAGGAAACACACCAAAGCGCAACGTGGACACATCCTAAATTTTGGAAAAAAACAGAGGTGTTTTTTGCGAAGTGCCTACCTGTAGACTTTGGCCTCTAGCTCAGCCGGCACCTAGGGAAACCTACAAAACCTGTGCATTTCTGAAAACTAGAGACCTAGGGGAATCCAAGAAGGGGTGACTTGCGGGGCTCGGACTAGGTTCTGTTACCCAGAATCCTTTGCAAACCTCAAAATTTGGCTAAAAAAACACATGTTCCTCACATTTCTGTGGCAGAAAGTTCTGGAATCTGAGAGGAGTTACAAATTTCTTTCCACCCAGCGTTCCCCCAAGTCTCCCGATAAAAATGATACCTCACCTGCGTGGGTAGGCCTAGCGCCGGCGACAGGAAACACCCCAAAGCGCAACGTGGACACATCCTAAATTTTGGAAAAAAACAGAGGTGTTTTTTGCGAAGTGCCTACCTGTAGATTTTGGCCTCTAGCTCAGCCGGCACCTAGGGAAACCTACCAAACCTGTGCATTTCTGAAAACTAGAGACCTAGGGGAATCCAAGGAGGGGTGACTTGCGGGGCTCGGACCAGGTTCTGTTACCCAGAATCCTTTGCAAACCTCAAAATTTGGCTAAAAAAACACATGTTCCTCACATTTCTGTGGCAGAAAGTTCTGGAATCTGAGAGGATCTACAAATTTCCTTCCACCCAGCGTTCCCCCAAGTCTCCCGATAAAAATGATACCTCACTTGCGTGGGTAGGCCTAGCGCCGGCGACAGGAAACACCCCAAAGCGCAACGTGGACACATCCTAAATTTTGGAAAAAAACAGAGGTGTTTTTTGCGAAGTGCGTACCTGTAGACTTTGGCCTCTAGCTCAGCCGGCACCTAGGGAAACCTACCACACCTGTGCATTTCTGAAAACTAGAGACCTAGGGGAATCCAAGGAGGGGTGACTTGCGGGGCTCGGACCAGGTTCTGTTACCCAGAATCCTTTGCAAACCTCAAAATTTGGCTAAAAAAACACATGTTTCTCACATTTCTGTGGCAGAAAGTTCTGTAATCTGAGAGGAGTTACAAATTTCTTTCCACCCAGCGTTCCCCCAAGTCTCCCGATAAAAATGATACCTCACTTGCGTGGGTAGGCCTAGCGCCGGCGACAGGAAACACCCCAAAGCGCAACGTGGACACATCCTAAATTTTGGAAAAAAACAGAGGTGTTTTTTGCGAAGTGCCTACCTGTAGATTTTGGCCTCTAGCTCAGCCGGTACCTAGGGAAACCTACCAAACCTGTGCATTTCTGAAATCTAGAGACCTTGGGGAATCCAAGGAGGGGTGACTTAAGGGGCTCGGACCAGGTTCTGTTACCCAGAATCCTTTGCAAACCTCAAAATTTGGCTAAAAAAACACATGTTCCTCACATTTCTGTGGCAGAAAGTTCTGGAATCTGAGAGGAGCTACAAATTTCCTTCCACCCAGCGTTCCCCCAAGTCTCCCGATACAAATGATACCTCACTTGCGTGGGTAGGCCTAGCGCCGGCTACAGGAAACACCCCAAAGCGCAACGTGGACACATCCTAAATTTTGGAAAAAAACAGAGGTGTTTTTTGCGAAGTGCCTACCCGTAGATTTTGGCCTCTAGCTCAGCCGGCACCTAGGGAAACCTACCAAACCTGTGCATTTCTGAAAACTAGAGACCTAGGGGAATCCAAGGAGGGGTGACTTGCAGGGCTCGGACCAGGTTCTGTTACCCAGAATCCTTTGCAAACCTCAGAATTTGGCTAAAAAAACACATGTTCCTCACATTTCTGTGGCAGAAAGTTGTGGAATCTGAGAGGAGCTACAAATTTCCTTCCACCCAGCGTTCCCCCAAGTCTCCCGATAAAAATGATACCTCACTTGCGTGGGTAGGCCTAGCGCCGGCGACAGGAAACACCCCAAAGCGCAACGTGGACACATCCTAAATTTTGGGAGAAAACAGAGGTGTTTTTTGCGAAGTGCCTACTTGTAGATTTTGGGCTCTAGCTCAGCCGGCACCTAGGGAAACCTAACAAACCTGTGCATTTCTGAAAACTAGAGACCTAGGGGAATCCAAGGAGGGGTGACTTGCGGGGCTCGGACCAGGTTCTGTTACCCAGAATCCTTTGCAAACCTCAGAATTTGGCTAAAAAAACACATGTTCCTCACATTTCTGTGGCAGAAAGTTCTGGAATCTGAGAGGAGCTACAAATTTCCTTCCACCCAGCGTTCCCCCAAGTCTCCCGATAAAAATGATACCGCACTTGCGTGGGTAGGCCTAGCGCCGGCTACAGGAAACACCCCAAAGCGCAACGTGGACACATCCTAAATTTTGGAAAAAAACAGAGGTGTTTTTTGCGAAGTGCCTACCCGTAGATTTTGGCCTCTAGCTCAGCCGGCACCTAGGGAAACCTACCAAACCTGTCCAATTCTGAAAACTAGAGACCTAGGGGAATCCAAGGAGGGGTGACTTGCGGGGCTCGGACCAGGTTCTGTTACCCAGAATCCTTTGCAAACCTCAAAATTTGGCTAAAAAAACACATGTTCCTCACATTTCTGTGGCAGAAAGTTCTGGAATCTGAGAGGAGCTACAAATTTCCTTCCACCCAGCGTTCCCCCAAGTCTCCCGATAAAAATGATACCTCACTTGCGTGGGTAGGCCTAGCGCTGGCGACAGGAAACACCCCAAAGCGCAACGTGGACACATCCTAAATTTTGGAAAAAAACAGAGGTGTTTTTTGCGAAGTGCCTACCTGTAGATTTTGGCCTCTAGCTCAGCCGGCACCTAGGGAAACCTACCAAACCTGTGCATTTCTGAAAACTAGAGACCTAGGGGAATCCAAGGAGGGGTGACTTGCGGGGCTCGGACCAGGTTCTGTTACCCAGAATCCTTTGCAAACCTCAAAATTTGGCTAAAAAAACACATGTTCCTCACATTTCTGTGGCAGAAAGTTCTGGAATCTGAGAGGAGCTACAAATTTCCTTCCACCTAGCGTTCCCCCCAGTCTCCCGATAAAAATGATACCTCACTTGCGTGGGTAGGCCTAGCGCCGGCGACAGGAAACACCCCAAAGCGCAACGTGGACACATCCTAAATTTTGGAAAAAAACAGAGGTGTTTTTTGCGAAGTGCCTACCTGTAGATTTTGGCCTCTAGCTCAGCCGGTACCTAGGGAAACCTACCAAACCTGTGCATTTCTGAAAACTAGAGACCTAGGGGAATCCAAGGAGGGGTGACTTGCGGGGCTCGGACCAGGTTCTGTTACCCAGAATCCTTTGCAAACCTCAAAATTTGGCTAAAAAAACACATGTTCCTCACATTTCTGTGGCAGAAAGTTCTGGAATCTGAGAGGAGCTACAAATTTCCTTCCACCCAGCGTTCCCCCAAGTCTCCCGATAAAAATGATACCTCACTTGCGTGGGTAGGCCTAGCGCCGGCGACAGGAAACACCCCAAAGCGCAACGTGGACACATCCTAAATTTTGGAAAAAAACAGAGGTGTTTTTTGCGAAGTGCCTACCTGTAGATTTTGGCCTCTAGCTCAGCTGGCACCTAGGGAAACCTACCAAACCTGTGCATTTCTGAAAACTAGAGTCCTAGGGGAATCCAAGGAGGGGTGACTTGCGGGGCTCGGACCAGGTTCTGTTACCCAGAATCCTTTGCAAACCTCAAAATTTGGCGAAAAAAAAACCTGTTCCTCACATTTCTGTGGCAGAAAGTTCTGGAATCTGAGAGGAGCTACAAATTTCCTTCCACCCAGCGTTCCCCCAAGTCTCCCGATAAAAATGATACCTCACTTGCGTGGGTAGGCCTAGCGCCGGCGACAGGAAACACCCCAAAGCGCAACGTGGACACATCCTAAATTTTGGGAGAAAACAGAGGTGTTTTTTGCGAAGTGCCTACCTGTAGATTTTGGCCTCTAGCTCAGCCGGCACCTAGGGAAACCTAACAAACCTGTGCATTTCTGAAAACTAGAGACCTAGGGGAATCCAAGGAGGGGTGACTTGCGGGGCTCGGACCAGGTTCTGTTACCCAGAATCCTTTGCAAACCTCAGAATTTGGCTAAAAAAACACATGTTCCTCACATTTCTGTGGCAGAAAGTTCTGGAATCTGAGAGGAGCTACAAATTTCCTTCCACCCAGCGTTCCCCCAAGTCTCCCGATAAAAATGATACCGCACTTGCGTGGGTAGGCCTAGCGCCGGCTACAGGAAACACCCCAAAGCGCAACGTGGACACATCCTAAATTTTGGAAAAAAACAGAGGAGTTTTTGGCGAAGTGCCTACCCGTAGATTTTGGCCTCTAGCTCAGCCGGCACCTAGGGAAACCTACCAAACCTGTCCAATTCTGAAAACTAGAGACCTAGGGGAATCCAAGGAGGGGTGACTTGCGGGGCTCGGACCAGGTTCTGTTACCCAGAATCCTTTGCAAACCTCAAAATTTGGCTAAAAAAACACATGTTCCTCACATTTCTGTGGCAGAAAGTTCTGGAATCTGAGAGGAGCTACAAATTTCCTTCCACCCAGCGTTCCCCCAAGTCTCCCGATAAAAATGATACCTCACTTGCGTGGGTAGGCCTAGCGCTGGCGACAGGAAACACCCCAAAGCGCAACGTGGACACATCCTAAATTTTGGAAAAAAACAGAGGTGTTTTTTGCGAAGTGCCTACCTGTAGATTTTGGCCTCTAGCTCAGCCGGCACCTAGGGAAACCTACCAAACCTGTGCATTTCTGAAAACTAGAGACCTAGGGGAATCCAAGGAGGGGTGACTTGCGGGGCTCGGACCAGGTTCTGTTACCCAGAATCCTTTGCAAACCTCAAAATTTGGCTAAAAAAACACATGTTCCTCACATTTCTGTGGCAGAAAGTTCTGGAATCTGAGAGGAGCTACAAATTTCCTTCCACCTAGCGTTCCCCCCAGTCTCCCGATAAAAATGATTCCTCACTTGCGTGGGTAGGCCTAGCGCCGGCGACAAGAAACACCCCAAAGCGCAACGTGGACACATCCTAAATTTTGGAAAAAAACAGAGGTGTTTTTTGTGAAGTGCCTACCTGTAGATTTTGGCCTCTAGCTCAGCCGGTACCTAGGGAAACCTACCAAACCTGTGCATTTCTGAAAACTAGAGACCTAGGGGAATCCAAGGAGGGGTGACTTAAGGGGCTCGGACCAGGTTCTGTTACCCAGAATCCTTTGCAAACCTCAAAATTTGGCTAAAAAAACACATGTTCCTCACATTTCTGTGGCAGAAAGTTCTGGAATCTGAGAGGAGCTACAAATTTCCTTCCACCCAGCGTTCCCCCAAGTCTCCCGATAAAAATGATACCTCACTTGCGTGGGTAGGCCTAGCGCCGGCGACAGGAAACACCCCAAAGCGCAACGTGGACACATCCTAAATTTTGGAAAAAAACAGAGGTGTTTTTTGCGAAGTGCCTACCTGTAGATTTTGGCCTCTAGCTCAGCTGGCACCTAGGGAAACCTACGAAACCTGTGCATTTCTGAAAACTAGAGTCCTAGGGGAATCCAAGGAGGGGTGACTTGCGGGGCTCGGACCAGGTTCTGTTACCCAGAATCCTTTGCAAACCTCAGAATTTGGCAAAAAAAACACATGTTCCTCACATTTCTGTGGCAGAAAGTTCTGGAATCTGAGAGGAGCTACAAATTTCCTTCCACCCAGCGTTCCCCCAAGTCTCCCGATACAAATGATACCTCACTTGCGTGGGTAGGCCTAGCGCCGGCTACAGGAAACACCCCAAAGCGCAACGTGGACACATCCTAAATTTTGGAAAAAAACAGAGGTGTTTTTTGCAAAGTGCCTACCCGTAGATTTTGGCCTCTAGCTCAGCCGGCACCTAGGGAAACCTACCAAACCTGTGCATTTCTGAAAACTAGAGACCTAGGGGAATCCAAGGAGGGGTGACTTGCGGGGCTCGGACCAGGTTCTGTTACCCAGAATCCTTTGCAAACCTCAAAATTTGGCTAAAAAAACACATGTTCCTCACATTTCTGTGGCAGAAAGTTGTGGAATCTGAGAGGAGCTACAAATTTCCTTCCACCCAGCGTTCCCCCAAGTCTCCCGATAAAAATGATACCTCACTTGCATGGGTAGGCCTAGCGCCGGCGACAGGAAACACCCCAAAGCGCAACGTGGACACATCCTAAATTTTGGGAGAAAACAGAGGTGTTTTTTGCGAAGTGCCTACCTGTAGATTTTGGGCTCTAGCTCAGCCGGCACCTAGGGAAACCTAACAAACCTGTGCATTTCTGAAAACTAGAGACCTAGGGGAATCCAAGGAGGGGTGACTTGCGGGGCTCGGACCAGGTTCTGTTACCCAGAATCCTTTGCAAACCTCAGAATTTGGCTAAAAAAACACATGTTCCTCACATTTCTGTGGCAGAAAGTTCTGGAATCTGAGAGGAGCTACAAATTTCCTTCCACCCAGCGTTCCCCCAAGTCTCCCGATAAAAATGATACCGCACTTGCGTGGGTAGGCCTAGCGCCGGCTACAGGAAACACCCCAAAGCGCAACGTGGACACATCCTAAATTTTGGAAAAAAACAGAGGTGTTTTTTGCGAAGTGCCTACCCGTAGATTTTGGCCTCTAGCTCAGCCGGCACCTAGGGAAACCTACCAAACCTGTCCAATTCTGAAAACTAGAGACCTAGGGGAATCCAAGGAGGGGTGACTTGCGGGGCTCGGACCAGGTTCTGTTACCCAGAATCCTTTGCAAACCTCAAAATTTGGCTAAAAAAACACATGTTCCTCACATTTCTGTGGCAGAAAGTTCTGGAATCTGAGAGGAGCTACAAATTTCCTTCCACCCAGCGTTCCCCCAATTCTCCCGATAAAAATGATACCTCACTTGCGTGGGTATTCCTAGCGCTGGCGACAGGAAACACCCCAAAGCGCAACGTGGACACATCCTAAATTTTGGAAAAAAACAGAGGTGTTTTTTGCGAAGTGCCTACCTGTAGATTTTGGCCTCTAGCTCAGCCGGCACCTAGGGAAACCTACCAAACCTGTGCATTTCTGAAAACTAGAGACCTAGGGGAATCCAAGGAGGGGTGACTTGCGGGGCTCGGACCATGTTCTGTTACCCAGAATCCTTTGCAAACCTCAAAATTTGGCTAAAAAAACACATGTTCCTCACATTTCTGTGGCAGAAAGTTCTGGAATCTGAGAGGAGCTACAAATTTCCTTCCACCTAGCGTTCCCCCCAGTCCCCCGATAAAAATGATACCTCACTTGCGTGGGTAGGCCTAGCGCCGGCGACAGGAAACACCCCAAAGCGCAACGTGGACACATCCTAAATTTTGGAAAAAAACAGAGGTGTTTTTTGCGAAGTGCCTACCTGTAGATTTTGGCCTCTAGCTCAGCCGGTACCTAGGGAAACCTACCAAACCTGTGCATTTCTGAAAACTAGAGACCTAGGGGAATCCAAGGAGGGGTGACTTGCGGGGCTCGGACCAGGTTCTGTTACCCAGAATCCTTTGCAAACCTCAAAATTTGGCTAAAAAAACACATGTTCCTCACATTTCTGTGGCAGAAAGTTCTGGAATCTGAGAGGAGCTACAAATTTCCTTCCACCCAGCGTTCCCCCAAGTCTCCCGATAAAAATGATACCTCACTTGCGTGGGTAGGCCTAGCGCCGGCGACAGGAAACACCCCAAAGCGCAACGTGGACACATCCTAAATTTTGGAAAAAAACAGAGGTGTTTTTTGCGAAGTGCCTACCTGTAGATTTTGGCCTCTAGCTCAGCTGGCACCTAGGGAAACCTACCAAACCTGTGCATTTCTGAAAACTAGAGTCCTAGGGGAATCCAAGGAGGGGTGACTTGCGGGGCTCGGACCAGGTTCTGTTACCCAGAATCCTTTGCAAACCTCAAAATTTGGCTAAAAAAACACCTGTTCCTCACATTTCTGTGGCAGAAAGTTCTGGAATCTGAGAGGAGCTACAAATTTCCTTCCACCCAGCGTTCCACCAAGTCTCCCGATAAAAATGATACCTCACTTGCGTGGGTAGGCCTAGCGCCGGCGACAGGAAACACCCCAAAGCGCAACGTGGACACATCCTAAATTTTGGGAGAAAACAGAGGTGTTTTTTGCGAAGTGCCTACCTGTAGATTTTGGCCTCTAGCTCAGCCGGCACCTAGGGAAACCTAACAAACCTGTGCATTTCTGAAAACTAGAGACCTAGGGGAATCCAAGGAGGGGTGACTTGCGGGGCTCGGACCAGGTTCTGTTACCCAGAATCCTTTGCAAACCTCAGAATTTGGCTAAAAAAACACATGTTCCTCACATTTCTGTGGCAGAAAGTTCTGGAATCTGAGAGGAGCTACAAATTTCCTTCCACCCAGCGTTCCCCCAAGTCTCCCGATACAAATGATACCTCACTTGCGTGGGTAGGCCTAGCGCCGGCTACAGGAAACACCCCAAAGCGCAACGTGGACACATCCTAAATTTTGGAAAAAAACAGAGGTGTTTTTTGCGAAGTGCCTACCCGTAGATTTTGGCCTCTAGCTCAGCCGGCACCTAGGGAAACCTACCAAACCTGTGCATTTCTGAAAACTAGAGACCTAGGGGAATCCAAGGAGGGGTGACTTGCGGGGCTCGGACCAGGTTCTGTTACCCAGAATCCTTTGCAAACCTCAAAATTTGGCTAAAAAAACACATGTTCCTCACATTTCTGTGGCAGAAAGTTGTGGAATCTGAGAGGAGCTACAAATTTCCTTCCACCCAGCGTTCCCCCAAGTCTCCCGATAAAAATGATACCTCACTTGCGTGGGTAGGCCTAGCGCCGGCGACAGGAAACACCCCAAAGCGCAACGTGGACACATCCTAAATTTTGGGAGAAAACAGAGGTGTTTTTTGCAAAGTGCCTACCTGTAGATTTTGGGCTCTAGCTCAGCCGGCACCTAGGGAAACCTAACAAACCTGTGCATTTCTGAAAACTAGAGACCTAGGGGAATCCAAGGAGGGGTGACTTGCGGGGCTCGGACCAGGTTCTGTTACCCAGAATCCTTTGCAAACCTCAGAATTTGGCTAAAAAAACACATGTTCCTCACATTTCTGTGGCAGAAAGTTCTGGAATCTGAGAGGAGCTACAAATTTCCTTCCACCCAGCGTTCCCCCAAGTCTCCCGATAAAAATGATACCGCACTTGCGTGGGTAGGCCTAGCGCCGGCTACAGGAAACACCCCAAAGCGCAACGTGGACACATCCTAAATTTTGGAAAAAAACAGAGGTGTTTTTTGCGAAGTGCCTACCCTTAGATTTTGGCCTCTAGCTCAGCTTGCACCTAGGGAAACCTACCAAACCTGTCCAATTCTGAAAACTAGAGACCTAGGGGAATCCAAGGAGGGGTGACTTGCGGGGCTCGGACCAGGTTCTGTTACCCAGAATCCTTTGCAAACCTCAAAATTTGGCTAAAAAAACACATGTTCCTCACATTTCTGTGGCAGAAAGTTCTGGAATCTGAGAGGAGCTACAAATTTCCTTCCACCCAGCGTTCCCCCAAGTCTCCCGATAAAAATGATACCTCACTTGTGTGGGTAGGCCTAGCGCCCGCGACTGGAAACGCCCCAAAGCGCAACGTGGACACATACAAATTTTTGGAAGAAAACAGAGGTGTTTTTTGCGGAGTGCCTACCTGTAGATTTTGGCCTCTAGCTCAGCCGGCACCTAGGGAAACCTACCAAACCTGTGCATTTCTGAAAACTAGAGACCTAGGGGAATCCAAGGAGGGGTGACTTGCGGGGCTCGGACCAGGTTCTGTTACCCAGAATCCTTTGCAAACCTCAGAATTTGGCTAAAAAAACACATGTTCCTCACATTTCTGTGGCAGAAAGTTCTGGAATCTGAGAGGAGCTACAAATTTCCTTCCACCCAGCGTTCCCCCAAGTCTCCCGATACAAATGATACCTCACTTGCGTGGGTAGGCCTAGCGCCGGCTACAGGAAACACCCCAAAGCGCAACGTGGACACATCCTAAATTTTGGAAAAAAACAGAGGTGTTTTTTGCGAAGTGCCTACCCGTAGATTTTGGCCTCTAGCTCAGCCGGCACCTAGGGAAACCTACCAAACCTGTGCATTTCTGAAAACTAGAGACCTAGGGGAATCCAAGGAGGGGTGACTTGCGGGGCTCGGACCAGGTTCTGTTACCCAGAATCCTTTGCAAACCTCAAAATTTGGCTAAAAAAACACATGTTCCTCACATTTCTGTGGCAGAAAGTTGTGGAATCTGAGAGGAGCTACAAATTTCCTTCCACCCAGCGTTCCCCCAAGTCTCCCGATAAAAATGATACCTCACTTGCGTGGGTAGGCCTAGCGCCGGCGACAGGAAACACCCCAAAGCGCAACGTGGACACATCCTAAATTTTGGGAGAAAACAGAGGTGTTTTTTGCGAAGTGCCTACCTGTAGATTTTGGGCTCTAGCTCAGCCGGCACCTAGGGAAACCTAACAAACCTGTGCATTTCTGAAAACTAGAGACCTAGGGGAATCCAAGGAGGGGTGACTTGCGGGGCTCGGACCAGGTTCTGTTACCCAGAATCCTTTGCAAACCTCAGAATTTGGCTAAAAAAACACATGTTCCTCACATTTCTGTGGCAGAAAGTTCTGGAATCTGAGAGGAGCTACAAATTTCCTTCCACCCAGCGTTCCCCCAAGTCTCCCGATAAAAATGATACCGCACTTGCGTGGGTAGGCCTAGCGCCGGCTACAGGAAACACCCCAAAGCGCAACGTGGACACATCCTAAATTTTGGAAAAAAACAGAGGTGTTTTTTGCGAAGTGCCTACCCTTAGATTTTGGCCTCTAGCTCAGCCGGCACCTAGGGAAACCTACCAAACCTGTCCAATTCTGAAAACTAGAGACCTA
The DNA here is from genome assembly GCF_031143425.1 of Pleurodeles waltl. Lineage (NCBI taxonomy): Eukaryota > Metazoa > Chordata > Amphibia > Caudata > Salamandridae > Pleurodeles > Pleurodeles waltl. The sequence goes on along the minus strand of NC_090437.1, from coordinate 219,331,364 downwards.
GGGGAATCCAAGGAGGGGTGACTTGCGGGGCTCGGACCAGGTTCTGTTACCCAGAATCCTTTGCAAACCTCAAAATTTGGCTAAAAAAACACATGTTCCTCACATTTCTGTGGCAGAAAGTTCTGGAATCTGAGAGGAGCTACAAATTTCCTTCCACCCAGCGTTCCCCCAAGTCTCCCGATAAAAATGATACCTCACTTGCGTGGGTAGGCCTAGCGCTGGCGACAGGAAACACCCCAAAGCGCAACGTGGACACATCCTAAATTTTGGAAAAAAACAGAGGTGTTTTTTGCGAAGTGCCTACCTGTAGATTTTGGCCTCTAGCTCAGCCGGCACCTAGGGAAACCTACCACACCTGTGCATTTCTGAAAACTAGAGACCTAGGGGAATCCAAGGAGGGGTGACTTGCGGGGCTCGGACCAGGTTCTGTTACCCAGAATCCTTTGCAAACCTCAAAATTTGGCTAAAAAAACACATGTTCCTCACATTTCTGTGGCAGAAAGTTCTGGAATCTGAGAGGAGTTACAAATTTCTTTCCACCCAGCGTTCCCCCAAGTCTCCCGATAAAAATGATACCTCACTTGCGTGGGTAGGCCTAGCGCCGGCGACAGGAAACACCCCAAAGCGCAACGTGGACACATCCTAAATTTTGGAAAAAAACAGGTGTTTTTTGCGAAGTGCCTACCTGTAGATTTTGGCCTCTAGCTCAGCCGGCACCTAGGGAAACCTACCAAACCTGTGCATTTCTGAAAACTAGAGACCTAGGGGAATCCAAGGAGGGGTGACTTGCGGGGCTCGGACCGGGTTCTGTTACCCAGAATCCTTTGCAAACCTCAAAATTTGGCTAAAAAAACACATGTTCCTCACATTTCTGTGGCAGAAAGTTCTGGAATCTGAGAGGAGCTACAAATTTCCTTCCACCCAGCGTTCCCCCAAGTCTCCCGATAATAATGATACCTCACTTGCGTGGGTAGGCCTAGCGCCGGCGACAGGAAACACCCCAAAGCGCAACGTGGACACATCCTAAATTTTGGAAAAAAACAGAGGTGTTTTTTGCGAAGTGCCTACCTGTAGACTTTGGCCTCTAGCTCAGCCGGCACCTAGGGAAACCTACCAAACCTGTGCATTTCTGAAAACTAGAGACCTAGGGGAATCCAAGGAGGGGTGACTTGCGGGGCTCGGACCAGGTTCTGTTACCCAGAATCCTTTGCATACCTCAAAATTTGGCTAAAAAAACACCTGTTCCTCACATTTCTGTGGCAGAAAGTTCTGGAATCTGAGAGGAGCTACAAATTTCCTTCCACCCAGCATTCCCCCAAGTCTCCCGATAAAAATGATACCTCGCTTGCGTGGGTAGGCCTAGCGCCGGCGACAGGAAACACCCCAAAGCGCAACGTGGACACATCCTAAATTTTGGAAAAAAACAGAGGTGTTTTTTGCGAAGTGCCTACCTGTAGACTTTGGCCTCTAGCTCAGCCGGCACCTAGGGAAACCTACCACACCTGTGCATTTCTGAAAACTAGAGACCTAGGGGAATCCAAGGAGGGGTGACTTGCGGGGCTCGGACCAGGTTCTGTTACCCAGAATCCTTTGCAAACCTCAAAATTTGGCTAAAAAAACACATGTTCCTCACATTTCTGTGGCAGAAAGTTCTGGAATCTGAGAGGAGTTACAAATTTCATTCCACCCAGCGTTCCCCCAAGTCTCCCGATAAAAATGATACCTCACTTGCGTGGGTAGGCCTAGCGCCGGCGACAGGAAACACCCCAAAGCGCAACGTGGACACATCCTAAATTTTGGAAAAAAACAGAGGTGTTTTTTGCGAAGAGCCTACCTGTAGATTTTGGCCTCTAGCTCAGCCGGCACCTAGGGAAACCTACCAAACCTGTGCATTTCTGAAAACTAGAGACCTAGGGGAATCCAAGGAGGGGTGACTTGCGGGGCTCGGACCAGGTTCTGTTACCCAGAATCCTTTGCAAACCTCAAAATTTGGCTAAAAAAACACATGTTCCTCACATTTCTGTGGCAGAAAGTTCTGGAATCTGAGAGGAGCTACAAATTTCCTTCCACCCAGCGTTCCCCCAAGTCTCCCGATAAAAATGATACCTCACTTGCGTGGGTAGGCCTAGCGCCGGCGACAGGAAACACCCCAAAGCGCAACGTGGACACATCCTAAATTTTGGAAAAAAACAGAGGTGTTTTTTGCGAAGTGCCTACCTGTAGACTTTGGCCTCTAGCTCAGCCGGCACCTAGGGAAACCTACCAAACCTGTGCATTTCTGAAAACTAGTGACCTAGGGGAATCCAAGGAGGGGTGACTTGCGGGGCTCGGACCAGGTTCTGTTACCCAGAATCCTTTGCAAACCTCAAAATTTGGCTAAAAAAACACATGTTCCTCACATTTCTGTGGCAGAAAGTTCTGGAATCTGAGAGGAGCTACAAATTTCCTTCCACCCAGCGTTCCCCCAAGTCTCCCGATAAAAATGATACCTCACTTGCGTGGGTAGGCCTAGCGCCGGCGACAGGAAACACCCCAAAGCGCAACGTGGACACATCCTAAATTTTGGAAAAAAACAGAGGTGTTTTTTGCGAAGTGCGTACCTGTAGACTTTGGCCTCTAGCTCAGCCGGCACCTAGGGAAACCTACCAAACCTGTGCATTTCTGAAAACTAGAGACCTAGGGGAATCCAAGGAGGGGTGACTTGCGGGGCTCGGACCAGGTTCTGTTACCCAGAATCCTTTGCAAACCTCAAAATTTGGCTTAAAAAACACATGTTCCTCACATTTCTGTGGCAGAAAGTTCTGGAATCTGAGAGGAGCTACAAATTTCCTTCCACCCAGCATTCCCCCAAGTCTCCCGATAAAAATGATACCTCGCTTGCGTGGGTAGGCCTAGCGCCGGCGACAGGAAACACCCCAAAGCGCAACGTGGACACATCCTAAATTTTGGAAAAAAACAGAGGTGTTTTTTGCGAAGTGCCTACCTGTAGACTTTGGCCTCTAGCTCAGCCGGCACCTAGGGAAACCTACCACACCTGTGCATTTCTGAAAACTAGAGACCTAGGGGAATCCAAGGAGGGGTGACTTGCGGGGCTCGGACCAGGTTCTGGTACCCAGAATCCTTTGCAAACCTCAAAATTTGGCTAAAAAAACACATGTTCCTCACATTTCTGTGGCAGACAGTTCTGTAATCCGAGAGGAGTTACAAATTTCTTTCCACCCAGCGTTCCCCCAAGTCTCCCGATAAAAATGATACCTCACTTGCGTGGGTAGGCCTAGCGCCGGCGACAGGAAACACCCCAAAGCGCAACGTGGACACATCCTAAATTTTGGAAAAAAACAGAGGTGTTTTTTGCGAAGTGCCTACCTGTAGATTTTGGCCTCTAGCTCAGCCGGCACCTAGGGAAACCTACCAAACCTGTGCATTTCTGAAAACTAGAGACCTAGGGGAATCCAAGGAGGGGTGACTTGCGGGGCTCGGACCAGGTTCTGTTACCCAGAATCCTTTGCAAACCTCAAAATTTGGCTAAAAAAACACATGTTCCTCACATTTCTGTGGCAGAAAGTTCTGGAATCTGAGAGGAGCTACAAATTTCCTTCCACCCAGCGTTCCCCCAAGTCTCCCGATAAAAATGATACCTCACTTGCGTGGGTAGGCCTAGCGCCGGCGACAGGAAACACCCCAAAGCGCAACGTGGACACATCCTAAATTTTGGAAAAAAACAGAGGTGTTTTTTGCGAAGTGCCTACCTGTAGACTTTGGCCTCTAGCTCAGCCGGCACCTAGGGAAACCTACCAAACCTGTGCATTTCTGAAAACTAGAGACCTAGGGGAATCCAAGGAGGGGTGACTTGCGGGGCTCGGACCAGGTTCTGTTACCCAGAATCCTTTGCAAACCTCAAAATTTGGCTAAAAAAACACATGTTCCTCACATTTCTGTGGCAGAAAGTTCTGGAATCTGAGAGGAGCTACAAATTTCCTTCCACCCAGCATTCCCCCAAGTCTCCCGATAAAAATGATACCTCGCTTGCGTGGGTAGGCCTAGCGCCGGCGACAGGAAACACACCAAAGCGCAACGTGGACACATCCTAAATTTTGGAAAAAAACAGAGGTGTTTTTTGCGAAGTGCCTACCTGTAGACTTTGGCCTCTAGCTCAGCCGGCACCTAGGGAAACCTACAAAACCTGTGCATTTCTGAAAACTAGAGACCTAGGGGAATCCAAGAAGGGGTGACTTGCGGGGCTCGGACTAGGTTCTGTTACCCAGAATCCTTTGCAAACCTCAAAATTTGGCTAAAAAAACACATGTTCCTCACATTTCTGTGGCAGAAAGTTCTGGAATCTGAGAGGAGTTACAAATTTCTTTCCACCCAGCGTTCCCCCAAGTCTCCCGATAAAAATGATACCTCACCTGCGTGGGTAGGCCTAGCGCCGGCGACAGGAAACACCCCAAAGCGCAACGTGGACACATCCTAAATTTTGGAAAAAAACAGAGGTGTTTTTTGCGAAGTGCCTACCTGTAGATTTTGGCCTCTAGCTCAGCCGGCACCTAGGGAAACCTACCAAACCTGTGCATTTCTGAAAACTAGAGACCTAGGGGAATCCAAGGAGGGGTGACTTGCGGGGCTCGGACCAGGTTCTGTTACCCAGAATCCTTTGCAAACCTCAAAATTTGGCTAAAAAAACACATGTTCCTCACATTTCTGTGGCAGAAAGTTCTGGAATCTGAGAGGATCTACAAATTTCCTTCCACCCAGCGTTCCCCCAAGTCTCCCGATAAAAATGATACCTCACTTGCGTGGGTAGGCCTAGCGCCGGCGACAGGAAACACCCCAAAGCGCAACGTGGACACATCCTAAATTTTGGAAAAAAACAGAGGTGTTTTTTGCGAAGTGCGTACCTGTAGACTTTGGCCTCTAGCTCAGCCGGCACCTAGGGAAACCTACCACACCTGTGCATTTCTGAAAACTAGAGACCTAGGGGAATCCAAGGAGGGGTGACTTGCGGGGCTCGGACCAGGTTCTGTTACCCAGAATCCTTTGCAAACCTCAAAATTTGGCTAAAAAAACACATGTTCCTCACATTTCTGTGGCAGAAAGTTCTGTAATCTGAGAGGAGTTACAAATTTCTTTCCACCCAGCGTTCCCCCAAGTCTCCCGATAAAAATGATACCTCACTTGCGTGGGTAGGCCTAGCGCCGGCGACAGGAAACACCCCAAAGCGCAACGTGGACACATCCTAAATTTTGGAAAAAAACAGAGGTGTTTTTTGCGAAGTGCCTACCTGTAGATTTTGGCCTCTAGCTCAGCCGGTACCTAGGGAAACCTACCAAACCTGTGCATTTCTGAAATCTAGAGACCTAGGGGAATCCAAGGAGGGGTGACTTAAGGGGCTCGGACCAGGTTCTGTTACCCAGAATCCTTTGCAAACCTCAAAATTTGGCTAAAAAAACACATGTTCCTCACATTTCTGTGGCAGAAAGTTCTGGAATCTGAGAGGAGCTACAAATTTCCTTCCACCCAGCGTTCCCCCAAGTCTCCCGATACAAATGATACCTCACTTGCGTGGGTAGGCCTAGCGCCGGCTACAGGAAACACCCCAAAGCGCAACGTGGACACATCCTAAATTTTGGAAAAAAACAGAGGTGTTTTTTGCGAAGTGCCTACCCGTAGATTTTGGCCTCTAGCTCAGCCGGCACCTAGGGAAACCTACCAAACCTGTGCATTTCTGAAAACTAGAGACCTAGGGGAATCCAAGGAGGGGTGACTTGCGGGGCTCGGACCAGGTTCTGTTACCCAGAATCCTTTGCAAACCTCAGAATTTGGCTAAAAAAACACATGTTCCTCACATTTCTGTGGCAGAAAGTTGTGGAATCTGAGAGGAGCTACAAATTTCCTTCCACCCAGCGTTCCCCCAAGTCTCCCGATAAAAATGATACCTCACTTGCGTGGGTAGGCCTAGCGCCGGCGACAGGAAACACCCCAAAGCGCAACGTGGACACATCCTAAATTTTGGGAGAAAACAGAGGTGTTTTTTGCGAAGTGCCTACTTGTAGATTTTGGGCTCTAGCTCAGCCGGCACCTAGGGAAACCTAACAAACCTGTGCATTTCTGAAAACTAGAGACCTAGGGGAATCCAAGGAGGGGTGACTTGCGGGGCTCGGACCAGGTTCTGTTACCCAGAATCCTTTGCAAACCTCAGAATTTGGCTAAAAAAACACATGTTCCTCACATTTCTGTGGCAGAAAGTTCTGGAATCTGAGAGGAGCTACAAATTTCCTTCCACCCAGCGTTCCCCCAAGTCTCCCGATAAAAATGATACCGCACTTGCGTGGGTAGGCCTAGCGCCGGCTACAGGAAACACCCCAAAGCGCAACGTGGACACATCCTAAATTTTGGAAAAAAACAGAGGTGTTTTTTGCGAAGTGCCTACCCGTAGATTTTGGCCTCTAGCTCAGCCGGCACCTAGGGAAACCTACCAAACCTGTCCAATTCTGAAAACTAGAGACCTAGGGGAATCCAAGGAGGGGTGACTTGCGGGGCTCGGACCAGGTTCTGTTACCCAGAATCCTTTGCAAACCTCAAAATTTGGCTAAAAAAACACATGTTCCTCACATTTCTGTGGCAGAAAGTTCTGGAATCTGAGAGGAGCTACAAATTTCCTTCCACCCAGCGTTCCCCCAAGTCTCCCGATAAAAATGATACCTCACTTGCGTGGGTAGGCCTAGCGCTGGCGACAGGAAACACCCCAAAGCGCAACGTGGACACATCCTAAATTTTGGAAAAAAACAGAGGTGTTTTTTGCGAAGTGCCTACCTGTAGATTTTGGCCTCTAGCTCAGCCGGCACCTAGGGAAACCTACCAAACCTGTGCATTTCTGAAAACTAGAGACCTAGGGGAATCCAAGGAGGGGTGACTTGCGGGGCTCGGACCAGGTTCTGTTACCCAGAATCCTTTGCAAACCTCAAAATTTGGCTAAAAAAACACATGTTCCTCACATTTCTGTGGCAGAAAGTTCTGGAATCTGAGAGGAGCTACAAATTTCCTTCCACCTAGCGTTCCCCCCAGTCTCCCGATAAAAATGATACCTCACTTGCGTGGGTAGGCCTAGCGCCGGCGACAGGAAACACCCCAAAGCGCAACGTGGACACATCCTAAATTTTGGAAAAAAACAGAGGTGTTTTTTGCGAAGTGCCTACCTGTAGATTTTGGCCTCTAGCTCAGCCGGTACCTAGGGAAACCTACCAAACCTGTGCATTTCTGAAAACTAGAGACCTAGGGGAATCCAAGGAGGGGTGACTTGCGGGGCTCGGACCAGGTTCTGTTACCCAGAATCCTTTGCAAACCTCAAAATTTGGCTAAAAAAACACATGTTCCTCACATTTCTGTGGCAGAAAGTTCTGGAATCTGAGAGGAGCTACAAATTTCCTTCCACCCAGCGTTCCCCCAAGTCTCCCGATAAAAATGATACCTCACTTGCGTGGGTAGGCCTAGCGCCGGCGACAGGAAACACCCCAAAGCGCAACGTGGACACATCCTAAATTTTGGAAAAAAACAGAGGTGTTTTTTGCGAAGTGCCTACCTGTAGATTTTGGCCTCTAGCTCAGCTGGCACCTAGGGAAACCTACCAAACCTGTGCATTTCTGAAAACTAGAGTCCTAGGGGAATCCAAGGAGGGGTGACTTGCGGGGCTCGGACCAGGTTCTGTTACCCAGAATCCTTTGCAAACCTCAAAATTTGGCGAAAAAAAAACCTGTTCCTCACATTTCTGTGGCAGAAAGTTCTGGAATCTGAGAGGAGCTACAAATTTCCTTCCACCCAGCGTTCCCCCAAGTCTCCCGATAAAAATGATACCTCACTTGCGTGGGTAGGCCTAGCGCCGGCGACAGGAAACACCCCAAAGCGCAACGTGGACACATCCTAAATTTTGGGAGAAAACAGAGGTGTTTTTTGCGAAGTGCCTACCTGTAGATTTTGGCCTCTAGCTCAGCCGGCACCTAGGGAATCTAACAAACCTGTGCATTTCTGAAAACTAGAGACCTAGGGGAATCCAAGGAGGGGTGACTTGCGGGGCTCGGACCAGGTTCTGTTACCCAGAATCCTTTGCAAACCTCAGAATTTGGCTAAAAAAACACATGTTCCTCACATTTCTGTGGCAGAAAGTTCTGGAATCTGAGAGGAGCTACAAATTTCCTTCCACCCAGCGTTCCCCCAAGTCTCCCGATAAAAATGATACCGCACTTGCGTGGGTAGGCCTAGCGCCGGCTACAGGAAACACCCCAAAGCGCAACGTGGACACATCCTAAATTTTGGAAAAAAACAGAGGAGTTTTTGGCGAAGTGCCTACCCGTAGATTTTGGCCTCTAGCTCAGCCGGCACCTAGGGAAACCTACCAAACCTGTCCAATTCTGAAAACTAGAGACCTAGGGGAATCCAAGGAGGGGTGACTTGCGGGGCTCGGACCAGGTTCTGTTACCCAGAATCCTTTGCAAACCTCAAAATTTGGCTAAAAAAACACATGTTCCTCACATTTCTGTGGCAGAAAGTTCTGGAATCTGAGAGGAGCTACAAATTTCCTTCCACCCAGCGTTCCCCCAAGTCTCCCGATAAAAATGATACCTCACTTGCGTGGGTAGGCCTAGCGCTGGCGACAGGAAACACCCCAAAGCGCAACGTGGACACATCCTAAATTTTGGAAAAAAACAGAGGTGTTTTTTGCGAAGTGCCTACCTGTAGATTTTGGCCTCTAGCTCAGCCGGCACCTAGGGAAACCTACCAAACCTGTGCATTTCTGAAAACTAGAGACCTAGGGGAATCCAAGGAGGGGTGACTTGCGGGGCTCGGACCAGGTTCTGTTACCCAGAATCCTTTGCAAACCTCAAAATTTGGCTAAAAAAACACATGTTCCTCACATTTCTGTGGCAGAAAGTTCTGGAATCTGAGAGGAGCTACAAATTTCCTTCCACCTAGCGTTCCCCCTAGTCTCCCGATAAAAATGATACCTCACTTGCGTGGGTAGGCCTAGCGCCGGCGACAGGAAACACCCCAAAGCGCAACGTGGACACATCCTAAATTTTGGAAAAAAACAGAGGTGTTTTTTGCGAAGTGCCTACCTGTAGATTTTGGCCTCTAGCTCAGCTGGCACCTAGGGAAACCTACCAAACCTGTGCATTTCTGAAAACTAGAGTCCTAGGGGAATCCAAGGAGGGGTGACTTGCGGGGCTCGGACCAGGTTCTGTTACCCAGAATCCTTTGCAAACCTCAGAATTTGGCTAAAAAAACACATGTTCCTCACATTTCTGTGGCAGAAAGTTCTGGAATCTGAGAGGAGCTACAAATTTCCTTCCACCCAGCGTTCCCCCAAGTCTCCCGATACAAATGATACCTCACTTGCGTGGGTAGGCCTAGCGCCGGCTACAGGAAACACCCCAAAGCGCAACGTGGACACATCCTAAATTTTGGGAGAAAACAGAGGTGTTTTTTGCGAAGTGCCTACCTGTAGATTTTGGCCTCTAGCTCAGCCCGCACCTAGGGAAACCTAACAAACCTGTGCATTTCTGAAAACTAGAGACCTAGGGGAATCCAAGGAGGGGTGACTTGCGGGGCTCGGACCAGGTTCTGTTACCCAGAATCCTTTGCAAACCTCAGAATTTGGCTAAAAAAACACATGTTCCTCACATTTCTGTGGCAGAAAGTTGTGGAATCTGAGAGGAGCTACAAATTTCCTTCCACCCAGCGTTCCCCCAAGTCTCCCGATAAAAATGATACCTCACTTGCGTGGGTAGGCCTAGCGCCGGCGACAGGAAACACCCCAAAGCGCAACGTGGACACATCCTAAATTTTGGGAGAAAACAGAGGTGTTTTTTGCGAAGTGCCTACCTGTAGATTTTGGGCTCTAGCTCAGCCGGCACCTAGGGAAACCTAACAAACCTGTGCATTTCTGAAAACTAGAGACCTAGGGGAATCCAAGGAGGGGTGACTTGCGGGGCTCGGACCAGGTTCTGTTACCCAGAATCCTTTGCAAACCTCAGAATTTGGCTAAAAAAACACATGTTCCTCACATTTCTGTGGCAGAAAGTTCTGGAATCTGAGAGGAGCTACAAATTTCCTTCCACCCAGCGTTCCCCCAAGTCTCCCGATAAAAATGATACCGCACTTGCGTGGGTAGGCCTAGCGCCGGCTACAGGAAACACCCCAAAGCGCAACGTGGACACATCCTAAATTTTGGAAAAAAACAGAGGTGTTTTTTGCGAAGTGCCTACCCGTAGATTTTGGCCTCTAGCTCAGCCGGCACCTAGGGAAACCTACCAAACCTGTCCAATTCTGAAAACTAGAGACCTAGGGGAATCCAAGGAGGGGTGACTTGCGGGGCTCGGACCAGGTTCTGTTACCCAGAATCCTTTGCAAACCTCAAAATTTGGCTAAAAAAACACATGTTCCTCACATTTCTGTGGCAGAAAGTTCTGGAATCTGAGAGGAGCTACAAATTTCCTTCCACCCAGCGTTCCCCCAAGTCTCCCGATAAAAATGATACCTCACTTGCGTGGGTAGGCCTAGCGCTGGCGACAGGAAACACCCCAAAGCGCAACGTGGACACATCCTAAATTTTGGAAAAAAACAGAGGTGTTTTTTGCGAAGTGCCTACCTGTAGATTTTGGCCTCTAGCTCAGCCGGCACCTAGGGAAACCTACCAAACCTGTGCATTTCTGAAAACTAGAGACCTAGGGGAATCCAAGGAGGGGTGACTTGCGGGGCTCGGACCAGGTTCTGTTACCCAGAATCCTTTGCAAACCTCAAAATTTGGCTAAAAAAACACATGTTCCTCACATTTCTGTGGCAGAAAGTTCTGGAATCTGAGAGGAGCTACAAATTTCCTTCCACCTAGCGTTCCCCCCAGTCTCCCGATAACAATGATACCTCACTTGCGTGGGTAGGCCTAGCGCCGGCGACAGGAAACACCCCAAAGCGCAACGTGGACACATCCTAAATTTTGGAAAAAAACAGAGGTGTTTTTTGCGAAGTGCCTACCTGTAGATTTTGGCCTCTAGCTCAGCCGGTACCTAGGGAAACCTACCAAACCTGTGCATTTCTGAAAACTAGAGACCTAGGGGAATCCAAGGAGGGGTGACTTGCGGGGCTCGGACCAGGTTCTGTTACCCAGAATCCTTTGCAAACCTCAAAATTTGGCTAAAAAAACACATGTTCCTCACATTTCTGTGGCAGAAAGTTCTGGAATCTGAGAGGAGCTACAAATTTCCTTCCACCCAGCGTTCCCCCAAGTCTCCCGATAAAAATGATACCTCACTTGCGTGGGTAGGCCTAGCGCCGGCGACAGGAAACACCCCAAAGCGCAACGTGGACACATCCTAAATTTTGGAAAAAAACAGAGGTGTTTTTTGCGAAGTGCCTACCTGTAGATTTTGGCCTCTAGCTCAGCTGGCACCTAGGGAAACCTACCAAACCTGTGCATTTCTGAAAACTAGAGTCCTAGGGGAATCCAAGGAGGGGTGACTTGCGGGGCTCGGACCAGGTTCTGTTACCCAGAATCCTTTGCAAACCTCAAAATTTGGCTAAAAAAACACCTGTTCCTCACATTTCTGTGGCAGAAAGTTCTGGAATCTGAGAGGAGCTACAAATTTCCTTCCACCCAGCGTTCCCCCAAGTCTCCCGATAAAAATGATACCTCACTTGCGTGGGTAGGCCTAGCGCCGGCGACAGGAAACACCCCAAAGCGCAACGTGGACACATCCTAAATTTTGGGAGAAAACAGAGGTGTTTTTTGCGAAGTGCCTACCTGTAGATTTTGGCCTCTAGCTCAGCCGGCACCTAGGGAAACCTAACAAACCTGTGCATTTCTGAAAACTAGAGACCTAGGGGAATCCAAGGAGGGGTGACTTGCAGGGCTCGGACCAGGTTCTGTTACCCAGAATCCTTTGCAAACCTCAGAATTTGGCTAAAAAAACACATGTTCCTCACATTTCTGTGGCAGAAAGTTCTGGAATCTGAGAGGAGCTACAAATTTCCTTCCACCCAGCGTTCCCCCAAGTCTCCCGATACAAATGATACCTCACTTGCGTGGGTAGGCCTAGCGCCGGCTACAGGAAACACCCCAAAGCGCAACGTGGACACATCCTAAATTTTGGAAAAAAACAGAGGTGTTTTTTCCGAAGTGCCTACCTGTAGATTTTGGCCTCTAGCTCAGCTGGCACCTAGGGAAACCTACCAAACCTGTGCATTTCTGAAAACTAGAGTCCTAGGGGAATCCAAGGAGGGGTGACTTGCGGGGCTCGGACCAGGTTCTGTTACCCAGAATCCTTTGCAAACCTCAGAATTTGGCTAAAAAAACACATGTTCCTCACATTTCTGTGGCAGAAAGTTCTGGAATCTGAGAGGAGCTACAAATTTCCTTCCACCCAGCGTTCCCCCAAGTCTCCCGATACAAATGATACCTCACTTGCGTGGGTAGGCCTAGCGCCGGCTACAGGAAACACCCCAAAGCGCAACGTGGACACATCCTAAATTTTGGAAAAAAACAGAGGTGTTTTTTGCGAAGTGCCTACCCGTAGATTTTGGCCTCTAGCTCAGCCGGCACCTAGGGAAACCTACCAAACCTGTGCATTTCTGAAAACTAGAGACCTAGGGGAATCCAAGGAGGGGTGACTTGCGGGGCTCGGACCAGGTTCTGTTACCCAGAATCCTTTGCAAACCTCAAAATTTGGCTAAAAAAACACATGTTCCTCACATTTCTGTGGCAGAAAGTTGTGGAATCTGAGAGGAGCTACAAATTTCCTTCCACCCAGCGTTCCCCCAAGTCTCCCGATAAAAATGATACCTCACTTGCGTGGGTAGGCCTAGCGCCGGCGACAGGAAACACCCCAAAGCGCAACGTGGACACATCCTAAATTTTGGGAGAAAACAGAGGTGTTTTTTGCGAAGTGCCTACCTGTAGATTTTGGGCTCTAGCTCAGCCGGCACCTAGGGAAACCTAACAAACCTGTGCATTTCTGAAAACTAGAGACCTAGGGGAATCCAAGGAGGGGTGACTTGCGGGGCTCGGACCAGGTTCTGTTACCCAGAATCCTTTGCAAACCTCAGAATTTGGCTAAAAAAACACATGTTCCTCACATTTCTGTGGCAGAAAGTTCTGGAATCTGAGAGGAGCTACAAATTTCCTTCCACCCAGCGTTCCCCCAAGTCTCCCGATAAAAATGATACCGCACTTGCGTGGGTAGGCCTAGCGCCGGCTACAGGAAACACCCCAAAGCGCAACGTGGACACATCCTAAATTTTGGAAAAAAACAGAGGTGTTTTTTGCGAAGTGCCTACCCGTAGATTTTGGCCTCTAGCTCAGCCGGCACCTAGGGAAACCTACCAAACCTGTCCAATTCTGAAAACTAGAGACCTAGGGGAATCCAAGGAGGGGTGACTTGCGGGGCTCGGACCAGGTTCTGTTACCCAGAATCCTTTGCAAACCTCAAAATTTGGCTAAAAAAACACATGTTCCTCACATTTCTGTGGCAGAAAGTTCTGGAATCTGAGAGGAGCTACAAATTTCCTTCCACCCAGCGTTCCCCCAAGTCTCCCGATAAAAATGATACCTCACTTGCGTGGGTAGGCCTAGCGCTGGCGACAGGAAACACCCCAAAGCGCAATGTGGACACATCCTAAATTTTGGAAAAAAACAGAGGTGTTTTTTGCGAAGTGCCTACCTGTAGATTTTGGCCTCTAGCTCAGCCGGCACCTAGGGAAACCTACCAAACCTGTGCATTTCTGAAAACTAGAGACCTAGGGGAATCCAAGGAGGGGTGACTTGCGTGGCTCGGACCAGGTTCTGTTACCCAGAATCCTTTGCAAACCTCAAAATTTGGCTAAAAAAACACATGTTCCTCACATTTCTGTGGCAGAAAGTTCTGGAATCTGAGAGGAGCTACAAATTTCCTTCCACCCAGCGTTCCCCCAAGTCTCCCGATAAAAATGATACCTCACTTGCGTGGGTAGGCCTAACGCCGGCGACAGGAAACACCCCAAAGCGCAACGTGGACACATCCTAAATTTTGGAAAAAAACAGAGGTGTTTTTTGCGAAGTGCCTACCTGTAGATTTTGGCCTCTAGCTCAGCTGGCACCTAGGGAAACCTACCAAACCTGTGCATTTCTGAAAACTAGAGTCCTAGGGGAATCCAAGGAGGGGTGACTTGCGGGGCTCGGACCAGGTTCTGTTACCCAGAATCCTTTGCAAACCTCAAAATTTGGCTAAAAAAACACCTGTTCCTCACATTTCTGTGGCAGAAAGTTCTGGAATCTGAGAGGAGCTACAAATTTCCTTCCACCCAGCGTTCCCCCAAGTCTCCCGATAAAAATGATACCTCACTTGCGTGGGTAGGCCTAGCGCCGGCGACAGGAAACACCCCAAAGCGCAACGTGGACACATCCTAAATTTTGGGAGAAAACAGAGGTGTTTTTTGCGAAGTGCCTACCTGTAGATTTTGGCCTCTAGCTCAGCCGGCACCTAGGGAAACCTAACAAACCTGTGCATTTCTGAAAACTAGAGACCTAGGGGAATCCAAGGAGGGGTGACTTGCGGGGCTCGGACCAGGTTCTGTTACCCAGAATCCTTTGCAAACCTCAAAATTTGGCTAAAAAAACACATGTTCCTCACATTTCTGTGGCAGAAAGTTCTGGAATCTGAGAGGAGCTACAAATTTCCTTCCACCCAGCGTTCCCCCAAGTCTCCCGATACAAATGATACCTCACTTGCGTGGGTAGGCCTAGCGCCGGCTACAGGAAACACCCCAAAGCGCAACGTGGACACATCCTAAATTTTGGAAAAAAACAGAGGTGTTTTTTGCGAAGTGCCTACCCGTAGATTTTGGCCTCTAGCTCAGCCGGCACCTAGGGAAACCTACCAAACCTGTGCATTTCTGAAAACTAGAGACCTAGGGGAATCCAAGGAGGGGTGACTTGCGGGGCTCGGACCAGGTTCTGTTACCCAGAATCCTTTGCAAACCTCAAAATTTGGCTAAAAAAACACATGTTCCTCACATTTCTGTGGCAGAAAGTTGTGGAATCTGAGAGGAGCTACAAATTTCCTTCCACCCAGCGTTCCCCCAAGTCTCCCGATAAAAATGATACCTCACTTGCGTGGGTAGGCCTAGCGCCGGCGACAGGAAACACCCCAAAGCGCAACGTGGACACATCCTAAATTTTGGGAGAAAACAGAGGTGTTTTTTGCGAAGTGCCTACCTGTAGATTTTGGGCTCTAGCTCAGCCGGCACCTAGGGAAACCTAACAAACCTGTGCATTTCTGAAAACTAGAGACCTAGGGGAATCCAAGGAGGGGTGACTTGCGGGGCTCGGACCAGGTTCTGTTACCCAGAATCCTTTGCAAACCTCAGAATTTGGCTAAAAAAACACATGTTCCTCACATTTCTGTGGCAGAAAGTTCTGGAATCTGAGAGGAGCTACAAATTTCCTTCCACCCAGCGTTCCCCCAAGTCTCCCGATAAAAATGATACCGCACTTGCGTGGGTAGGCCTAGCGCCGGCTACAGGAAACACCCCAAAGCGCAACGTGGACACATCCTAAATTTTGGAAAAAAACAGAGGTGTTTTTTGCGAAGTGCCTACCCGTAGATTTTGGCCTCTAGCTCAGCCGGCACCTAGGGAAACCTACCAAACCTGTCCAATTCTGAAAACTAGAGACCTAGGGGAATCCAAGGAGGGGTGACTTGCGGGGCTCGGACCAGGTTCTGTTACCCAGAATCCTTTGCAAACCTCAAAATTTGGCTAAAAAAACACATGTTCCTCACATTTCTGTGGCAGAAAGTTCTGGAATCTGAGAGGAGCTACAAATTTCCTTCCACCCAGCGTTCCCCCAAGTCTCCCGATAAAAATGATACCTCACTTGCGTGGGTAGGCCTAGCGCTGGCGACAGGAAACACCCCAAAGTGCAACGTGGACACATCCTAAATTTTGGAAAAAAACAGAGGTGTTTTTTGCGAAGTGCCTACCTGTAGATTTTGGCCTCTAGCTCAGCCGGCACCTAGGGAAACCTACCAAACCTGTGCATTTCTGAAAACTAGAGACCTAGGGGAATCCAAGGAGGGGTGACTTGCGGGGCTCGGACCAGGTTCTGTTACCCAGAATCCTTTGCAAACCTCAAAATTTGGCTAAAAAAACACATGTTCCTCACATTTCTGTGGCAGAAAGTTCTGGAATCTGAGAGGAGCTACAAATTTCCTTCCACCTAGCGTTCCCCCCAGTCTCCCGATAAAAATGATACCTCACTTGCGTGGGTAGGCCTAGCGCCGGCGACAGGAAACACCCCAAAGCGCAACGTGGACACATCCTAAATTTTGGAAAAAAACAGAGGTGTTTTTTGCGAAGTGCCTACCTGTAGATTTTGGCCTCTAGCTCAGCCGGTACCTAGGGAAACCTACCAAACCTGTGCATTTCTGAAAACTAGAGACCTAGGGGAATCCAAGGAGGGGTGACTTGCGGGGCTCGGACCAGGTTCTGTTACCCAGAATCCTTTGCAAACCTCAAAATTTGGCTAAAAA
This sequence comes from Pleurodeles waltl, assembly GCF_031143425.1. Taxonomy (NCBI): domain Eukaryota; kingdom Metazoa; phylum Chordata; class Amphibia; order Caudata; family Salamandridae; genus Pleurodeles; species Pleurodeles waltl. The sequence goes on along the minus strand of NC_090437.1, from coordinate 219,314,811 downwards.
AACACATGTTCCTCACATTTCTGTGGCAGAAAGTTCTGGAATCTGAGAGGAGCTACAAATTTCCTTCCACCCAGCGTTCCCCCAAGTCTCCCGATAAAAATGATACCTCACTTGCGTGGGTAGGCCTAGCGCCGGCGACAGGAAACACCCCAAAGCGCAACGTGGACACATCCTAAATTTTGGAAAAAAACAGAGGTGTTTTTTGCGAAGTGCCTACCTGTAGATTTTGGCCTCTAGCTCAGCTGGCACCTAGGGAAACCTACCAAACCTGTGCATTTCTGAAAACTAGAGTCCTAGGGGAATCCAAGGAGGGGTGACTTGCGGGGCTCGGACCAGGTTCTGTTACCCAGAATCCTTTGCAAACCTCAAAATTTGGCTAAAAAAACACCTGTTCCTCACATTTCTGTGGCAGAAAGTTCTGGAATCTGAGAGGAGCTACAAATTTCCTTCCACCCAGCGTTCCCCCAAGTCTCCCGATAAAAATGATACCTCACTTGCGTGGGTAGGCCTAGCGCCGGCGACAGGAAACACCCCAAAGCGCAACGTGGACACATCCTAAATTTTGGGAGAAAACAGAGGTGTTTTTTGCGAAGTGCCTACCTGTAGATTTTGGCCTCTAGCTCAGCCGGCACCTAGGGAAACCTAACAAACCTGTGCATTTCTGAAAACTAGAGACCTAGGGGAATCCAAGGAGGGGTGACTTGCGGGGCTCGGACCAGGTTCTGTTACCCAGAATCCTTTGCAAACCTCAGAATTTGGCTAAAAAAACACATGTTCCTCACATTTCTGTGGCAGAAAGTTCTGGAATCTGAGAGGAGCTACAAATTTCCTTCCACCCAGCGTTCCCCCAAGTCTCCCGATACAAATGATACCTCACTTGCGTGGGTAGGCCTAGCGCCGGCTACAGGAAACACCCCAAAGCGCAACGTGGACACATCCTAAATTTTGGAAAAAAACAGAGGTGTTTTTTCCGAAGTGCCTACCTGTAGATTTTGGCCTCTAGCTCAGCTGGCACCTAGGGAAACCTACCAAACCTGTGCATTTCTGAAAACTAGAGTCCTAGGGGAATCCAAGGAGGGGTGACTTGCGGGGCTCGGACCAGGTTCTGTTACCCAGAATCCTTTGCAAACCTCAGAATTTGGCTAAAAAAACACATGTTCCTCACATTTCTGTGGCAGAAAGTTCTGGAATCTGAGAGGAGCTACAAATTTCCTTCCACCCAGCGTTCCCCCAAGTCTCCCGATACAAATGATACCTCACTTGCGTGGGTAGGCCTAGCGCCGGCTACAGGAAACACCCCAAAGCGCAACGTGGACACATCCTAAATTTTGGAAAAAAACAGAGGTGTTTTTTGCGAAGTGCCTACCCGTAGATTTTGGCCTCTAGCTCAGCCGGCACCTAGGGAAACCTACCAAACCTGTGCATTTCTGAAAACTAGAGACCTAGGGGAATCCAAGGAGGGGTGACTTGCGGGGCTCGGACCAGGTTCTGTTACCCAGAATCCTTTGCAAACCTCAAAATTTGGCTAAAAAAACACATGTTCCTCACATTTCTGTGGCAGAAAGTTGTGGAATCTGAGAGGAGCTACAAATTTCCTTCCACCCAGCGTTCCCCCAAGTCTCCCGATAAAAATGATACCTCACTTGCGTGGGTAGGCCTAGCGCCGGCGACAGGAAACACCCCAAAGCGCAACGTGGACACATCCTAAATTTTGGGAGAAAACAGAGGTGTTTTTTGCGAAGTGCCTACCTGTAGATTTTGGGCTCTAGCTCAGCCGGCACCTAGGGAAACCTAACAAACCTGTGCATTTCTGAAAACTAGAGACCTAGGGGAATCCAAGGAGGGGTGACTTGCGGGGCTCGGACCAGGTTCTGTTACCCAGAATCCTTTGCAAACCTCAGAATTTGGCTAAAAAAACACATGTTCCTCACATTTCTGTTGCAGAAAGTTCTGGAATCTGAGAGGAGCTACAAATTTCCTTCCACCCAGCGTTCCCCCAAGTCTCCCGATAAAAATGATACCGCACTTGCGTGGGTAGGCCTAGCGCCGGCTACAGGAAACACCCCAAAGCGCAACGTGGACACATCCTAAATTTTGGAAAAAAACAGAGGTGTTTTTTGCGAAGTGCCTACCCGTAGATTTTGGCCTCTAGCTCAGCCGGCACCTAGGGAAACCTACCAAACCTGTCCAATTCTGAAAACTAGAGACCTAGGGGAATCCAAGGAGGGGTGACTTGCGGGGCTCGGACCAGGTTCTGTTACCCAGAATCCTTTGCAAACCTCAAAATTTGGCTAAAAAAACACATGTTCCTCACATTTCTGTGGCAGAAAGTTCTGGAATCTGAGAGGAGCTACAAATTTCCTTCCACCCAGCGTTCCCCCAAGTCTCCCGATAAAAATGATACCTCACTTGCGTGGGTAGGCCTAGCGCTGGCGACAGGAAACACCCCAAAGCGCAACGTGGACACATCCTAAATTTTGGAAAAAAACAGAGGTGTTTTTTGCGAAGTGCCTACCTGTAGATTTTGGCCTCTAGCTCAGCCGGCACCTAGGGAAACCTACCAAACCTGTGCATTTCTGAAAACTAGAGACCTAGGGGAATCCAAGGAGGGGTGACTTGCGGGGCTCGGACCAGGTTCTGTTACCCAGAATCCTTTGCAAACCTCAAAATTTGGCTAAAAAAACACATGTTCCTCACATTTCTGTGGCAGAAAGTTCTGGAATCTGAGAGGAGCTACAAATTTCCTTCCACCCAGCGTTCCCCCAAGTCTCCCGATAAAAATGATACCTCACTTGCGTGGGTAGGCCTAGCGCCGGCGACAGGAAACACCCCAAAGCGCAACGTGGACACATCCTAAATTTTGGAAAAAAACAGAGGTGTTTTTTGCGAAGTGCCTACCTGTAGATTTTGGCCTCTAGCTCAGCTGGCACCTAGGGAAACCTACCAAACCTGTGCATTTCTGAAAACTAGAGTCCTAGGGGAATCCAAGGAGGGGTGACTTGCGGGGCTCGGACCAGGTTCTGTTACCCAGAATCCTTTGCAAACCTCAAAATTTGGCTAAAAAAACACCTGTTCCTCACATTTCTGTGGCAGAAAGTTCTGGAATCTGAGAGGAGCTACAAATTTCCTTCCACCCAGCGTTCCCCCAAGTCTCCCGATAAAAATGATACCTCACTTGCGTGGGTAGGCCTAGCGCCGGCGACAGGAAACACCCCAAAGCGCAACGTGGACACATCCTAAATTTTGGGAGAAAACAGAGGTGTTTTTTGCGAAGTGCCTACCTGTAGATTTTGGCCTCTAGCTCAGCCGGCACCTAGGGAAACCTAACAAACCTGTGCATTTCTGAAAACTAGAGACCTAGGGGAATCCAAGGAGGGGTGACTTGCGGGGCTCGGACCAGGTTCTGTTACCCAGAATCCTTTGCAAACCTCAGAATTTGGCTAAAAAAACACATGTTCCTCACATTTCTGTGGCAGAAAGTTCTGGAATCTGAGAGGAGCTACAAATTTCCTTCCACCCAGCGTTCCCCCAAGTCTCCCGATACAAATGATACCTCACTTGCGTGGGTAGGCCTAGCGCCGGCTACAGGAAACACCCCAAAGCGCAACGTGGACATATCCTAAATTTTGGAAAAAAACAGAGGTGTTTTTTGCGAAGTGCCTACCCGTAGATTTTGGCCTCTAGCTCAGCCGGCACCTAGGGAAACCTACCAAACCTGTGCATTTCTGAAAACTAGAGACCTAGGGGAATCCAAGGAGGGGTGACTTGCGGGGCTCGGACCAGGTTCTGTTACCCAGAATCCTTTGCAAACCTCAAAATTTGGCTAAAAAAACACATGTTCCTCACATTTCTGTGGCAGAAAGTTGTGGAATCTGAGAGGAGCTACAAATTTCCTTCCACCCAGCGTTCCCCCAAGTCTCCCGATAAAAATGATACCTCACTTGCGTGGGTAGGCCTAGCGCCGGCGACAGGAAACACCCCAAAGCGCAACGTGGACACATCCTAAATTTTGGGAGAAAACAGAGGTGTTTTTTGCGAAGTGCCTACCTGTAGATTTTGGGCTCTAGCTCAGCCGGCACCTAGGGAAACCTAACAAACCTGTGCATTTCTGAAAACTAGAGACCTAGGGGAATCCAAGGAGGGGTGACTTGCGGGGCTCGGACCAGGTTCTGTTACCCAGAATCCTTTGCAAACCTCAGAATTTGGCTAAAAAAACACATGTTCCTCACATTTCTGTGGCAGAAAGTTCTGGAATCTGAGAGGAGCTACAAATGTCCTTCCACCCAGCGTTCCCCCAAGTCTCCCGATAAAAATGATACCGCACTTGCGTGGGTAGGCCTAGCGCCGGCTACAGGAAACACCCCAAAGCGCAACGTGGACACATCCTAAATTTTGGAAAAAAACAGAGGTGTTTTTTGCGAAGTGCCTACCCTTAGATTTTGGCCTCTAGCTCAGCCGGCACCTAGGGAAACCTACCAAACCTGTCCAATTCTGAAAACTAGAGACCTAGGGGATTCCAAGGAGGGGTGACTTGCGGGGCTCGGACCAGGTTCTGTTACCCAGAATCCTTTGCAAACCTCAAAATTTGGCTAAAAAAACACATGTTCCTCACATTTCTGTGGCAGAAAGTTCTGGAATCTGAGAGGAGCTACAAATTTCCTTCCACTCAGCGTTCCCCCAAGTCTCCCGATAAGAATGATACCTCACTTGCGTGGGTAGGCCTAGCGCTGGCGACAGGAAACACCCCAAAGCGCAACGTGGACACATCCTAAATTTTGGAAAAAAACAGAGGTGTTTTTTGCGAAGTGCCTACCTGTAGATTTTGGCCTCTAGCTCAGCCGGCACCTAGGGAAACCTACCAAACCTGTGCATTTCTGAAAACTAGAGACCTAGGGGAATCCAAGGAGGGGTGACTTGCGGGGCTCGGACCAGGTTCTGTTACCCAGAATCCTTTGCAAACCTCAAAATTTGGCTAAAAAAACACATGTCCCTCACATTTCTGTGGCAGAAAGTTCTGGAATCTGAGAGGAGCTACAAATTTCCTTCCACCCAGCGTTCCCCCAAGTCTCCCGATAAAAATGATACCTCACTTGCGTGGGTAGGCCTAGCGCCGGCGACAGGAAACACCCCAAAGCGCAACGTGGACACATCCTAAATTTTGGAAAAAAACAGAGGTGTTTTTTGCGAAGTGCCTACCTGTAGATTTTGGCCTCTAGCTCAGCCGGCACCTAGGGAAACCTACCAAACCTGTGCATTTCTGAAAACTAGAGACCTAGGGGAATCCAAGGAGGGGTGACTTGCGGGGCTCAGACCAGGTTCTGTTACCCAGAATCCTTTGCAAACCTCAAAATTTGGCTAAAAAAACACATGTTCCTCACATTTCTGTGGCAGAAAGTTCTGGAATCTGAGAGGAGCTACAAATTTCCTTCCACCCAGCGTTCCCCCAAGTCTCCCGATAAAAATGATACCTCACTTGCGTGGGTAGGCCTAGCGCCGGCGACAGGAAACACCCCAAAGCGCAACGTGGACACATCCTAAATTTTGGAAAAAAACAGAGGTGTTTTTTGCGAAGTGCCTACCTGTAGATTTTGGCCTCTAGCTCAGCTGGCACCTAGGGAAACCTACCAAACCTGTGCATTTCTGAAAACTAGAGTCCTAGGGGAATCCAAGGAGGGGTGACTTGCGGGGCTCGGACCAGGTTCTGTTACCCAGAATCCTTTGCAAACCTCAGAATTTGGCTAAAAAAACACATGTTCCTCACATTTCTGTGGCAGAAAGTTCTGGAATCTGAGAGGAGCTACAAATTTCCTTCCACCCAGCGTTCCCCCAAGTCTCCCGATAAAAATGATACCTCACTTGCGTGGGTAGGCCTAGCGCCGGCGACAGGAAACACCCCAAAGCGCAACGTGGACACATCCTAAATTTTGGAAAAAAACAGAGGTGTTTTTTGCGAAGTGCCTACCTGTAGATTTTGGCCTCTAGCTCAGCTGGCACCTAGGGAAACCTACCAAACCTGTGCATTTCTGAAAACTAGAGTCCTAGGGGAATCCAAGGAGGGGTGACTTGCGGGGCTTCGGACCAGGTTCTGTTACCCAGAATCCTTTGCAAACCTCAAAATTTGGCTAAAAAAACACCTGTTCCTCACATTTCTGTGGCAGAAAGTTCTGGAATCTGAGAGGAGCTACAAATTTCCTTCCACCCAGCGTTCCCCGAAGTCTCCCGATAAAAATGATACCTCACTTGCGTGGGTAGGCCTAGCGCCGGCGACAGGAAACACCCCAAAGCGCAACGTGGACACATCCTAAATTTTGGGAGAAAACAGAGGTGTTTTTTGCGAAGTGCCTACCTGTAGATTTTGGCCTCTAGCTCAGCCGGCACCTAGGGAAACCTAACAAACCTGTGCATTTCTGAAAACTAGAGACCTAGGGGAATCCAAGGAGGGGTGACTTGCGGGGCTCGGACCAGGTTCTGTTACCCAGAATCCTTTGCAAACCTCAGAATTTGGCTAAAAAAACACATGTTCCTCACATTTCTGTGGCAGAAAGTTCTGGAATCTGAGAGGAGCTACAAATTTCCTTCCACCCAGCGTTCCCCCAAGTCTCCCGATACAAATGATACCTCACTTGCGTGGGTAGGCCTAGCGCCGGCTACAGGAAACACCCCAAAGCGCAACGTGGACACATCCTAAATTTTGGAAAAAAACAGAGGTGTTTTTTGCAAAGTGCCTACCCGTAGATTTTGGCCTCTAGCTCAGCCGGCACCTAGGGAAACCTACCAAACCTGTGCATTTCTGAAAACTAGAGACCTAGGGGAATCCAAGGAGGGGTGACTTGCGGGGCTCGGACCAGGTTCTGTTACCCAGAATCCTTTGCAAACCTCAAAATTTGGCTAAAAAAACACATGTTCCTCACATTTCTGTGGCAGAAAGTTGTGGAATCTGAGAGGAGCTACAAATTTCCTTCCACCCAGCGTTCCCCCAAGTCTCCCGATAAAAATGATACCTCACTTGCGTGGGTAGGCCTAGCGCCGGCGACAGGAAACACCCCAAAGCGCAACGTGGACACATCCTAAATTTTGGGAGAAAACAGAGGTGTTTTTTGCGAAGTGCCTACCTGTAGATTTTGGGCTCTAGCTCAGCCGGCACCTAGGGAAACCTAACAAACCTGTGCATTTCTGAAAACTAGAGACCTAGGGGAATCCAAGGAGGGGTGACTTGCGGGGCTCGGACCAGGTTCTGTTACCCAGAATCCTTTGCAAACCTCAGAATTTGGCTAAAAAAACACATGTTCCTCACATTTCTGTGGCAGAAAGTTCTGGAATCTGAGAGGAGCTACAAATTTCCTTCCACCCAGCGTTCCCCCAAGTCTCCCGATAAAAATGATACCGCACTTGCGTGGGTAGGCCTAGCGCCGGCTACAGGAATCACCCCAAAGCGCAACGTGGACACATCCTAAATTTTGGAAAAAAACAGAGGTGTTTTTTGCGAAGTGCCTACCCTTAGATTTTGGCCTCTAGCTCAGCCGGCACCTAGGGAAACCTACCAAACCTGTCCAATTCTGAAAACTAGAGACCTAGGGGATTCCAAGGAGGGGTGACTTGCGGGGCTCGGACCAGGTTCTGTTACCCAGACTCCTTTGCAAACCTCAAAATTTGGCTAAAAAAACACATGTTCCTCACATTTCTGTGGCAGAAAGTTCTGGAATCTGAGAGGAGCTACACATTTCCTTCCACTCAGCGTTCCCCCAAGTCTCCCGATAAGAATGATACCTCACTTGCGTGGGTAGGCCTAGCGCTGGCGACAGGAAACACCCCAAAGCGCAACGTGGACACATCCTAAATTTTGGAAAAAAACAGAGGTGTTTTTTGCGAAGTGCCTACCTGTAGATTTTGGCCTCTAGCTCAGCCGGCACCTAGGGAAACCTACCAAACCTGTGCATTTCTGAAAACTAGAGACCTAGGGGAATCCAAGGAGGGGTGACTTGCGGGGCTCGGACCAGGTTCTGTTACCCAGAATCCTTTGCAAACCTCAAAATTTGGCTAAAAAAACACATGTCCCTCACATTTCTGTGGCAGAAAGTTGTGGAATCTGAGAGGAGCTACAAATTTCCTTCCACCCAGCGTTCCCCCAAGTCTCCCGATAAAAATGATACCTCACTTGCGTGGGTAGGCCTAGCGCCGGCGACAGGAAACACCCCAAAGCGCAACGTGGACACATCCTAAATTTTGGAAAAAAACAGAGGTGTTTTTTGCGAAGTGCCTACCTGTAGATTTTGGCCTCTAGCTCAGCCGGCACCTAGGGAAACCTACCAAACCTGTGCATTTCTGAAAACTAGAGACCTAGGGGAATCCAAGGAGGGGTGACTTGCGGGGCTCAGACCAGGTTCTGTTACCCAGAATCCTTTGCAAACCTCAAAATTTGGCTAAAAAAACACATGTTCCTCACATTTCTGTGGCAGAAAGTTCTGGAATCTGAGAGGAGCTACAAATTTCCTTCCACCCAGCGTTCCCCCAAGTCTCCCGATAAAAATGATACCTCACTTGCGTGGGTAGGCCTAGCGCCGGCGACAGGAAACACCCCAAAGCGCAACGTGGACACATCCTAACTTTTGGAAAAAAACAGAGGTGTTTTTTGCGAAGTGCCTACCTGTAGATTTTGGCCTCTAGCTCAGCTGGCACCTAGGGAAACCTACCAAACCTGTGCATTTCTGAAAACTAGAGTCCTAGGGGAATCCAAGGAGGGGTGACTTGCGGGGCTCGGACCAGGTTCTGTTACCCAGAATCCTTTGCAAACCTCAGAATTTGGCTAAAAAAACACATGTTCCTCACATTTCTGTGGCAGAAAGTTCTGGAATCTGAGAGGAGCTACAAATTTCCTTCCACCCAGCGTTCCCCCAAGTCTCCCGATAAAAATGATACCTCACTTGCGTGGGTAGGCCTAGCGCCGGCGACAGGAAACACCCCAAAGCGCAACGTGGACACATCCTAAATTTTGGAAAAAAACAGAGGTGTTTTTTGCGAAGTGCCTACCTGTAGATTTTGGCATCTAGCTCAGCTGGCACCTAGGGAAACCTACCAAACCTGTGCATTTCTGAAAACTAGAGTCCTAGGGGAATCCAAGGAGGGGTGACTTGCGGGGCTTTGGACCAGGTTCTGTTACCCAGAATCCTTTGCAAACCTCAAAATTTGGCTAAAAAAACACCTGTTCCTCACATTTCTGTGGCAGAAAGTTCTGGAATCTGAGAGGAGCTACAAATTTCCTTCCACCCAGCGTTCCCCCAAGTCTCCCGATAAAAATGATACCTCACTTGCGTGGGTAGGCCTAGCGCCGGCGACAGGAAACACCCCAAAGCGCAACGTGGACACATCCTAAATTTTGGGAGAAAACAGAGGTGTTTTTTGCGAAGTGCCTACCTGTAGATTTTGGCCTCTAGCTCAGCCGGCACCTAGGGAAACCTACCAAACCTGTGCATTTCTGAAAACTAGAGACCTAGGGGAATCCAAGGAGGGGTGACTTGCGGGGCTCGGACCAGGTTCTGTTACCCAGAATCCTTTGCAAACCTCAAAATTTGGCTAAAAAAACACATGTTCCTCACATTTCTGTGGCAGAAAGTTCTGGAATCTGAGAGGAGCTACAAATTTCCTTCCACCCAGCGTTCCCCCAAGTCTCCCGATAAAAATGATACCTCACTTGCGTGGGTAGGCCTAACGCCGGCGACAGGAAACACCCCAAAGCGCAACGTGGACACATCCTAAATTTTGGAAAAAAACAGAGGTGTTTTTTGCGAAGTGCCTACCTGTAGATTTTGGCCTCTAGCTCAGCTGGCACCTAGGGAAACCTACCAAACCTGTGCATTTCTGAAAACTAGAGTCCTAGGGGAATCCAAGGAGGGGTGACTTGCGGGGCTCGGACCAGGTTCTGTTACCCAGAATCCTTTGCAAACCTCAAAATTTGGCTAAAAAAACACCTGTTCCTCACATTTCTGTGGCAGAAAGTTCTGGAATCTGAGAGGAGCTACAAATTTCCTTCCACCCAGCGTTCCCCCAAGTCTCCCGATAAAAATGATACCTCACTTGCGTGGGTAGGCCTAGCGCCGGCGACAGGAAACACCCCAAAGCGCAACGTGGACACATCCTAAATTTTGGGAGAAAACAGAGGTGTTTTTTGCGAAGTGCCTACCTGTAGATTTTGGCCTCTAGCTCAGCCGGCACCTAGGGAAACCTAACAAACCTGTGCATTTCTGAAAACTAGAGACCTAGGGGAATCCAAGGAGGGGTGACTTGCGGGGCTCGGACCAGGTTCTGTTACCCAGAATCCTTTGCAAACCTCAAAATTTGGCTAAAAAAACACATGTTCCTCACATTTCTGTGGCAGAAAGTTCTGGAATCTGAGAGGAGCTACAAATTTCCTTCCACCCAGCGTTCCCCCAAGTCTCCCGATACAAATGATACCTCACTTGCGTGGGTAGGCCTAGCGCCGGCTACAGGAAACACCCCAAAGCGCAACGTGGACACATCCTAAATTTTGGAAAAAAACAGAGGTGTTTTTTGCGAAGTGCCTACCCGTAGATTTTGGCCTCTAGCTCAGCCGGCACCTAGGGAAACCTACCAAACCTGTGCATTTCTGAAAACTAGAGACCTAGGGGAATCCAAGGAGGGGTGACTTGCGGGGCTCGGACCAGGTTCTGTTACCCAGAATCCTTTGCAAACCTCAAAATTTGGCTAAAAAAACACATGTTCCTCACATTTCTGTGGCAGAAAGTTGTGGAATCTAAGAGGAGCTACAAATTTCCTTCCACCCAGCGTTCCCCCAAGTCTCCCGATAAAAATGATACCTCACTTGCGTGGGTAGGCCTAGCGCCGGCGACAGGAAACACCCCAAAGCGCAACGTGGACACATCCTAAATTTTGGGAGAAAACAGAGGTGTTTTTTGCGAAGTGCCTACCTGTAGATTTTGGGCTCTAGCTCAGCCGGCACCTAGGGAAACCTAACAAACCTGTGCATTTCTGAAAACTAGAGACCTAGGGGAATCCAAGGAGGGGTGACTTGCGGGGCTCGGACCAGGTTCTGTTACCCAGAATCCTTTGCAAACCTCAGAATTTGGCTAAAAAAACACATGTTCCTCACATTTCTGTGGCAGAAAGTTCTGGAATCTGAGAGGAGCTACAAATTTCCTTCCACCCAGCGTTCCCCCAAGTCTCCCGATAAAAATGATACCGCACTTGCGTGGGTAGGCCTAGCGCCGGCTACAGGAAACACCCCAAAGCGCAACGTGGACACATCCTAAATTTTGGAAAAAAACAGAGGTGTTTTTTGCGAAGTGCCTACCCGTAGATTTTGGCCTCTAGCTCAGCCGGCACCTAGGGAAACCTACCAAACCTGTCCAATTCTGAAAACTAGAGACCTAGGGGAATCCAAGGAGGGGTGACTTGCGGGGCTCGGACCAGGTTCTGTTACCCAGAATCCTTTGCAAACCTCAAAATTTGGCTAAAAAAACACATGTTCCTCACATTTCTGTGGCAGAAAGTTCTGGAATCTGAGAGGAGCTACAAATTTCCTTCCACCCAGCGTTCCCCCAAGTCTCCCGATAAAAATGATACCTCACTTGCGTGGGTAGGCCTAGCGCTGGCGACAGGAAACACCCCAAAGTGCAACGTGGACACATCCTAAATTTTGGAAAAAAACAGAGGTGTTTTTTGCGAAGTGCCTACCTGTAGATTTTGGCCTCTAGCTCAGCCGGCACCTAGGGAAACCTACCAAACCTGTGCATTTCTGAAAACTAGAGACCTAGGGGAATCCAAGGAGGGGTGACTTGCGGGGCTCGGACCAGGTTCTGTTACCCAGAATCCTTTGCAAACCTCAAAATTTGGCTAAAAAAACACATGTTCCTCACATTTCTGTGGCAGAAAGTTCTGGAATCTGAGAGGAGCTACAAATTTCCTTCCACCTAGCGTTCCCCCCAGTCTCCCGATAAAAATGATACCTCACTTGCGTGGGTAGGCCTAGCGCCGGCGACAGGAAACACCCCAAAGCGCAACGTGGACACATCCTAAATTTTGGAAAAAAACAGAGGTGTTTTTTGCGAAGTGCCTACCTGTAGATTTTGGCCTCTAGCTCAGCCGGTACCTAGGGAAACCTACCAAACCTGTGCATTTCTGAAAACTAGAGACCTAGGGGAATCCAAGGAGGGGTGACTTGCGGGGCTCGGACCAGGTTCTGTTACCCAGAATCCTTTGCAAACCTCAAAATTTGGCTAAAAAAACACATGTTCCTCACATTTCTGTGGCAGAAAGTTCTGGAATCTGAGAGGAGCTACAAATTTCCTTCCACCCAGCGTTCCCCCAAGTCTCCCGATAAAAATGATACCTCACTTGCGTGGGTAGGCCTAGCGCCGGCGACAGGAAACACCCCAAAGCGCAACGTGGACACATCCTAAATTTTGGAAAAAAACAGAGGTGTTTTTTGCGAAGTGCCTACCTGTAGATTTTGGCCTCTAGCTCAGCTGGCACCTAGGGAAACCTACCAAACCTGTGCATTTCTGAAAACTAGAGTCCTAGGGGAATCCAAGGAGGGGTGACTTGCGGGGCTCGGACCAGGTTCTGTTACCCAGAATCCTTTGCAAACCTCAAAATTTGGCTAAAAAAACACCTGTTCCTCACATTTCTGTGGCAGAAAGTTCTGGAATCTGAGAGGAGCTACAAATTTCCTTCCACCCAGCGTTCCCCCAAGTCTCCCGATAAAAATGATACCTCACTTGCGTGGGTAGGCCTAGCGCCGGCGACAGGAAACACCCCAAAGCGCAACGTGGACACATCCTAAATTTTGGGAGAAAACAGAGGTGTTTTTTGCGAAGTGCCTACCTGTAGATTTTGGCCTCTAGCTCAGCCGGCACCTAGGGAAACCTAACAAACCTGTGCATTTCTGAAAACTAGAGACCTAGGGGAATCCAAGGAGGGGTGACTTGCGGGGCTCGGACCAGGTTCTGTTACCCAGAATCCTTTGCAAACCTCAGAATTTGGCTAAAAAAACACATGTTCCTCACATTTCTGTGGCAGAAAGTTCTGGAATCTGAGAGGAGCTACAAATTTCCTTCCACCCAGCGTTCCCCCAAGTCTCCCGATACAAATGATACCTCACTTGCGTGGGTAGGCCTAGCGCCGGCTACAGGAAACACCCCAAAGCGCAACGTGGACACATCCTAAATTTTGGAAAAAAACAGAGGTGTTTTTTCCGAAGTGCCTACCTGTAGATTTTGGCCTCTAGCTCAGCTGGCACCTAGGGAAACCTACCAAACCTGTGCATTTCTGAAAACTAGAGTCCTAGGGGAATCCAAGGAGGGGTGACTTGCGGGGCTCGGACCAGGTTCTGTTACCCAGAATCCTTTGCAAACCTCAGAATTTGGCTAAAAAAACACATGTTCCTCACATTTCTGTGGCAGAAAGTTCTGGAATCTGAGAGGAGCTACAAATTTCCTTCCACCCAGCGTTCCCCCAAGTCTCCCGATACAAATGATACCTCACTTGCGTGGGTAGGCCTAGCGCCGGCTACAGGAAACACCCCAAAGCGCAACGTGGACACATCCTAAATTTTGGAAAAAAACAGAGGTGTTTTTTGCGAAGTGCCTACCCGTAGATTTTGGCCTCTAGCTCAGCCGGCACCTAGGGAAACCTACCAAACCTGTGCATTTCTGAAAACTAGAGACCTAGGGGAATCCAAGGAGGGGTGACTTGCGGGGCTCGGACCAGGTTCTGTTACCCAGAATCCTTTGCAAACCTCAAAATTTGGCTAAAAAAACACATGTTCCTCACATTTCTGTGGCAGAAAGTTGTGGAATCTGAGAGGAGCTACAAATTTCCTTCCACCCAGCGTTCCCCCAAGTCTCCCGATAAAAATGATACCTCACTTGCGTGGGTAGGCCTAGCGCCGGCGACAGGAAACACCCCAAAGCGCAACGTGGACACATCCTAAATTTTGGGAGAAAACAGAGGTGTTTTTTGCGAAGTGCCTACCTGTAGATTTTGGGCTCTAGCTCAGCCGGCACCTAGGGAAACCTAACAAACCTGTGCATTTCTGAAAACTAGAGACCTAGGGGAATCCAAGGAGGGGTGACTTGCGGGGCTCGGACCAGGTTCTGTTACCCAGAATCCTTTGCAAACCTCAGAATTTGGCTAAAAAAACACATGTTCCTCACATTTCTGTTGCAGAAAGTTCTGGAATCTGAGAGGAGCTACAAATTTCCTTCCACCCAGCGTTCCCCCAAGTCTCCCGATAAAAATGATACCGCACTTGCGTGGGTAGGCCTAGCGCCGGCTACAGGAAACACCCCAAAGCGCAACGTGGACACATCCTAAATTTTGGAAAAAAACAGAGGTGTTTTTTGCGAAGTGCCTACCCGTAGATTTTGGCCTCTAGCTCAGCCGGCACCTAGGGAAACCTACCAAACCTGTCCAATTCTGAAAACTAGAGACCTAGGGGAATCCAAGGAGGGGTGACTTGCGGGGCTCGGACCAGGTTCTGTTACCCAGAATCCTTTGCAAACCTCAAAATTTGGCTAAAAAAACACATGTTCCTCACATTTCTGTGGCAGAAAGTTCTGGAATCTGAGAGGAGCTACAAATTTCCTTCCACCCAGCGTTCCCCCAAGTCTCCCGATAAAAATGATACCTCACTTGCGTGGGTAGGCCTAGCGCTGGCGACAGGAAACACCCCAAAGCGCAACGTGGACACATCCTAAATTTTGGAAAAAAACAGAGGTGTTTTTTGCGAAGTGCCTACCTGTAGATTTTGGCCTCTAGCTCAGCCGGCACCTAGGGAAACCTACCAAACCTGTGCATTTCTGAAAACTAGAGACCTAGGGGAATCCAAGGAGGGGTGACTTGCGGGGCTCGGACCAGGTTCTGTTACCCAGAATCCTTTGCAAACCTCAAAATTTGGCTAAAAAAACACATGTTCCTCACATTTCTGTGGCAGAAAGTTCTGGAATCTGAGAGGAGCTACAAATTTCCTTCCACCCAGCGTTCCCCCAAGTCTCCCGATAAAAATGATACCTCACTTGCGTGGGTAGGCCTAGCGCCGGCGACAGGAAACACCCCAAAGCGCAACGTGGACACATCCTAAATTTTGGAAAAAAACAGAGGTGTTTTTTGCGAAGTGCCTACCTGTAGATTTTGGCCTCTAGCTCAGCTGGCACCTAGGGAAACCTACCAAACCTGTGCATTTCTGAAAACTAGAGTCCTAGGGGAATCCAAGGAGGGGTGACTTGCGGGGCTCGGACCAGGTTCTGTTACCCAGAATCCTTTGCAAACCTCAAAATTTGGCTAAAAAAACACCTGTTCCTCACATTTCTGTGGCAGAAAGTTCTGGAATCTGAGAGGAGCTACAAATTTCCTTCCACCCAGCGTTCCCCCAAGTCTCCCGATAAAAATGATACCTCACTTGCGTGGGTAGGCCTAGCGCCGGCGACAGGAAACACCCCAAAGCGCAACGTGGACACATCCTAAATTTTGGAAAAAAACAGAGGTGTTTTTTGCGAAGTGCCTACCCGTAGATTTTGGCCTCTAGCTCAGCCGGCACCTAGGGAAACCTACCAAACCTGTGCATTTCTGAAAACTAGAGACCTAGGGGAATCCAAGGAGGGGTGACTTGCGGGGCTCGGACCAGGTTCTGTTACCCAGAATCCTTTGCAAACCTCAAAATTTGGCTAAAAAAACACATGTTCCTCACATTTCTGTGGCAGAAAGTTGTGGAATCTGAGAGGAGCTACAAATTTCCTTCCACCCAGCGTTCCCCCAAGTCTCCCGATAAAAATGATACCTCACTTGCGTGGGTAGGCCTAGCGCCGGCGACAGGAAACACCCCAAAGCGCAACGTGGACACATCCTAAATTTTGGGAGAAAACAGAGGTGTTTTTTGCGAAGTGCCTACCTGTAGATTTTGGGCTCTAGCTCAGCCGGCACCTAGGGAAACCTAACAAACCTGTGCATTTCTGAAAACTAGAGACCTAGGGGAATCCAAGGAGGGGTGACTTGCGGGGCTCGGACCAGGTTCTGTTACCCAGAATCCTTTGCAAACCTCAGAATTTGGCTAAAAAAACACATGTTCCTCACATTTCTGTGGCAGAAAGTTCTGGAATCTGAGAGGAGCTACAAATGTCCTTCCACCCAGCGTTCCCCCAAGTCTCCCGATAAAAATGATACCGCACTTGCGTGGGTAGGCCTAGCGCCGGCTACAGGAAACACCCCAAAGCGCAACGTGGACACATCCTAAATTTTGGAAAAAAACAGAGGTGTTTTTTGCGAAGTGCCTACCCTTAGATTTTGGCCTCTAGCTCAGCCGGCACCTAGGGAAACCTACCAAACCTGTCCAATTCTGAAAACTAGAGACCTAGGGGATTCCAAGGAGGGGTGACTTGCGGGGCTCGGACCAGGTTCTGTTACCCAGAATCCTTTGCAAACCTCAAAATTTGGCTAAAAAAACACATGTTCCTCACATTTCTGTGGCAGAAAGTTCTGGAATCTGAGAGGAGCTACAAATTTCCTTCCACTCAGCGTTCCCCCAAGTCTCCCGATAAGAATGATACCTCACTTGCGTGGGTAGGCCTAGCGCTGGCGACAGGAAACACCCCAAAGCGCAACGTGGACACATCCTAAATTTTGGAAAAAAACAGAGGTGTTTTTTGCGAAGTGCCTACCTGTAGATTTTGGCCTCTAGCTCAGCCGGCACCTAGGGAAACCTACCAAACCTGTGCATTTCTGAAAACTAGAGACCTAGGGGAATCCAAGGAGGGGTGACTTGCGGGGCTCGGACCAGGTTCTGTTACCCAGAATCCTTTGCAAACCTCAAAATTTGGCTAAAAAAACACATGTCCCTCACATTTCTGTGGCAGAAAGTTCTGGAATCTGAGAGGAGCTACAAATTTCCTTCCACCCAGCGTTCCCCCAAGTCTCCCGATAAAAATGATACCTCACTTGCGTGGGTAGGCCTAGCGCCGGCGACAGGAAACACCCCAAAGCGCAACGTGGACACATCCTAAATTTTGGAAAAAAACAGAGGTGTTTTTTGCGAAGTGCCTACCTGTAGATTTTGGCCTCTAGCTCAGCCGGCACCTAGGGAAACCTACCAAACCTGTGCATTTCTGAAAACTAGAGACCTAGGGGAATCCAAGGAGGGGTGACTTGCGGGGCTCAGACCAGGTTCTGTTACCCAGAATCCTTTGCAAACCTCAAAATTTGGCTAAAAAAACACATGTTCCTCACATTTCTGTGGCAGAAAGTTCTGGAATCTGAGAGGAGCTACAAATTTCCTTCCACCCAGCGTTCCCCCAAGTCTCCCGATAAAAATGATACCTCACTTGCGTGGGTAGGCCTAGCGCCGGCGACAGGAAACACCCCAAAGCGCAACGTGGACACATCCTAAATTTTGGAAAAAAACAGAGGTGTTTTTTGCGAAGTGCCTACCTGTAGATTTTGGCCTCTAGCTCAGCTGGCACCTAGGGAAACCTACCAAACCTGTGCATTTCTGAAAACTAGAGTCCTAGGGGAATCCAAGGAGGGGTGACTTGCGGGGCTCGGACCAGGTTCTGTTACCCAGAATCCTTTGCAAACCTCAGAATTTGGCTAAAAAAACACATGTTCCTCACATTTCTGTGGCAGAAAGTTCTGGAATCTGAGAGGAGCTACAAATTTCCTTCCACCCAGCGTTCCCCCAAGTCTCCCGATAAAAATGATACCTCACTTGCGTGGGTAGGCCTAGCGCCGGCGACAGGAAACACCCCAAAGCGCAACGTGGACACATCCTAAATTTTGGAAAAAAACAGAGGTGTTTTTTGCGAAGTGCCTACCTGTAGATTTTGGCCTCTAGCTCAGCTGGCACCTAGGGAAACCTACCAAACCTGTGCATTTCTGAAAACTAGAGTCCTAGGGGAATCCAAGGAGGGGTGACTTGCGGGGCTTCGGACCAGGTTCTGTTACCCAGAATCCTTTGCAAACCTCAAAATTTGGCTAAAAAAACACCTGTTCCTCACATTTCTGTGGCAGAAAGTTCTGGAATCTGAGAGGAGCTACAAATTTCCTTCCACCCAGCGTTCCCCGAAGTCTCCCGATAAAAATGATACCTCACTTGCGTGGGTAGGCCTAGCGCCGGCGACAGGAAACACCCCAAAGCGCAACGTGGACACATCCTAAATTTTGGGAGAAAACAGAGGTGTTTTTTGCGAAGTGCCTACCTGTAGATTTTGGCCTCTAGCTCAGCCGGCACCTAGGGAAACCTAACAAACCTGTGCATTTCTGAAAACTAGAGACCTAGGGGAATCCAAGGAGGGGTGACTTGCGGGGCTCGGACCAGGTTCTGTTACCCAGAATCCTTTGCAAACCTCAGAATTTGGCTAAAAAAACACATGTTCCTCACATTTCTGTGGCAGAAAGTTCTGGAATCTGAGAGGAGCTACAAATTTCCTTCCACCCAGCGTTCCCCCAAGTCTCCCGATACAAATGATACCTCACTTGCGTGGGTAGGCCTAGCGCCGGCTACAGGAAACACCCCAAAGCGCAACGTGGACACATCCTAAATTTTGGAAAAAAACAGAGGTGTTTTTTGCGAAGTGCCTACCCGTAGATTTTGGCCTCTAGCTCAGCCGGCACCTAGGGAAACCTACCAAACCTGTGCATTTCTGAAAACTAGAGACCTAGGGGAATCCAAGGAGGGGTGACTTGCGGGGCTCGGACCAGGTTCTGTTACCCAGAATCCTTTGCAAACCTCAAAATTTGGCTAAAAAAACACATGTTCCTCACATTTCTGTGGCAGAAAGTTGTGGAATCTGAGAGGAGCTACAAATTTCCTTCCACCCAGCGTTCCCCCAAGTCTCCCGATAAAAATGATACCTCACTTGCGTGGGTAGGCCTAGCGCCGGCGACAGGAAACACCCCAAAGCGCAACGTGGACACATCCTAAATTTTGGGAGAAAACAGAGGTGTTTTTTGCGAAGTGCCTACCTGTAGATTTTGGGCTCTAGCTCAGCCGGCACCTAGGGAAACCTAACAAACCTGTGCATTTCTGAAAACTAGAGACCTAGGGGAATCCAAGGAGGGGTGACTTGCGGGGCTCGGACCAGGTTCTGTTACCCAGAATCCTTTGCAAACCTCAGAATTTGGCTAAAAAAACACATGTTCCTCACATTTCTGTGGCAGAAAGTTCTGGAATCTGAGAGGAGCTACAAATTTCCTTCCACCCAGCGTTCCCCCAAGTCTCCCGATAAAAATGATACCGCACTTGCGTGGGTAGGCCTAGCGCCGGCTACAGGAAACACCCCAAAGCGCAACGTGGACACATCCTAAATTTTGGAAAAAAACAGAGGTGTTTTTTGCGAAGTGCCTACCCTTAGATTTTGGCCTCTAGCTCAGCCGGCACCTAGGGAAACCTACCAAACCTGTCCAATTCTGAAAACTAGAGACCTAGGGGATTCCAAGGAGGGGTGACTTGCGGGGCTCGGACCAGGTTCTGTTACCCAGAATCCTTTGCAAACCTCAAAATTTGGCTAAAAAAACACATGTTCCTCACATTTCTGTGGCAGAAAGTTCTGGAATCTGAGAGGAGCTACAAATTTCCTTCCACTCAGCGTTCCCCCAAGTCTCCCGATAAGAATGATACCTCACTTGCGTGGGTAGGCCTAGCGCTGGCGACAGGAAACACCCCAAAGCGCAACGTGGACACATCCTAAATTTTGGAAAAAAACAGAGGTGTTTTTTGCGAAGTGCCTACCTGTAGATTTTGGCCTCTAGCTCAGCCGGCACCTAGGGAAACCTACCAAACCTGTGCATTTCTGAAAACTAGAGACCTAGGGGAATCCAAGGAGGGGTGACTTGCGGGGCTCGGACCAGGTTCTGTTACCCAGAATCCTTTGCAAACCTCAAAATTTGGCTAAAAAAACACATGTCCCTCACATTTCTGTGGCAGAAAGTTGTGGAATCTGAGAGGAGCTACAAATTTCCTTCCACCCAGCGTTCCCCCAAGTCTCCCGATAAAAATGATACCTCACTTGCGTGGGTAGGCCTAGCGCCGGCGACAGGAAACACCCCAAAGCGCAACGTGGACACATCCTAAATTTTGGAAAAAAACAGAGGTGTTTTTTGCGAAGTGCCTACCTGTAGATTTTGGCCTCTAGCTCAGCCGGCACCTAGGGAAACCTACCAAACCTGTGCATTTCTGAAAACTAGAGACCTAGGGGAATCCAAGGAGGGGTGACTTGCGGGGCTCAGACCAGGTTCTGTTACCCAGAATCCTTTGCAAACCTCAAAATTTGGCTAAAAAAACACATGTTCCTCACATTTCTGTGGCAGAAAGTTCTGGAATCTGAGAGGAGCTACAAATTTCCTTCCACCCAGCGTTCCCCCAAGTCTCCCGATAAAAATGATACCTCACTTGCGTGGGTAGGCCTAGCGCCGGCGACAGGAAACACCCCAAAGCGCAACGTGGACACATCCTAACTTTTGGAAAAAAACAGAGGTGTTTTTTGCGAAGTGCCTACCTGTAGATTTTGGCCTCTAGCTCAGCTGGCACCTAGGGAAACCTACCAAACCTGTGCATTTCTGAAAACTAGAGTCCTAGGGGAATCCAAGGAGGGGTGACTTGCGGGGCTCGGACCAGGTTCTGTTACCCAGAATCCTTTGCAAACCTCAGAATTTGGCTAAAAAAACACATGTTCCTCACATTTCTGTGGCAGAAAGTTCTGGAATCTGAGAGGAGCTACAAATTTCCTTCCACCCAGCGTTCCCCCAAGTCTCCCGATAAAAATGATACCTCACTTGCGTGGGTAGGCCTAGCGCCGGCGACAGGAAACACCCCAAAGCGCAACGTGGACACATCCTAAATTTTGGAAAAAAACAGAGGTGTTTTTTGCGAAGTGCCTACCTGTAGATTTTGGCATCTAGCTCAGCTGGCACCTAGGGAAACCTACCAAACCTGTGCATTTCTGAAAACTAGAGTCCTAGGGGAATCCAAGGAGGGGTGACTTGCGGGGCTTCGGACCAGGTTCTGTTACCCAGAATCCTTTGCAAACCTCAAAATTTGGCTAAAAAAACACCTGTTCCTCACATTTCTGTGGCAGAAAGTTCTGGAATCTGAGAGGAGCTACAAATTTCCTTCCACCCAGCGTTCCCCCAAGTCTCCCGATAAAAATGATACCTCACTTGCGTGGGTAGGCCTAGCGCCGGCGACAGGAAACACCCCAAAGCGCAACGTGGACACATCCTAAATTTTGGGAGAAAACAGAGGTGTTTTTTGCGAAGTGCCTACCTGTAGATTTTGGCCTCTAGCTCAGCCGGCACCTAGGGAAACCTAACAAACCTGTGCATTTCTGAAAACTAGAGACCTAGGGGAATCCAAGGAGGGGTGACTTGCGGGGCTCGGACCAGGTTCTGTTACCCAGAATCCTTTGCAAACCTCAGAATTTGGCTAAAAAAACACATGTTCCTCACATTTCTGTGGCAGAAAGTTCTGGAATCTGAGAGGAGCTACAAATTTCCTTCCACCCAGCGTTCCCCCAAGTCTCCCGATACAAATGATACCTCACTTGCGTGGGTAGGCCTAGCGCCGGCTACAGGAAACACCCCAAAGCGCAACGTGGACACATCCTAAATTTTGGAAAAAAACAGAGGTGTTTTTTGCGAAGTGCCTACCCGTAGATTTTGGCCTCTAGCTCAGCCGGCACCTAGGGAAACCTACCAAACCTGTGCATTTCTGAAAACTAGAGACCTAGGGGAATCCAAGGAGGGGTGACTTGCGGGGCTCGGACCAGGTTCTGTTACCCAGAATCCTTTGCAAACCTCAAAATTTGGCTAAAAAAACACATGTTCCTCACATTTCTGTGGCAGAAAGTTGTGGAATCTGAGAGGAGCTACAAATTTCCTTCCACCCAGCGTTCCCCCAAGTCTCCCGATAAAAATTATACCTCACTTGCGTGGGTAGGCCTAGCGCCGGCGACAGGAAACACCCCAAAGCGCAACGTGGACACATCCTAAATTTTGGGAGAAAACAGAGGTGTTTTTTGCGAAGTGCCTACCTGTAGATTTTGGGCTCTAGCTCAGCCGGCACCTAGGGAAACCTAACAAACCTGTGCATTTCTGAAAACTAGAGACCTAGGGGAATCCAAGGAGGGGTGACTTGCGGGGCTCGGACCAGGGTTCTGTTACCCAGAATCCTTTGCAAACCTCAGAATTTGGCTAAAAAAACACATGTTCCTCACATTTCTGTGGCAGAAAGTTCTGGAATCTGAGAGGAGCTACAAATTTCCTTCCACCCAGCGTTCCCCCAAGTCTCCCGATAAAAATGATACCGCACTTGCGTGGGTAGGCCTAGCGCCGGCTACAGGAAACACCCCAAAGCGCAACGTGGACACATCCTAAATTTTGGAAAAAAACAGAGGTGTTTTTTGCGAAGTGCCTACCCTTAGATTTTGGCCTCTAGCTCAGCCGGCACCTAGGGAAACCTACCAAACCTGTCCAATTCTGAAAACTAGAGACCTAGGGGAATCCAAGGAGGGGTGACTTGCGGGGCTCGGACCAGGTTCTGTTACCCAGAATCCTTTGCAAACCTCAAAATTTGGCTAAAAAAACACATGTTCCTCACATTTCTGTGGCAGAAAGTTCTGGAATCTGAGAGGAGCTACAAATTTCCTTCCACTCAGCGTTCCCCCAAGTCTCCCGATAAGAATGATACCTCACTTGCGTGGGTAGGCCTAGCGCTGGCGACAGGAAACACCCCAAAGCGCAACGTGGACACATCCTAAATTTTGGAAAAAAACAGAGGTGTTTTTTGCGAAGTGCCTACCTGTAGATTTTGGCCTCTAGCTCAGCCGGCACCTAGGGAAACCTACCAAACCTGTGCATTTCTGAAAACTAGAGACCTAGGGGAATCCAAGGAGGGGTGACTTGCGGGGCTCGGACCAGGTTCTGTTACCCAGAATCCTTTGCAAACCTCAAAATTTGGCTAAAAAAACACATGTCCCTCACATTTCTGTGGCAGAAAGTTCTGGAATCTGAGAGGAGCTACAAATTTCCTTCCACCCAGCGTTCCCCCAAGTCTCCCGATAAAAATGATACCTCACTTGCGTGGGTAGGCCTAGCGCCGGCGACAGGAAACACCCCAAAGCGCAACGTGGACACATCCTAAATTTTGGAAAAAAACAGAGGTGTTTTTTGCGAAGTGCCTACCTGTAGATTTTGGCCTCTAGCTCAGCCGGCACCTAGGGAAACCTACCAAACCTGTGCATTTCTGAAAAATAGAGACCTAGGGGAATCCAAGGAGGGGTGACTTGCGGGGCTCAGACCAGGTTCTGTTACCCAGAATCCTTTGCAAACCTCAAAATTTGGCTAAAAAAACACATGTTCCTCACATTTCTGTGGCAGAAAGTTCTGGAATCTGAGAGGAGCTACAAATTTCCTTCCACCCAGCGTTCCCCCAAGTCTCCCGATAAAAATGATACCTCACTTGCGTGGGTAGGCCTAGCGCCGGCGACAGGAAACACCCCAAAGCGCAACGTGGACACATCCTAAATTTTGGAAAAAAACAGAGGTGTTTTTTGCGAACTGCCTACCTGTAGATTTTGGCCTCTAGCTCAGCTGGCACCTAGGGAAACCTACCAAACCTGTGCATTTCTGAAAACTAGAGTCCTAGGGGAATCCAAGGAGGGGTGACTTGCGGGGCTCGGACCAGGTTCTGTTACCCAGAATCCTTTGCAAACCTCAGAATTTGGCTAAAAAACACATGTTCCTCACATTTCTGTGGCAGAAAGTTCTGGAATCTGAGAGGAGCTACAAATTTCCTTCCACCCAGCGTTCCCCCAAGTCTCCCGATAAAAATGATACCGCACTTGCGTGGGTAGGCCTAGCGCCGGCTACAGGAAACACCCCAAAGCGCAACGTGGACACATCCTAAATTTTGGAAAAAAACAGAGGTGTTTTTTGCGAAGTGCCTACCCGTAGATTTTGGCCTCTAGCTCAGCCGGCACCTAGGGAAACCTACCAAACCTGTCCAATTCTGAAAACTAGAGACCTAGGGGAATCCAAGGAGCGGTGACTTGCGGGGCTCAGACTAGGTTCTGTTACCCAGAATCCTTTGCAAACCTCAAAATTTGGCTAAAAAAACACATGTTCCTCACATTTCTGTGGCAGAAAGTTCTGGAATCTGAGAGGAGCTACAAATTTCCTTCCACCCAGCGTTCCCCCAAGTCTCCCGATAAAAATGATACCTCACTTGCGTGGGTAGGCCTAGCGCCGGCGACAGGAAACACCCCAAAGCGCAACGTGGACACATCCTAAATTTTGGAAAAAAACAGAGGTGTTTTTTGCGAAGTGCCTACCTGTAGATTTTGGCCTCTAGCTCAGCTGGCACCTAGGGAAACCTACCAAACCTGTGCATTTCTGAAAACTAGAGTCCTAGGGGAATCCAAGGAGGGGTGACTTGCGGGGCTCGGACCAGGTTCTGTTACCCAGAATCCTTTGCAAACCTCAAAATTTGGCTAAAAAAACACCTGTTCCTCACATTTCTGTGGCAGAAAGTTCTGGAATCTGAGAGGAGCTACAAATTTCCTTCCACCCAGCGTTCCCCCAAGTCTCCCGATAAAAATGATACCTCACTTGCGTGGGTAGGCCTAGCGCCGGCGACAGGAAACACCCCAAAGCGCAACGTGGACACATCCTAAATTTTGGGAGAAAACAGAGGTGTTTTTTGCGAAGTGCCTACCTGTAGATTTTGGCCTCTAGCTCAGCCGGCACCTAGGGAAACCTAACAAACCTGTGCATTTCTGAAAACTAGAGACCTAGGGGAATCCAAGGAGGGGTGACTTGTGGGGCTCGGACCAGGTTCTGTTACCCAGAATCCTTTGCAAACCTCAGAATTTGGCTAAAAAAACACATGTTCCTCACATTTCTGTGGCAGAAAGTTCTGGAATCTGAGAGGAGCTACAAATTTCCTTCCACCCAGCGTTCCCCCAAGTCTCCCGATAAAAATGATACCGCACTTGCGTGGGTAGGCCTAGCGCCGGCTACAGGAAACACCCCAAAGCGCAACGTGGATAAATCCTAAATTTTGGAAAAAAACAGAGGTGTTTTTTGCGAAGTGCCTACCCGTAGATTTTGGCCTCTAGCTCAGCCGGCACCTAGGGAAACCTACCAAACCTGTCCAATTCTGAAAACTAGAGACCTAGGGGAATCCAAGGAGGGGTGACTTGCGGGGCTCAGACCAGGTTCTGTTACCCAGAATCCTTTGCAAACCTCAAAATTTGGCTAAAAAAACACATGTTCCTCACATTTCTGTGGCAGAAAGTTCTGGAATCTGAGAGGAGCTACAAATTTCCTTCCACCCAGCGTTCCCCCAAGTCTCCCGATAAAAATGATACCTCACTTGCGTGGGTAGGCCTAGCGCCGGCGACAGGAAACACCCCAAAGCGCAACGTGGACACATCCTAAATTTTGGAAAAAAACAGAGGTGTTTTTTGCGAAGTGCCTACCTGTAGATTTTGGCCTCTAGCTCAGCTGGCACCTAGGGAAACCTACCAAACCTGTGCATTTCTGAAAACTAGAGTCCTAGGGGAATCCAAGGAGGGGTGACTTGCGGGGCTCGGACCAGGTTCTGTTACCCAGAATCCTTTGCAAACCTCAAAATTTGGCTAAAAAAACACCTGTTCCTCACATTTCTGTGGCAGAAAGTTCTGGAATCTGAGAGGAGCTACAAATTTCCTTCCACCCAGCGTTCCCCCAAGTCTCCCGATAAAAATGATACCTCACTTGCGTGGGTAGGCCTAGCGCCGGCGACAGGAAACACCCCAAAGCGCAACGTGGACACATCCTAAATTTTGGGAGAAAACAGAGGTGTTTTTTGCGAAGTGCCTACCTGTAGATTTTGGCCTCTAGCTCAGCCGGCACCTAGGGAAACCTAACAAACCTGTGCATTTCTGAAAACTAGAGACCTAGGGGAATCCAAGGAGGGGTGACTTGCGGGGCTCGGACCAGGGTTCTGTTACCCAGAATCCTTTGCAAACCTCAGAATTTGGCTAAAAAAACACATGTTCCTCACATTTCTGTGGCAGAAAGTTCTGGAATCTGAGAGGAGCTACAAATTTCCTTCCACCCAGCGTTCCCCCAAGTCTCCCGATACAAATGATACCTCACTTGCGTGGGTAGGCCTAGCGCCGGCTACAGGAAACACCCCAAAGCGCAACGTGGACACATCCTAAATTTTGGAAAAAAACAGAGGTGTTTTTTGCGAAGTGCCTACCCGTAGATTTTGGCCTCTAGGTCAGCCGGCACCTAGGGAAACCTACCAAACCTGTGCATTTCTGAAAACTAGAGACCTAGGGGAATCCAAGGAGGGGTGACTTGCGGGGTTCGGACCAGGTTCTGTTACCCAGAATCCTTTGCAAACCTCAAAATTTGGCTAAAAAAACACATGTTCCTCACATTTCTGTGGCAGAAAGTTGTGGAATCTGAGAGGAGCTACAAATTTCCTTCCACCCAGCGTTCCCCCAAGTCTCCCGATAAAAATGATACCTCACTTGCGTGGGTAGGCCTAGCGCCGGCGACAGGAAACACCCCAAAGCGCAACGTGGACACATCCTAAATTTTGGGAGAAAACAGAGGTGTTTTTTGCGAAGTGCCTACCTGTAGATTTTGGGCTCTAGCTCAGCCGGCACCTAGGGAAACCTAACAAACCTGTGCATTTCTGAAAACTAGAGACCTAGGGGAATCCAAGGAGGGGTGACTTGCGGGGCTCGGACCAGGTTCTGTTACCCAGAATCCTTTGCAAACCTCAGAATTTGGCTAAAAAAACACATGTTCCTCACATTTCTGTGGCAGAAAGTTCTGGAATCTGAGAGGAGCTACAAATTTCCTTCCACCCAGCGTTCCCCCAAGTCTCCCGATAAAAATGATACCGCACTTGCGTGGGTAGGCCTAGCGCCGGCTACAGGAAACACCCCAAAGCGCAACGTGGACACATCCTAAATTTTGGAAAAAAACAGAGGTGTTTTTTGCGAAGTGCCTACCCTTAGATTTTGGCCTCTAGCTCAGCCGGCACCTAGGGAAACCTACCAAACCTGTCCAATTCTGAAAACTAGAGACCTAGAGGAATCCAAGGAGGGGTGACTTGCGGGGCTCGGACCAGGTTCTGTTACCCAGAATCCTTTGCAAACCTCAAAATTTGGCTAAAAAAACACATGTTCCTCACATTTCTGTGGCAGAAAGTTCTGGAATCTGAGAGGAGCTACAAATTTCCTTCCACCCAGCGTTCCCCCAAGTCTCCCGATAAAAATGATACCTCACTTGCGTGGGTAGGCCTAGCGCTGGCGACAGGAAACACCCCAAAGCGCAACGTGGACACATCCTAAATTTTGGGAAAAAACAGAGGTGTTTTTTGCGAAGTGCCTACCTGTAGATTTTGGCCTCTAGCTCAGCCGGCACCTAGGGAAACCTACCAAACCTGTGCATTTCTGAAAACTGGAGACCTAGGGGAATCCAAGGAGGGGTGACTTGCGGGGCTCGGACCAGGTTCTGTTACCCAGAATCCTTTGCAAACCTCAAAATTTGGCTAAAAAAACACATGTCCCTCACATTTCTGTGGCAGAAAGTTCTGGAATCTGAGAGGAGCTACAAATTTCCTTCCACCCAGCGTTCCCCCAAGTCTCCCGATAAAAATGATACCTCACTTGCGTGGGTAGGCCTAGCGCCGGCGACAGGAAACACCCCAAAGCGCAACGTGGACACATCCTAAATTTTGGAAAAAAACGGAGGTGTTTTTTGCGAAGTGCCTACCTGTAGATTTTGGCCTCTAGCTCAGCCGGCACCTAGGGAAACCTACCAAACCTGTGCATTTCTGAAAACTAGAGACCTAGGGGAATCCAAGGAGGGGTGACTTGCGGGGCTCGGACCAGGTTCTGTTACCCAGAATCCTTTGCAAACCTCAAAATTTGGCTAAAAAAACACATGTTCCTCACATTTCTGTGGCAGAAAGTTGTGGAATCTGAGAGGAGCTACAAATTTCCTTCCACCCAGCGTTCCCCCAAGTCTCCCGATAAAAATGATACCTCACTTGCGTGGGTAGGCCTAGCGCCGGCGACAGGAAACACCCCAAAGCGCAACGTGGACACATCCTAAATTTTGGGAGAAAACAGAGGTGTTTTTTGCGAAGTGCCTACCTGTAGATTTTGGGCTCTAGCTCAGCCGGCACCTAGGGAAACCTAACAAACCTGTGCATTTCTGAAAACTAGAGACCTAGGGAAATCCAAGGAGGGGTGACTTGCGGGGCTCGGACCAGGTTCTGTTACCCAGAATCCTTTGCAAACCTCAGAATTTGGCTAAACAAACACATGTTCCTCACATTTCTGTGGCAGAAAGTTCTGGAATCTGAGAGGAGCTACAAATTTCCTTCCACCCAGCGTTCCCCCAAGTCTCCCGATAAAAATGATACCGCACTTGCGTGGGTAGGCCTAGCGCCGGCTACAGGAAACACCCCAAAGCGCAACGTGGACACATCCTAAATTTTGGAAAAAAACAGAGGTGTTTTTTGCGAAGTGCCTACCCTTAGATTTTGGCCTCTAGCTCAGCCGGCACCTAGGGAAACCTACCAAACCTGTCCAATTCTGAAAACTAGAGACCTAGAGGAATCCAAGGAGGGGTGACTTGCGGGGCTCGGACCAGGTTCTGTTACCCAGAATCCTTTGCAAACCTCAAAATTTGGCTAAAAAAACACATGTTCCTCACATTTCTGTGGCAGAAAGTTCTGGAATCTGAGAGGAGCTACAAATTTCCATCCACCCAGCGTTCCCCCAAGTCTCCCGATAAAAATGATACCTCACTTGCGTGGGTAGGCCTAGCGCTGGCGACAGGAAACACCCCAAAGCGCAACGTGGACACATCCTAAATTTTGGAAAAAAACAGAGGTGTTTTTTGCGAAGTGCCTACCTGTAGATTTTGGCCTCTAGCTCAGCCGGCACCTAGGGAAACCTACCAAACCTGTGCATTTCTGAAAACTAGAGACCTAGGGGAATCCAAGGAGGGGTGACTTGCGGGGCTCGGACCAGGTTCTGTTACCCAGAATCCTTTGCAAACCTCAAAATTTGGCTAAAAAAACACATGTCCCTCACATTTCTGTGGCAGAAAGTTCTGGAATCTGAGAGGAGCTACAAATTTCCTTCCACCCAGCGTTCCCCCAAGTCTCCCGATAAAAATGATACCTCACTTGCGTGGGTAGGCCTAGCGCCGGCGACAGGAAACACCCCAAAGCGCAACGTGGACACATCCTAAATTTTGGAAAAAAACAGAGGTGTTTTTTGCGAAGTGCCTACCTGTAGATTTTGGCCTCTAGCTCAGCCGGCACCTAGGGAAACCTACCAAACCTGTGCATTTCTGAAAGCTAGAGACCTAGGGGAATCCAAGGAGGGGTGACTTGCGGGGCTCAGACCAGGTTCTGATACCCAGAATCCTTTGCAAACCTCAAAATTTGGCTAAAAAAACACATGTTCCTCACATTTCTGTGGCAGAAAGTTCTGGAATCTGAGAGGAGCTACAAATTTCCTTCCACCCAGCGTTCCCCCAAGTCTCCCGATAAAAATGATACCTCACTTGCATGGGTAGGCCTAGCGCCGGCGACAGGAAACACCCCAAAGCGCAACGTGGACACATCCTAAATTTTGGAAAAAAACAGAGGTGTTTTTTGCGAACTGCCTACCTGTAGATTTTGGCCTCTAGCTCAGCTGGCACCTAGGGAAACCTACCAAACCAGTGCATTTCTGAAAACTAGAGTCCTAGGGGAATCCAAGGAGGGGTGACTTGCGGGGCTCGGACCAGGTTCTGTTACCCAGAATCCTTTGCAAACCTCAGAATTTGGCTAAAAAAACACATGTTCCTCACATTTCTGTGGCAGAAAGTTCTGGAATCTGAGAGGAGCTACAAATTTCCTTCCACCCAGCGTTCCCCCAAGTCTCCCGATAAAAATGATACCGCACTTGCGTGGGTAGGCCTAGCGCCGGCTACAGGAAACACCCCAAAGCGCAACGTGGACACATCCTAAATTTTGGAAAAAAACAGAGGTGTTTTTTGCGAAGTGCCTACCCGTAGATTTTGGCCTCTAGCTCAGCCGGCACCTAGGGAAACCTACCAAACCTGTCCAATTCTGAAAACTAGAGACCTAGGGGAATCCAAGGAGGGGTGACTTGCGGGGCTCGGACCAGGTTCTGTTACCCAGAATCCTTTGCAAACCTCAAAATTTGGCTAAAAAAACACATGTTCCTCACATTTCTGTGGCAGAAAGTTCTGGAATCTGAGAGGAGCTACAAATTTCCTTCCACCCAGCGTTCCCCCAAGTCTCCCGATAAAAATGATACCTCACTTGCGTGGGTAGGCCTAGCGCTGGCGACAGGAAACACCCCAAAGCGCAACGTGGACACATCCTAAATTTTGGAAAAAAACAGAGGTGTTTTTTGCGAAGTGCCTACCTGTAGATTTTGGCCTCTAGCTCAGCCGGCACCTAGGGAAACCTACCAAACCTGTGCATTTCTGAAAACTAGAGACCTAGGGGAATCCAAGGAGGGGTGACTTGCGGGGCTCGGACCAGGTTCTGTTACCCAGAATCCTTTGCAAACCTCAAAATTTGGCTAAAAAAACACATGTTCCTCACATTTCTGTGGCAGAAAGTTCTGGAATCTGAGAGGAGCTACAAATTTCCTTCCAGCTAGCGTTCCCCCCAGTCTCCCGATAAAAATTATACCTCACTTGCGTGGGTAGGCCTAGCGCCGGCGACAGGAAACACCCCAAAGCGCAACGTGGACACATCCTAAATTTTGGAAAAAAACAGAGGTGTTTTTTGCGAAGTGCCTACCTGTAGATTTTGGCCTCTAGCTCAGCCGGTACCTAGGGAAACCTACCAAACCTGTGCATTTCTGAAAACTAGAGACCTAGGGGAATCCAAGGAGGGGTGACTTGCGGGGCTCGGACCAGGTTCTGTTACCCAGAATCCTTTGCAAACCTCAAAATTTGGCTACAAAAACAAATGTTCCTCACATTTCTGTGGCAGAAAGTTCTGGAATCTGAGAGGAGCTACAAATTTCCTTCCACCCAGCGTTCCCCCAAGTCTCCCGATAAAAATGATACCTCACTTGCGTGGGTAGGCCTAGCGCCGGCGACAGGAAACACCCAAAAGCGCAACGTGGACACATCCTAAATTTTGGAAAAAAACAGAGGTGTTTTTTGCGAAGTGCCTACCTGTAGATTTTGGCCTCTAGCTCAGCCGGTACCTAGGGAAACCTACCAAACCTGTGCATTTCTGAAAACTAGAGACCTAGGGGAATCCAAGGAGGGGAGACTTGCGGGGCTCGGACCAGGTTCTGTTACCCAGAATCCTTTGCAAACCTCAAAATTTGGCTAAAAAAACACATGTTCCTCACATTTCTGTGGCAGAAAGTTCTGGAATCTGAGAGGAGCTACAAATTTCCTTCCACCCAGCGTTCCCCCAAGTCTCCCGATAAAAATGATACCTCACTTGCGTGGGTAGGCCTAGCGCCGGCGACAGGAAACACCCCAAAGCGCAACGTGGACACATCCTAAATTTTGGGAGAAAACAGAGGTGTTTTTTGCGAAGTGCCTACCTGTAGATTTTGGCCTCTAGCTCAGCCGGCACCTAGGGAAACCTAACAAACCTGTGCATTTCTGAAAACTAGAGTCCTAGGGGAATCCAAGGAGGGGTGACTTGCGGGGCTCGGACCAGGTTCTGTTACCCAGAATCCTTTGCAAACCTCAAAATTTGGCTAAAAAAACACCTGTTCCTCACATTTCTGTGGCAGAAAGTTCTGGAATCTGAGAGGAGCTACAAATTTCCTTCCACCCAGCGTTCCCCCAAGTCTCCCGATAAAAATGATACCTCACTTGCGTGGGTAGGCCTAGCGCCGGCGACAGGAAACACCCCAAAGCGCAACGTGGACACATCCTAAATTTTGGGAGAAAACAGAGGTGTTTTTTGCGAAGTGCCTACCTGTAGATTTTGGCCTCTAGCTCAGCCGGCACCTAGGGAAACCTAACAAACCTGTGCATTTCTGAAAACTAGAGACCTAGGGGAATCCAAGGAGGGGTGACTTGCGGGGCTCGGACCAGGGTTCTGTTACCCAGAATCCTTTGCAAACCTCAGAATTTGGCTAAAAAAACACATGTTCCTCACATTTCTGTGGCAGAAAGTTCTGGAATCTGAGAGGAGCTACAAATTTCCTTCCACCCAGCGTTCCCCCAAGTCTCCCGATACAAATGATACCTCACTTGCGTGGGTAGGCCTAGCGCCGGCTACAGGAAACACCCCAAAGCGCAACGTGGACACATCCTAAATTTTGGAAAAAAACAGAGGTGTTTTTTGCGAAGTGCCTACCCGTAGATTTTGGCCTCTAGGTCAGCCGGCACCTAGGGAAACCTACCAAACCTGTGCATTTCTGAAAACTAGAGACCTAGGGGAATCCAAGGAGGGGTGACTTGCGGGGTTCGGACCAGGTTCTGTTACCCAGAATCCTTTGCAAACCTCAAAATTTGGCTAAAAAAACACATGTTCCTCACATTTCTGTGGCAGAAAGTTGTGGAATCTGAGAGGAGCTACAAATTTCCTTCCACCCAGCGTTCCCCCAAGTCTCCCGATAAAAATGATACCTCACTTGCGTGGGTAGGCCTAGCGCCGGCGACAGGAAACACCCCAAAGCGCAACGTGGACACATCCTAAATTTTGGGAGAAAACAGAGGTGTTTTTTGCGAAGTGCCTACCTGTAGATTTTGGGCTCTAGCTCAGCCGGCACCTAGGGAAACCTAACAAACCTGTGCATTTCTGAAAACTAGAGACCTAGGGGAATCCAAGGAGGGGTGACTTGCGGGGCTCGGACCAGGTTCTGTTACCCAGAATCCTTTGCAAACTTCAGAATTTGGCTAAAAAAACACATGTTCCTCACATTTCTGTGGCAGAAAGTTCTGGAATCTGAGAGGAGCTACAAATTTCCTTCCACCCAGCGTTCCCCCAAGTCTCCCGATAAAAATGATACCGCACTTGCGTGGGTAGGCCTAGCGCCGGCTACAGGAAACACCCCAAAGCGCAACGTGGACACATCCTAAATTTTGGAAAAAAACAGAGGTGTTTTTTGCGAAGTGCCTACCCTTAGATTTTGGCCTCTAGCTCAGCCGGCACCTAGGGAAACCTACCAAACCTGTCCAATTCTGAAAACTAGAGACCTAGAGGAATCCAAGGAGGGGTGACTTGCGGGGCTCGGACCAGGTTCTGTTACCCAGAATCCTTTGCAAACCTCAAAATTTGGCTAAAAAAACACATGTTCCTCACATTTCTGTGGCAGAAAGTTCTGGAATCTGAGAGGAGCTACAAATTTCCTTCCACCCAGCGTTCCCCCAAGTCTCCCGATAAAAATGATACCTCACTTGCGTGGGTAGGCCTAGCGCTGGCGACAGGAAACACCCCAAAGCGCAACGTGGACACATCCTAAATTTTGGGAAAAAACAGAGGTGTTTTTTGGAAAGTGCCTACCTGTAGATTTTGGCCTCTAGCTCAGCCGGCACCTAGGGAAACCTACCAAACCTGTGCATTTCTGAAAACTGGAGACCTAGGGGAATCCAAGGAGGGGTGACTTGCGGGGCTCGGACCAGGTTCTGTTACCCAGAATCCTTTGCAAACCTCAAAATTTGGCTAAAAAAACACATGTCCCTCACATTTCTGTGGCAGAAAGTTCTGGAATCTGAGAGGAGCTACAAATTTCCTTCCACCCAGCGTTCCCCCAAGTCTCCCGATAAAAATGATACCTCACTTGCGTGGGTAGGCCTAGCGCCGGCGACAGGAAACACCCCAAAGCGCAACGTGGACACATCCTAAATTTTGGAAAAAAACGGAGGTGTTTTTTGCGAAGTGCCTACCTGTAGATTTTGGCCTCTAGCTCAGCCGGCACCTAGGGAAACCTACCAAACCTGTGCATTTCTGAAAACTAGAGACCTAGGGGAATCCAAGGAGGGGTGACTTGCGGGGCTCGGACCAGGTTCTGTTACCCAGAATCCTTTGCAAACCTCAAAATTTGGCTAAAAAAACACATGTTCCTCACATTTCTGTGGCAGAAAGTTGTGGAATCTGAGAGGAGCTACAAATTTCCTTCCACCCAGCGTTCCCCCAAGTCTCCCGATAAAAATGATACCTCACTTGCGTGGGTAGGCCTAGCGCCGGCGACAGGAAACACCCCAAAGCGCAACGTGGACACATCCTAAATTTTGGGAGAAAACAGAGGTGTTTTTTGCGAAGTGCCTACCTGTAGATTTTGGGCTCTAGCTCAGCCGGCACCTAGGGAAACCTAACAAACCTGTGCATTTCTGAAAACTAGAGACCTAGGGAAATCCAAGGAGGGGTGACTTGCGGGGCTCGGACCAGGTTCTGTTACCCAGAATCCTTTGCAAACCTCAGAATTTGGCTAAACAAACACATGTTCCTCACATTTCTGTGGCAGAAAGTTCTGGAATCTGAGAGGAGCTACAAATTTCCTTCCACCCAGCGTTCCCCCAAGTCTCCCGATAAAAATGATACCGCACTTGCGTGGGTAGGCCTAGCGCCGGCTACAGGAAACACCCCAAAGCGCAACGTGGACACATCCTAAATTTTGGAAAAAAACAGAGGTGTTTTTTGCGAAGTGCCTACCCTTAGATTTTGGCCTCTAGCTCAGCCGGCACCTAGGGAAACCTACCAAACCTGTCCAATTCTGAAAACTAGAGACCTAGAGGAATCCAAGGAGGGGTGACTTGCGGGGCTCGGACCAGGTTCTGTTACCCAGAATCCTTTGCAAACCTCAAAATTTGGCTAAAAAAACACATGTTCCTCACATTTCTGTGGCAGAAAGTTCTGGAATCTGAGAGGAGCTACAAATTTCCATCCACCCAGCGTTCCCCCAAGTCTCCCGATAAAAATGATACCTCACTTGCGTGGGTAGGCCTAGCGCTGGCGACAGGAAACACCCCAAAGCGCAACGTGGACACATCCTAAATTTTGGAAAAAAACAGAGGTGTTTTTTGCGAAGTGCCTACCTGTAGATTTTGGCCTCTAGCTCAGCCGGCACCTAGGGAAACCTACCAAACCTGTGCATTTCTGAAAACTAGAGACCTAGGGGAATCCAAGGAGGGGTGACTTGCGGGGCTCGGACCAGGTTCTGTTACCCAGAATCCTTTGCAAACCTCAAAATTTGGCTAAAAAAACACATGTCCCTCACATTTCTGTGGCAGAAAGTTCTGGAATCTGAGAGGAGCTACAAATTTCCTTCCACCCAGCGTTCCCCCAAGTCTCCCGATAAAAATGATACCTCACTTGCGTGGGTAGGCCTAGCGCCGGCGACAGGAAACACCCCAAAGCGCAACGTGGACACATCCTAAATTTTGGAAAAAAACAGAGGTGTTTTTTGCGAAGTGCCTACCTGTAGATTTTGGCCTCTAGCTCAGCCGGCACCTAGGGAAACCTACCAAACCTGTGCATTTCTGAAAGCTAGAGACCTAGGGGAATCCAAGGAGGGGTGACTTGCGGGGCTCAGACCAGGTTCTGATACCCAGAATCCTTTGCAAACCTCAAAATTTGGCTAAAAAAACACATGTTCCTCACATTTCTGTGGCAGAAAGTTCTGGAATCTGAGAGGAGCTACAAATTTCCTTCCACCCAGCGTTCCCCCAAGTCTCCCGATAAAAATGATACCTCACTTGCATGGGTAGGCCTAGCGCCGGCGACAGGAAACACCCCAAAGCGCAACGTGGACACATCCTAAATTTTGGAAAAAAACAGAGGTGTTTTTTGCGAACTGCCTACCTGTAGATTTTGGCCTCTAGCTCAGCTGGCACCTAGGGAAACCTACCAAACCAGTGCATTTCTGAAAACTAGAGTCCTAGGGGAATCCAAGGAGGGGTGACTTGCGGGGCTCGGACCAGGTTCTGTTACCCAGAATCCTTTGCAAACCTCAGAATTTGGCTAAAAAAACACATGTTCCTCACATTTCTGTGGCAGAAAGTTCTGGAATCTGAGAGGAGCTACAAATTTCCTTCCACCCAGCGTTCCCCCAAGTCTCCCGATAAAAATGATACCGCACTTGCGTGGGTAGGCCTAGCGCCGGCTACAGGAAACACCCCAAAGCGCAACGTGGACACATCCTAAATTTTGGAAAAAAACAGAGGTGTTTTTTGCGAAGTGCCTACCCGTAGATTTTGGCCTCTAGCTCAGCCGGCACCTAGGGAAACCTACCAAACCTGTCCAATTCTGAAAACTAGAGACCTAGGGGAATCCAAGGAGGGGTGACTTGCGGGGCTCGGACCAGGTTCTGTTACCCAGAATCCTTTGCAAACCTCAAAATTTGGCTAAAAAAACACATGTTCCTCACATTTCTGTGGCAGAAAGTTCTGGAATCTGAGAGGAGCTACAAATTTCCTTCCACCCAGCGTTCCCCCAAGTCTCCCGATAAAAATGATACCTCACTTGCGTGGGTAGGCCTAGCGCTGGCGACAGGAAACACCCCAAAGCGCAACGTGGACACATCCTAAATTTTGGAAAAAAACAGAGGTGTTTTTTGCGAAGTGCCTACCTGTAGATTTTGGCCTCTAGCTCAGCCGGCACCTAGGGAAACCTACCAAACCTGTGCATTTCTGAAAACTAGAGACCTAGGGGAATCCAAGGAGGGGTGACTTGCGGGGCTCGGACCAGGTTCTGTTACCCAGAATCCTTTGCAAACCTCAAAATTTGGCTAAAAAAACACATGTTCCTCACATTTCTGTGGCAGAAAGTTCTGGAATCTGAGAGGAGCTACAAATTTCCTTCCAGCTAGCGTTCCCCCCAGTCTCCCGATAAAAATTATACCTCACTTGCGTGGGTAGGCCTAGCGCCGGCGACAGGAAACACCCCAAAGCGCAACGTGGACACATCCTAAATTTTGGAAAAAAACAGAGGTGTTTTTTGCGAAGTGCCTACCTGTAGATTTTGGCCTCTAGCTCAGCCGGTACCTAGGGAAACCTACCAAACCTGTGCATTTCTGAAAACTAGAGACCTAGGGGAATCCAAGGAGGGGTGACTTGCGGGGCTCGGACCAGGTTCTGTTACCCAGAATCCTTTGCAAACCTCAAAATTTGGCTACAAAAACAAATGTTCCTCACATTTCTGTGGCAGAAAGTTCTGGAATCTGAGAGGAGCTACAAATTTCCTTCCACCCAGCGTTCCCCCAAGTCTCCCGATAAAAATGATACCTCACTTGCGTGGGTAGGCCTAGCGCCGGCGACAGGAAACACCCAAAAGCGCAACGTGGACACATCCTAAATTTTGGAAAAAAACAGAGGTGTTTTTTGCGAAGTGCCTACCTGTAGATTTTGGCCTCTAGCTCAGCCGGTACCTAGGGAAACCTACCAAACCTGTGCATTTCTGAAAACTAGAGACCTAGGGGAATCCAAGGAGGGGAGACTTGCGGGGCTCGGACCAGGTTCTGTTACCCAGAATCCTTTGCAAACCTCAAAATTTGGCTAAAAAAACACATGTTCCTCACATTTCTGTGGCAGAAAGTTCTGGAATCTGAGAGGAGCTACAAATTTCCTTCCACCCAGCGTTCCCCCAAGTCTCCCGATAAAAATGATACCTCACTTGCGTGGGTAGGCCTAGCGCCGGCGACAGGAAACACCCCAAAGCGCAACGTGGACACATCCTAAATTTTGGGAGAAAACAGAGGTGTTTTTTGCGAAGTGCCTACCTGTAGATTTTGGCCTCTAGCTCAGCCGGCACCTAGGGAAACCTAACAAACCTGTGCATTTCTGAAAACTAGAGACCTAGGGGAATCCAAGGAGGGGTGACTTGCGGGGCTCGGACCAGGTTCTGTTACCCAGAATCCTTTGCAAACCTCAAAATTTGGCTACAAAAACAAATGTTCCTCACATTTCTGTGGCAGAAAGTTCTGGAATCTGAGAGGAGCTACAAATTTCCTTCCACCCAGCGTTCCCCCAAGTCTCCCGATAAAAATGATACCTCACTTGCGTGGGTAGGCCTAGCGCCGGCGACAGGAAACACCCAAAAGCGCAACGTGGACACATCCTAAATTTTGGAAAAAAACAGAGGTGTTTTTTGCGAAGTGCCTACCTGTAGATTTTGGCCTCTAGCTCAGCCGGTACCTAGGAAAACCTACCAAACCTGTGCATTTCTGAAAACTAGAGACCTAGGGGAATCCAAGGAGGGGAGACTTGCGGGGCTCGGACCAGGTTCTGTTACCCAGAATCCTTTGCAAACCTCAAAATTTGGCTAAAAAAACACATGTTCCTCACATTTCTGTGGCAGAAAGTTCTGGAATCTGAGAGGAGCTACAAATTTCCTTCCACCCAGCGTTCCCCCAAGTCTCCCGATAAAAATGATACCTCACTTGCGTGGGTAGGCCTAGCGCCGGCGACAGGAAACACCCCAAAGCGCAACGTGGACACATCCTAAATTTTGGGAGAAAACAGAGGTGTTTTTTGCGAAGTGCCTACCTGTAGATTTTGGCCTCTAGCTCAGCCGGCACCTAGGGAAACCTAACAAACCTGTGCATTTCTGAAAACTAGAGTCCTAGGGGAATCCAAGGAGGGGTGACTTGCGGGGCTCGGACCAGGTTCTGTTACCCAGAATCCTTTGCAAACCTCAAAATTTGGCTAAAAAAACACATGTTCCTCACATTTCTGTGGCAGAAAGTTCTGGAATCTGAGAGGAGCTACAAATTTCCTTCCACCCAGCGTTTCCCCAAGTCTCCCGATAAAAATGATACCTCACTTGCGTGGGTAGGCCTAGCGCCGGCGACAGGAAACACCCCAAAGCGCAACGTGGACACATCCTAAATTTTGGGAGAAAACAGAGGTGTTTTTTGCGAAGTGCCTACCTGTAGATTTTGGCCTCTAGCTCAGCCAGCACCTAGGGAAACCTAACAAACCTGTGCATTTCTGAAAACTAGAGACCTAGGGGAATCCAAGGAGGAGTGACTTGCGGGGCTCGGACCAGGTTCTGTTACCCAGAATCCTTTGCATACCTCAGAATTTGGCTAAAAAAACACATGTTCCTCACATTTCTGTGGCAGAAAGTTCTGGAATCTGAGAGGAGCTACAAATTTCCTTCCACCCAGCGTTCCCCCAAGTCTCCCGATAAAAATGATACCGCACTTGCGTGGGTAGGCCTAGCGCCGGCTACAGGAAACACCCCAAAGCGCAACGTGGACACATCCTAAATTTTGGAAAAAAACAGAGGTGTTTTTTGCGAAGTGCCTACCTGTAGATTTTGGCCTCTAGCTCAGCCGGCACCTAGGGAAACCTAACAAACCTGTGCATTTCTGAAAACTAGAGACCTAGGGGAATCCAAGGAGGAGTGACTTGCGGGGCTCGGACCAGGTTCTGTTACCCAGAATCCTTTGCAAACCTCAGAATTTGGCTAAAAAAACACATGTTCCTCACATTTCTGTGGCAGAAAGTTCTGGAATCTGAGAGGAGCTACAAATTTCCTTCCACCCAGCGTTCCCCCAAGTCTCCCGATAAAAATGATACCGCACTTGCGTGGGTAGGCCTAGCGCCGGCTACAGGAAACACCCCAAAGCGCAACGTGGACACATCCTAAATTTTGGAAAAAAACAGAGGTGTTTTTTGCGAAGTGCCTACCTGTAGATTTTGGCCT
This sequence comes from Pleurodeles waltl, assembly GCF_031143425.1. NCBI lineage: Eukaryota > Metazoa > Chordata > Amphibia > Caudata > Salamandridae > Pleurodeles > Pleurodeles waltl. The sequence continues at coordinate 219,275,123 of NC_090437.1, read as the reverse complement.
CTAGCTCAGCCGGCACCTAGGGAAACCTAACAAACCTGTGCATTTCTGAAAACTAGAGACCTAGGGGAATCCAAGGAGGAGTGACTTGCGGGGCTCGGACCAGGTTCTGTTACCCAGAATCCTTTGCAAACCTCAGAATTTGGCTAAAAAAACACATGTTCCTCACATTTCTGTGGCAGAAAGTTCTGGAATCTGAGAGGAGCTACAAATTTCCTTCCACCCAGCGTTCCCCCAAGTCTCCCGATAAAAATTATACCGCACTTGCGTGGGTAGGCCTAGCGCCGGCTACAGGAAACACCCCAAAGCGCAACGTGGACACATCCTAAATTTTGGAAAAAAACAGAGGTGTTTTTTGCGAAGTGCCTACCCCTAGATTTTGGCCTCTAGCTCAGCCAGCACCTAGGGAAACCTAACAAACCTGTGCATTTCTGAAAACTAGAGACCTAGGGGAATCCAAGGAGGAGTGACTTGCGGGGCTCGGACCAGGTTCTGTTACCCAGAATCCTTTGCATACCTCAGAATTTGGCTAAAAAAACACATGTTCCTCACATTTCTGTGGCAGAAAGTTCTGGAATCTGAGAGGAGCTACAAATTTCCTTCCACCCAGCGTTCCCCCAAGTCTCCCGATAAAAATGATACCGCACTTGCGTGGGTAGGCCTAGCGCCGGCTACAGGAAACACCCCAAAGCGCAACGTGGACACATCCTAAATTTTGGAAAAAAACAGAGGTGTTTTTTGCGAAGTGCCTACCTGTAGATTTTGGCCTCTAGCTCAGCCGGCACCTAGGGAAACCTAACAAACCTGTGCATTTCTGAAAACTAGAGACCTAGGGGAATCCAAGGAGGAGTGACTTGCGGGGCTCGGACCAGGTTCTGTTACCCAGAATCCTTTGCAAACCTCAGAATTTGGCTAAAAAAACACATGTTCCTCACATTTCTGTGGCAGAAAGTTCTGGAATCTGAGAGGAGCTACAAATTTCCTTCCACCCAGCGTTCCCCCAAGTCTCCCGATAAAAATGATACCGCACTTGCGTGGGTAGGCCTAGCGCCGGCTACAGGAAACACCCCAAAGCGCAACGTGGACACATCCTAAATTTTGGAAAAAAACAGAGGTGTTTTTTGCGAAGTGCCTACCTGTAGATTTTGGCCTCTAGCTCAGCCGGCACCTAGGGAAACCTAACAAACCTGTGCATTTCTGAAAACTAGAGACCTAGGGGAATCCAAGGAGGAGTGACTTGCGGGGCTCGGACCAGGTTCTGTTACCCAGAATCCTTTGCAAACCTCAGAATTTGGCTAAAAAAACACATGTTCCTCACATTTCTGTGGCAGAAAGTTCTGGAATCTGAGAGGAGCTACAAATTTCCTTCCACCCAGCGTTCCCCCAAGTCTCCCGATAAAAATTATACCGCACTTGCGTGGGTAGGCCTAGCGCCGGCTACAGGAAACACCCCAAAGCGCAACGTGGACACATCCTAAATTTTGGAAAAAAACAGAGGTGTTTTTTGCGAAGTGCCTACCCCTAGATTTTGGCCTCTAGCTCAGCCAGCACCTAGGGAAACCTAACAAACCTGTGCATTTCTGAAAACTAGAGACCTAGGGGAATCCAAGGAGGAGTGACTTGCGGGGCTCGGACCAGGTTCTGTTACCCAGAATCCTTTGCATACCTCAGAATTTGGCTAAAAAAACACATGTTCCTCACATTTCTGTGGCAGAAAGTTCTGGAATCTGAGAGGAGCTACAAATTTCCTTCCACCCAGCGTTCCCCCAAGTCTCCCGATAAAAATGATACCGCACTTGCGTGGGTAGGCCTAGCGCCGGCTACAGGAAACACCCCAAAGCGCAACGTGGACACATCCTAAATTTTGGAAAAAAACAGAGGTGTTTTTTGCGAAGTGCCTACCTGTAGATTTTGGCCTCTAGCTCAGCCGGCACCTAGGGAAACCTAACAAACCTGTGCATTTCTGAAAACTAGAGACCTAGGGGAATCCAAGGAGGAGTGACTTGCGGGGCTCGGACCAGGTTCTGTTACCCAGAATCCTTTGCAAACCTCAGAATTTGGCTAAAAAAACACATGTTCCTCACATTTCTGTGGCAGAAAGTTCTGGAATCTGAGAGGAGCTACAAATTTCCTTCCACCCAGCGTTCCCCCAAGTCTCCCGATAAAAATGATACCGCACTTGCGTGGGTAGGCCTAGCGCCGGCTACAGGAAACACCCCAAAGCGCAACGTGGACACATCCTAAATTTTGGAAAAAAACAGAGGTGTTTTTTGCGAAGTGCCTACCTGTAGATTTTGGCCTCTAGCTCAGCCGGCACCTAGGGAAACCTAACAAACCTGTGCATTTCTGAAAACTAGAGACCTAGGGGAATCCAAGGAGGAGTGACTTGCGGGGCTCGGACCAGGTTCTGTTACCCAGAATCCTTTGCAAACCTCAGAATTTGGCTAAAAAAACACATGTTCCTCACATTTCTGTGGCAGAAAGTTCTGGAATCTGAGAGGAGCTACAAATTTCCTTCCACCCAGCGTTCCCCCAAGTCTCCCGATAAAAATTATACCGCACTTGCGTGGGTAGGCCTAGCGCCGGCTACAGGAAACACCCCAAAGCGCAACGTGGACACATCCTAAATTTTGGAAAAAAACAGAGGTGTTTTTTGCGAAGTGCCTACCCCTAGATTTTGGCCTCTAGCTCAGCCAGCACCTAGGGAAACCTACCAAACCTGTCCAATTCTGAAAACTAGAGACCTAGGGGAATCCAAGGAGGGGTGACTTGCGGGGCTCGGACCAGGTTCAGTTACCCAGAATCCTTTGCAAACCTCAAAATTTGGCTAAAAAAACACATGTTCCTCACATTTCTGTGGCAGAAAGTTCTGGAATCTGAGAGGAGCTACAAATTTCCTTCCACTCAGCGTTCCCCCAAGTCTCCCGATAAAAATGATACCTCACTTGCGTGGGTAGGCCTAGCGCTGGCAACAGGAAACACCCCAAAGCGCAACGTGGACACATCCTAAATTTTGGAAAAAAACAGAGGTGTTTTTTGCGAAGTGCCTACCTGTAGATTTTGGCCTCTAGCTCAGCCGGCACCTAGGGAAACCTACCAAACCTGTGCATTTCTGAAAACTAGAGACCTAGGGGAATCCAAGGAGGGGTGACTTGCGGGGCCGGACCAGGTTCTGTTACCCAGAATCCTTTGCAAACCTCAAAATTTGGCTAAAAAAACACATGTCCCTCACATTTCTGTGGCAGAAAGTTCTGGAATCTGAGAGGAGCTACAAATTTCCTTCCACCCAGCGTTCCCCCAAGTCTCCCGATAAAAATTATACCTCACTTGCATGGGTAGGCCTAGCGCCGGTGAAAGGAAACACCCCAAAGCGCAACGTGGACACATCCTAAATTTTGGAAAAATACAGAGGTGTTTTTTGCGAAGTGCCTACCTGTAGATTTTGGCCTCTAGCTCAGCCGGCACCTAGGGAAACCTACCAAACCTGTGCATTTCTGAAAACTAGAGACCTAGGGGAATCCAAGGAGGGGTGACTTGCGGGGCTCGGACCAGGTTCTGTTACCCAGAATCCTTTGCAAACCTCAAAATTTGGCTAAAAAAACACATGTTCCTCACATTTCTGTGGCAGAAAGTTCTGGAATCTGAGAGGAGCTACAAATTTCCTTCCACCTAGCGTTCCCCCCAGTCTCCCGATAAAAATGATACCTCACTTGCGTGGGTAGGCCTAGCGCCGGCGACAGGAAACACCCCAAAGCGCAACGTGGACACATCCTAAATTTTGGAAAAAAACAGAGGTGTTTTTTGCGAAGTGCCTACCTGTAGATTTTGGCCTCTAGCTCAGCCGGTACCTAGGGAAACCTACCAAACCTGTGCATTTCTGAAAACTAGAGACCTAGGGGAATCCAAGGAGAGGTGACTTGCGGGGCTCGGACCAGGTTCTGTTACCCAGAATCCTTTGCAAACCTCAAAATTTGGCTAAAAAAACACATGTTCCTCACATTTCTGTGGCAGAAAGTTCTGGAATCTGAGAGGAGCTACAAATTTCCTTCCACCCAGCGTTCCCCCAAGTCTCCCGATAAAAATGATACCTCACTTGCGTGGGTAGGCCTAGCGCCGGCGACAGGAAACACCCCAAAGAGCAACGTGGACACATCCTAAATTTTGGAAAAAAACAGAGGTGTTTTTTGCGAAGTGCCTACCTGTAGATTTTGGCCTCTAGCTCAGCCGGCACCTAGGGAAACCTAACAAACCTGTGCATTTCTGAAAACTAGAGACCTAGGGGAATCCAAGGAGGAGTGACTTGCGGGGCTCGGACCAGGTTCTGTTACCCAGAATCCTTTGCAAACCTCAGAATTTGTCTAAAAAAACACATGTTCCTCACATTTCTGTGGCAGAAAGTTCTGGAATCTGAGAGGAGCTACAAATTTCCTTCCACCCAGCGTTCCCCCAAGTCTCCCGATAAAAATGATACCGCACTTGCATGGGTAGGCCTAGCGCCGGCTACAGGAAACACCCCAAAGCGCAACGTGGACACATCCTAAATTTTGGTAAAAAACAGAGGTGTTTTTTGCGAAGTGCCTACCCCTAGATTTTGGCCTCTAGCTCAGCCAGCACCTAGGGAAACCTACCAAACCTGTCCAATTCTGAAAACTAGAGACCTAGGGGAATCCAAGGAGGGGTGACTTGCGGGGCTCGGACCAGGTTCTGTTACCCAGAATCCTTTGCAAACCTCAAAATTTGGCTAAAAAAACACATGTTCCTCACTTTTCTGTGGCAGAAAGTTCTGGAATCTGAGAGGAGCTACAAATTTTCTTCCACCCAGCGTTCCCCCAAGTCTCCCGATAAAAATGATACCTCACTTGCGTGGGTAGGCCTAGCGCTGGCGACAGGAAACACCCCAAAGCGCAACGTGGACACATCCTAAATTTTGGAAAAAAACAGAGGTGTTTTTTGCGAAGTGCCTACCTGTAGATTTTGGCCTCTAGCTCAGCCGGCACCTAGGGAAACCTACCAAACCTGTGCATTTCTGAAAACTAGAGACCTAGGGGAATCCAAGGAGGGGTGACTTGCGGGGCTCGGACCAGGTTCTGTTACCCAGAATCCTTTGCAAACCTCAAAATTTGGCTAAAAAAACACATGTCCCTCACATTTCTGTGGCAGAAAGTTCTGGAATCTGAGAGGAGCTACAAATTTCCTTCCACCCAGCGTTCCCCCAAGTCTCCCGATAAAAATGATACCGCACTTGCGTGGGTAGGCCTAGCGCCGGCGACAGGAAACACCCCAAAGCGCAACGTGGACACATCCTAAATTTTGGAAAAAAACAGAGGTGTTTTTTGCGAAGTGCCTACCTGTAGATTTTGGCCTCTAGCTCAGCCGGCACCTAGGGAAACCTACCAAACCTGTGCATTTCTGAAAACTAGAGACCTAGGGGAATCCAAGGAGGGGTGACTTGCGGGGCTCGGACCAGGTTCTGTTACCCAGAATCCTTTGCAAACCTCAAAATTTGGCTAAAAAAACACATGTTCCTCACATTTCTGTGGCAGAAAGTTCTGGAATCTGAGAGGAGCTACAAATTTCCTTCCACCCAGCGTTCCCCCAAGTCTCCCGATAAAAATGATACCTCACTTGCGTGGGTAGGCCTAGTGCCGGCGACAGGAAACACCCCAAAGAGCAACGTGGACACATGCTAAATTTTGGAAAAAAACAGAGGTGTTTTTTGCGAAGTGCCTACCTGTAGACTTTGGCCTCTAGCTCAGCCGGCACCTAGGGAAACCTACCAAACCTGTGCATTTCTGAAAACTAGAGACCTAGGGGAATCCAAGGAGGGGTGACTTGCGGGGCTCGGACCAGGTTCAGTTACCCAGAATCCTTTGCAAACCTCAAAATTTGGCAAAAAAAACACATGTTCCTCACATTTCTGTGGCAGAAAGTTCTGGAATCTGAGAGGAGCTACAAATTTCCTTCCACCCAGCGTTCCCCTAAGTCTCTCAATAAAAATGGTACCTCACTTCTGTGGGTAGGCCTAGCGCCCACGAAAGGAAATGGCCCAAAACACAACGTGGACAGAACATATTTTTTCACAGAAAACAGAGGTGTTTTTTGCAAAGTGCCTACCTGTGGAGTTTGGCCTCTAGCTCAGCCGGCCCCGGGAGGGGGGGTGGCAAATTTATTTTAGGGCATTTCTGCCCAGCCCAGCCCCCACCCCCCTCCGGAGCGACCCTTGCCTAAGGGGTCGCTCCCCCTGCGTGACATTGGCGCCAAAAAACAAATCCCAGGTGCCTAGTGGTTTCTGCCCCCTTGGGGGCAGATTGACCTAAAATCTGCCAATCTGCCCCCACGGGGGGCAGAAATGGCCTAAATACAATTTGCCCCCCAGGGGAGCGACCCTTGCCTGATGGGTCGCTCCCCATCTCGAAAAAAACAAACAAATAAAAAAAAAAACACATCAAAAAAATTTGCCCTGGTGCCTAGAGGGTTCTGCCCCCCCTGGGGGCAGTTCGGCCTAATAAAAGGCCGATCTGCCCCCAGGGGGGGCATAAATGGCCTAAAATAAATTTGCCCCCCCCCAGCCCCCACCCCCCCCGGGAGCGACCCTTGCCTACGGGGTCGCTCCCCCTGCGTGACATTGGCGCCAAAAAACAAATCCCCGGTGCCTAGTGGTTTCTGCCCCCTTGGGGGCAGATTGACCTAAAATCGGCCAATCTGCCCCCAAGGGGGGCAGAAATAGCCTAAATACAATTTGCCCCCCAGGGGAGCGACCCTTGCCTGATGGGTCGCTCCCCATCTCCAAAAAAACAAACAAACAAAAAAAAAACAACACAACAAAAACAATTTCCCTGGTGCCTAGAGGGTTCTGCCCCCCCTGGGTGCAGTTCGGCCTAATAATAGGCCGATCTGCCCCCAGGGGGGGCAGAAATGGCCTAAAATAAATTTGCCCCCCCCAGCCCCCACCCCCCCCTGGGAGCGACCCTTGCCTACGGGGTCGCTCCCCCTGCGTGACATTGGCGCCAAAAATCAAATCCCAGGTGCCTAGTGGTTTCTGCCCCCTTGGGGGCAGATTGACCTAAAATCTGCCAATCTGCCCCCAAGGGGGGCAGAAATGGCCTAAATACAATTTGCTCCCCATCTCGAAAAAAACAAACAAACAAAAAAAAAACACAACAAAAAAATTTGCCCTGGTGCCTAGAGGGTTCTGCCCCCCCCTGGGGGCAGTTCGGCCTAATAATAGGCCGATCTGCTCCCAGGGGGGGCAGAAATGGCCTAAAATAAATGTGCCCCCCCCCCGGAGCGACCCTTGCCTACGGGGTCGCTCCCCCTGCGTGACATTGGCGCCAAAAAACAAATCCCCGGTGCCTAGTGGTTTCTGCCCCCTTGGGGGCAGATTGACCTAAAATCGGCCAATCTGCCCCCAGGGGGGGCAGAAATGGCCTAAAATAAATTGCCCTCCCCCCCAGGGAGCGACCCTTGCCTAAGGGGTCGCTCCCTTTGCGTGAAATTCACGCAAAGAAAAAATTCCCTGGTGTCTAGTGGTTTCTACCCCCCTTGGGGGCAGATTGGCCTCATCAAAATAGGCCAATCTGCCCCCAAGGGGTGCAGAAATGGCCAAAATATAATTTCCCCCCAAGGGGAGCGACCCTTGCCTAAGGAGTCGCTCCCCACCCAAAAAAAAAGAAATGAAACATAAAAAAAAAAAAAAAAAAAAAAAAATGGTCTCTGGTGCCTAGAGGTTTCTGCCCCCAGGGGGGCAGAAAAAGCCTTCTCTAAAAATTGCCCCCCCTGGGAGCGACCCTTGCCCAAGGGGTCGCTCCCTTTTGTCTGTTTCAATAAAAATAAAAAAAAACCCTGGTGTCTAGTGGGGTTTCAAAAGCCGGATTGCAAGCAATCCGGCTTCTGAAACCCTCGGAGGGACTTCAAAGGGAAGGAAATACTTTTCCTTCCCTTTGAAGCCCCTCTGGGCCTCCCAAGTGATTGAAAAAGAAATGCTTTTGCATTTCTTTTTCAATCGCGCTGGAAGCAGAGCTTCCAGCGCGACTAGGGAGGCCCCTGTGACAAATCAGCGTGCGCTCGCGCGCTGACGTCACAGGGTGGGGTGGGGGGGGTCGGGGGTGGAAGGGGAAGGTCTTCCCCTTCCATCCCGACTTGGGGGGGGAAGGAGGGTGCACGGGGGGCGCGCTAGCGCGCCCCCAAGTTCCCCTGTGCCTAGGACGAGATGATCTCGTCCAAGGCACAGGGGAACTGTAGCCTTGGACGAGATCATCTCGTCCAAGGCACAGAAGGGGTTAAATATTAAGTTGGCTTGGCACTAGAAAACCTGCTTGACAAGTTTTGAAGTGACCTTTTACTGCAGAAAAGTAGTGACCTTTTACTGCTGAAAACTCACCCCTCCTTGGCTGTAAGTAGGCTATGTGCCATGGTGCTATGTGATTAAAAGTGAGACATGTCCTTGAGAGTTTCACTGACTTAGATGTGCGCTGTCGGACCTCTATGTTTAGTTATATATACTGAGTCCCACTGATATTACAACTCATGTACCTACTTATAAGAGGATAGAAATACTCAGACAGTCAGAGACTGAAAGAGACAGACATACATTTATAGACACATGCAAAGAGTTGCTTTGCATACTGCACTTTCAGAGCCAGTAAGTAACTGTTACAGATATTCACATTAATTTACAGAAGTAGTTCTTTAAACATGGTTTGGGCCTACTACTACTGACATTCAATGTGTTCCTTTTAAACACCCTTTGTCAGAAAAAGATGAAAAAAAAGTCTCAGTTTTAATGATCTATATGTGAACCCTTGTGTCAAATATATTCAGGTAGATATGCAATATCCGATCAATACTGCCACTTCCATACCTATTTAGACAAGCATGAAAACACTCAGATACCCAGTTGGAGAAGAAAACAGAGAGTTACATATCCGCACAAACCCTGAGGGGGTCGTTCCGACCTCGACGGTCTTTTCAATAGACCGCCGAGGGACCGCAGTACGGAAGACCGCCAGTGCTGGCGGTCTTCCGCACGGGCCATTATGACCGTTGGCAGCACTCCGCCCGTTTCCGGACGAAGAGCCGCCAACAGCCATGGGAAGTGGAGGTAGCTCCACCGCCACGCCAACAGAACACCACCCAGCGAATCACGACCTGTGATTCACTGTGGCGGTGTTCTGTTGGTGTGGCGGTGTCGGCGGAGCTGCCCCCATGGGTCCCGTTCCCTCCCGGAGGATCACCGGAACAGGTAAGGTGATCGTCCGCTAGGGAAGGGGGGTGGGGGGGTGTTGTGAGTTGTGTGCGTGCATGGGGGTGTGCGTGTGTGTATGCAGAGGGGGCGTGTGAGTGCATGCATGAATGCAGGGGGTGTGTGTAGGTGTATGAGTGCGTGCATGAATGCGTGCATGTATGTGTGTGTATATGTTAGGGATCGGGGTGGGGACGGGGGTCTTGCAACCTTTTGGGGGTGGCAGGGGTGGTGGGGGGGTAGGGGAGGGAGTCGGGGTGGGGGTTGGGGGTGGGGTAGACCCCTATCAGTGCCAGGGAAGGGATTCCCTGGCACTGATAGTGCTTATCGCCATGGATTTCATGGCGGTCCCAAACTGCATGAGATCCATGGCGGTAAGCCGGGGTCAGGCGGGTTGGAATACCGCCGGCGGTATGTGACGACCGCCGGGCTGGAGATCCAGGTCTCCAGCCCGGCGGTCGTTACCGCCATGGCGGTCGGAACGGTGAAGCGGCGGCTGGCCATGGCGGTAACCGCCATGGTCAGAATTCATGAAAAAAGACCGCCAGCCTGTTGGCGGTCTTACCGCCTCTTCACCGCCGACCGCCACGGTCGGAATGACCGCCTGAGTCAGCTGTTATGTATCCAACAGTATTACAGCCACTTTAACACACAGTTAAATACCAAGGCCCATATTTATACTTTTTGACGCTAAACTGCGCTAACGCAGTTTAGCGTCAAAAAGTTTTGCGCCGGCTAACGCCATTCTGAAGCGCCATGCGGGCGCCGTATTTATTGAATGGCGTTAGCCGGCGCAAGCAGACCGGCGCTGCCTGGTGTGCGCGAGAAAAACCACGTACACCAGGCAGCGCCGGCGTAGGGGGAAAATGGCGCATGGGCGTCTTAAAATGGGGCAAGTCAGGTTACGTCGAAAAAATCGTCGTAACCCGACTTGCGCCATTTATTTTCGACGCCCATCCCCCATCAACATGACTCCTATCATTGTAAAGATAGGAGTCATGCCCCCTTGCCCAATGGCCATGCCCAGGGGACTTCTGTCCCCTGGGCATGGTCATTGGGCATAGTGGCATGTAGGGGGGCACAAATCAGGCCCCCCTATGCCAAAAAAAATTATTAAAAAAAAATAAAAAAATACTTACCTGAATGTCCCTGGGGTGGGTCCCTCCAGCCTTGGGTGTCCTCCTGGGGTGGGCAAGGGTGGCAGGGGGGGTCCCTGGGGGCAGGGGAGGGCACTCTGGGCTCATTTTGAGCCCACTTGTCCCTTAACGCCATGCCTGACCCAGGCGTTAAAAAGCGGCGCAAATGCGCCGTTTTTAGCCACGCCCACTCCCGGGTGTCTCTTTTGCCCGGGAGTATAAATACCACGTAAAGGCCTGGGAGTCATTTTTTAGACGGGAACGCCTCCCTTGCATATCATTAACGCAAGGAAGGGGTTCACGCTAAAAAATGACGCACATTCCGGGAACTTTGGCGCTATTCGCCTCTAACGCCATAGTATAAATATGGCGTTAGTTGGCGTTAGTTTAGCGTCGAATTTGCGTCGAAAAAAACGACGCAAATTCGGCGCAAACGGAGTATAAATACGGCCCCAAGTAGTCACCTAGACAGCCAGGAAAGTAGCCATTTAGTCACTTACCTGTAGAATTAGAGGCCTACAGGCTTTATAAAAAGAAAGTCACAATCTGGCATAGTTAAAAAAACATGTAAGTGATACACTTATTAAGATTTATAGTAAAGCACAGTCACAAACTAGTTGTCTATTTATAGAAATATGGGTTTAAAAATGTGTAGGATCTATTAATGTGCAGGCTGCGTATGCATTTTTATTACTACTAATCTGTTAATTGACGCAAACAGACAGGAACAATCTATTCAGCAACTATTGGAAACTTCTTGAATAGTGTTTTACTTACTTTATTGGAAATCAGTTCAGTGCTTTAAAATTTTTATTTTTATTTGTAGATGTATATCAACACTTAAAAGAAGAGATTTACAATGCCTTCAAAAAATGAAAGAAGAAAGCAACAGAGGAAACATTACTATCTGATGACAAATAAAAATCAAAAGGGCCAAAATGTAGATAGTAAAACAGTATGTGGAAAACTGCAAAGTGAGAAAAAGCAAGTGAATAGAAAGGAAATCTTTAAGTTAACTAAGAAAGGACAAAACAGGACAAAACATGTATTTCATTAGGAGTAATACTTTGAACAATAGACCAGATACGCTAAAAAGAACACAAGCGGTGAAAGTAAATTAGAATTGAAATGTTCTGGAGTAGAGTGATCAAGAATCTTCTTAAAACTGTAGAACGGTATTGAAGGAGACGAGAAGCTATCAAACAAAAGGAACATGTGTACATTTTAGTGAATAAGGCCTTTGCTCTAAAGCGAAAGCTATTTATTTTGATTCTGAGCAGGACAAGAACACTAGATAGGATAGTACTGGCAACGAGGAAAAGAAGACAAAGAAAAAGACTTGTGAATAGAACTATCTTTTGCAAAATGTTCATAGCCTTTCTTTGATGAGGAAATCAATTTGCAAGAGAACACATGAGTGCATGTAGTTGAAACATCTGGAAGGTATTATGAGATGAAGTATGGTAGTCCTATTTGAAAGACGAGATGGTACTTAGAAATGTAGTGGAAGTTATAGCCAAGGAGGTACAGGGAAGGTACAGACATGCACCTGTGTATAAATGGAATTGTGGCAGTATGTTCAGTACACGACAAGAATCAATTGATATTTATTCAGAAGCTTTCTCCGTACATTTCCTTGCAAAAGCTTGACGAGTAAAGTAGGTGTATTACAAAGATTAGATCCATGCAAAGTAAGGATGTACCTCAGTTTACAAGGACATTCACTAGCATGTTTGTCAAAAAAGTGTGCCACAGCACCATTCATCTTTTTAGAATGTTAGCTGTACATTGCTCGAGAATGCAAACGTTTGTTAGGAGGCTTTACTATGTGAAAACACTGGCCCTGTCTTTAGCAGAAATGAATAGAGTTATTTTGCCTGGTACAGTAGCAGACATCGGAAAAGTTTGTCACGATGTTCAGTTTCGATTTTTTGGTCCTGAACAAGAGTGTACGGAAAATGAGAAGTTTCAATGTGCAGGTTTAGAGGAACAGGACACATAAATTGATGTTGATAACTTTACAAACGAAATTGGTAAGTCTAACACAGCTGAGAGGCCAAACTATGGGGAAAATGTATAAAAAGTGGCGCTGCACCTAGTGCAGTGCCACTTATCTTGGGCCCTTTATGGCCCCCCTAATGCCCCCATGTGTGTGCTGTATTTAATATACAGCACACCATAGTGGTAGTTAGGGAACTAGCATCAGAATTTTTTATGCTAGTTCAGAGCTTTACAGGATTAGCATAAAAAATGTTGACTCTAATCCTGCAAAGCTCATTGATGCCCATTGTAAACAATGCTGTGTCTCCTTCTAATGCCTGCTCTGAGCAGGCTTTAAAAGTACCGAAAACAAATCATGAAAAGAACTCTCTTATATTTTGTTTGGCCATTTATTCAGCCCCCCTAATTGGGAAATGCCCCTTTGCATACATTATGCCTGGCGCAGGAGTAATTAAGTGCAAAGGGTTTCAAAATGGCGCAATGCATGCATTGCACCACTTTATAAATTTGGAGCAGCAATTTTTGCCTCATTGGGCCAAATTAGCATAAATAAATTATGCTAATGTGGCACAAGGAGGCGCTATGGCTTGTAAATCTACCTCTATATTTGTATATGTACTTAACACGCTCACTACAAACCTCAAACATGCAAAGTTGATCTATACTCAAAAACTGCAGGAGACAACAGAGACAAGTGGAAAAGTGTTTCTGCTTATCTGTTTGCAGAGGAATGCTTTGATTTGGGCTTAAAGCAAATAATTGGTAAGTACTGCTATGATACGTTCGAGGATAATTAAATGCCAGCTAGAGTAGTATATAACAAGTTAGAAATAATTCCAATTCCAGAAGAGCTTCAAGATTTAAATGTTTACAAACCAATCCTTATATAACGTGTAATTTCTTTCCAAGCTATTATTCACATGGAACCGAAAACAGGTGAATTATCTCCTGCAAAACTTCAGAGAGGTGTTAAAGGTAGAGTTGTGTACTTTCAATTAGATTTTAAAAAGGATATTAAAACTATAGGGGTACAGAAAGATTTTGAAGATACACTTAATATTTTAGTAAATGGTATTCTTGCAAAGAGCAAAAAGATGTAGCAAGAATTAGTAAATGTGAAGAAGGTAAAAAATGCAGTGGTATACCTACTAGAAAACATTTATTGCAAAAATACAAATGTTCTTCAAGACAAAACATATATAGAAGATGAAACATTACAGTAAAGTGGTTAAATAGAAAAGGCAGATCAATCAAGATTACAAGAAAGTTATAACTCTAAAGCATCCATCTTCTTCATTTAAAGTTATTGGTGATGCAATTGACCTTTTCCAGAAGAAGCAAGCTAAAGGAAATCCCGTGAGTGTCTGGGGAAAAAAGTTTGGAGGCTTGCTATTTTCCACAACTATTTCCTATTGATGGAGGTCAGAATTATGATGATTGTTCCATAAAGATACCAGCAGCTGAAATGTGCTCAGCAATACCATATTCAGAAGATCATAGATTTTGACAGTGTACTTTCTATATTTTCATCTCCTCTTTGAGAGTTACTTGTCTGCACTTTCCTATCCTGTGAATCATACACTGAAGAAAGGAATAAGCCTTCAAAACCTTTCTGCTAAGGTGTTTGTTGAAAACGTTTATGGAAAGGATGAAAAGGTAGAGTACAGCCTAATTAATTTGATGACTTGTCAACGTGCAACCAATGAGTATTAATAACATCATCTTGGTGAGCAGAAATGTATGTTAAGAAACCTAGGTACACCTACTTGGGTCTTGACACTCAGGTGTGCTGAGTATGCCTGGGATTTTCTTGTTGAATGTTTGAGAGAAGTAAACTCTAATATCAAAGACAAAGAACTAAAGACAGCAGGAGAACTCTGTCATTGGATCCCAGTAATGTTTGCAGAAACTTCAACCATCGATTTCAAGCTATGATGTCTTTCATCTGCAACAAGACAAACCCTCCTCTTGTTGAAGTAACTGGTTTCTTTTAGTGTAAAGAGTACCAAGCAAGAGGTTTTCCTCATATTCATATGCTATTATGGATTAAAGATTCACCTAAAGTTGGAACAGAAAGGGATAAGTCTGCCATTTCATTCACTGACCGGTTTGTTACATACACCATTCCAAAAGATACTGGTGAAAAAGGTCTGTAGCAACACATTCTGTGGTTCCAAACATCGCAGATGTTGAAAAATACTGCCTACAAAAATATAAACTGAAAGGTGGATTTATACAAGATGCTGTTTTGGATTCCCTTGACCTGTGATTTCTGGAGGAAGAGTAAATAGCTTTCTGTCTGCAGTGAGACATACATTGGCACAAAAGTCAGCAAAAATACTTACAACTTGAAAAGAACTGAGGCTTGAAAGTACATTAATGATTATAATCCAGTTATTTTAAATATGTGGAACACAAACATGGCCATATAGTTTATAGCAGACACCTCTATTGCTGTTGCTCAGTATATAACATTGTATACCACAAAATCTGAGAAGACAGAAATGAAGGGGTTGTGAGAGGCAATTTCTGCAGAGAAGAGTCTTACTAAGAACATGTGTAGTTTTAGCTTTAAAAAGATTTCTCTCAGATAAATTTGATCTTGTGAGTACACAGATAGGTTGAGCTCATCCGGTTTATTCTCAAAAGTCTAGAGGTATTGTTTTGGTAGGTCTACACCTTGTCAGCATGTGAAACAATGTTGAAGTCTTTCCCAGAAATTCAGTACCTTCCAGAGTTTATTTCAGAGAGTCCACTTATTGGAAAAACAAATGTGTTGGACACATACTATCCAAAAAGAAGTCCACATCTTGAAAATATGTGTCTTTTTATGGAATTCTGCAACACTATAGGTACAGAAGAAAACATCAATTAAGGCAAATATTCTGTAGTTGGTTGCAACAGTTGTTTGGTTTAGCATGCGAAAGGTGACTTAATAAACCATAGAAAACCAACTTGTCAATCAAGTGAGAAAAAATATTTTTTCTATTTTGCATTTCTCCAGCTATTCAGACCTTGGCATTCTGAAGAAGAGTTACTTGGACAATGCAACTGCAATGAAGACTCTTTCAGTGCTGTAAACAACACCATTGAGTGTCCAATATTTCACAACTACCAGAAAATATTAAATGAAGCAATTGAATAAGAATAAACAATTTCTACTGAAATAGCAAGGGATAGTTGAATGAGGAGGAGACAGCAATGTAAAAAGCAAGAGAAGAAAATGTTGAGTTGGAACAGTTAGTTGGGCAGCAGAATGATGAGGAGAAAAAAATATATATGGAAGTCAAAGAAAAATTAATGAAGAGATTTCTCCATGAAAACAATCAATGTGAGTATTCAAGTCTTGAGCCAATTCTTTTATATGTCAGCAGATAAGCTGGCACTGTAAAAAGCTTTTTAATATAAGTTATCATTACTTATGTACAGAAGACTACAGTCTCCATTTTGTTCAACAGGTAGCATAAGCATTTTCTGCTTACACTACCTCTTGAAAACAATAATAAACTGGAATACCAAGGTTATCCGGTGAAGCTTGTCACAAAGTTTCTAGAATCTTGAAGAAGTTAAAACTTTTAATCATTGATATGCACTGACACAACCAGAGACACTCTAATGTATACAATAACATACCTAGGCACATACTGATGGATACAGTAAACCAACCAGACACACACTGATGCATAGACTAACAAATTCAGACATACACACACGGATGCATACACTGACACGCCCAGGCACACACGGTTGCATAGACCAATACACCTAGGCACACACTGATGCATAGACAAACATACCAAGACACACACTGATGCATATACTGAAATACCCAGACACACACTGACACATACACTGACACATCCAGGCAGACAATCATGCATACAATAAAACACCCAAGCAGACACTTATTCATACACTGACATACCCAGGCACACACTTATCTGTACACGAACACAACTAGTAACTCACTGATGCTTATACTGACACAACCAGGCACACACTGACACATACACTGACACATCCACACAGACACTCATGTGTATACTGACACACCCAGCAATATAATGATTCATACACTGACTTACCCAGGCAGACAGTGATACATATACCGACACACCCAGACAAACACTGGTGTATACATTGAGACACCCAGGCACACACTGATGCATACAAAAAGACACACAGGAATACACTCATACATACACTGACATATACTTGCACATACAAATGCATATACTGACACACCCAGGCACACATCGATTCTTACACTGAGACACCAAGGCGTACACTCATGCAACACTGAGACACCCAGACATACACTCATGCACATACTGAAACTTGCAGTCAGACACTGCTGCATATAATGACACCCCCATATGCACACTCATACATACATAGCAACACCCAGGCACACAATGACATGTACATTAAGACACACATACATACACTGACATACCCTTGCACATAGGGACACATACACTGACACACTTAGCCACACACTGATGCATATACTGACACTCTCAGGCACATGCTGACACATAAACAGAGCCACTCAGGCACACACTCATAGATACACTAAAACACCCAGGCAGACACTGATGCATGTACTGACATACCCAGGCATCCACTGACATATAAACGGACACATCCAGGTGGACACTCATATATACATTGAAACACCCAGTAATACACTCCTTTATACACTGACACACCCAGGCAGATGCTGATGCATATACACACACACCCAGCCATACCCTGATACATACGCTGAGACACCCAGCCATACACTCATGCATACATTGAAACCCCAGGCAGACACTGATGCATATACTGGCATACCAAGGCACACACTGATACATACACTTAGACACCCAGGCACACACTGATGCATACACTAAGACACACAGGCATACACCCAAACATACACTGACATGCCCTTGCACATTCTGACACATACACTGATACACCAAGCCACACACTGATGCATGTACTGACACACCCAGGCACACATTGATACATACACTGAGACACTCAGGCATACACTCATGGATAGACTGTAACACTCAAGCACACACTGAAGCATACACTGATGTGCCCAGGTGTTGTGTAGCCATTTTAGTTATAGCTGCATGCACATTATTTTAGCACACTAGGCCTGCCGCTGTGCCCTTTAACCTAGATATATTTTATTCTGCTTTGTTTATTATTTTACCAATAGCCACGTTTGCGGTCTTTTTTTATTTCTTTCTATCTAGCTGTTCTTTGCCTAGGCTAGCACTATGTTCTTAAACAAGACATTTCTTTCACTCTGAGCTTCTCTCAAGGCAGAAGTAAGATAGGTTGCTGGTAAAACATGGTAAGACTTTGTCTCTGGTATTCATAGAAACATACACATCCTTACGTAGGGACATTTTCTCAGAACATCAGCTGTTTTATTATAAAAACACTTCCCTGTCACATACTCGTTAGAGGGAGATTCAAGCCAGATGACCACAACTCTATGCTGATTGCTGAATGCTTCGCTACTGCTACTTATGCACACTTCAGGCCTTTGCTCAGGTATGGGGGATGATGTCCTCCCAGGGGAACCTGAAGGGCAGAAATAGAGCTTAACATACGGTGCTCTATTATAGCCTACGTAGGAATTAGACTATTGACTCTAGTGACACTATGCTTTACTCTCCTTGTCACAATTTTAATCCTGTCCTGCTTTATCATCCAGGTTATTGCAGTACATGCTTTATTATCTAAGATGCAGTTGCTTAATTAAAACTTTATTGAAACACATACTGCCTCTGTGTGTCCTTGTATATGTGAGACTAATGTAACTGAGAGAAACGGATGAGATCTGAGTGACCACGATTTCCCTGAGGAATCAATTATGTCATGCGCTCAGTTGCCCAATCATCCCTGCTCTTGAGTAGAGATGAGGCACTGTAGTTAGATAGAGAAAAACCCGGATTGGGGGTTAAGAGTCAGTCTCCCACACCTGAGACGATTCTGCTGCTCAAAATCCAGTAGTCTCATTAGAATAATGAGAGCCTACGCGACATGGCGCCACCAAAGTTTGGTCAGCCTCTAATTTTCAGGTCCTCCTGAGTATCTCTTTCTCACTACATACAAAGACACCTCAGTACTATATACGGAGACATCTGTGGTATTGAGGATTTCCTAATCAGCTAAGTAGGGAGTACCTAACTAACTCTGTAGGTTTTTCAAGCTGAACTCTAAAAGGATAATCCCTATTTGGTGTGCTTATCTCTGAACAAATTTACCATTCATTATGGCGAATCCACAACAGGTATCAATTGCAACCAATATGCGACCACCCCTTACTGCACATTTACTGGCACATGGCCTAACGGCCGAGGGGGGAGCAGTCACATCTGTTGTTGACGCACATCCAGCATATAGAACAGAACTTTTTTATTCTTGGGTCACATTTCCAGCGTTTGATGAGAACACAAAGACATTTCATCACTATGCACCTGCAAACTTAACTGCATAATACAGAGCATATACATATTTAGAAATACCTCTATCTTATCAAGAACATAATAATTGGCTTGATGGCACCCTACCCCACACAATCTTACATGTTAGGTTAGGTCCCCTAAGTAATGTTGGTCCTACCTGGCCTTTATTGGCCACTTATACACCTCATCCTGCTGCAGTGAACCTAACGGGATCTGAAGTCCATCACTTACATACTGATATGACGGCAATATACAGATGATTAGTGTAGTTTGTAATGCGAACATTAAACACAAACCCAGCACGTGCTGCACAACCACATGCAGTCACGCCAGGCATTTACCCTGCGACTGTACATTCGATCACGGGTAAAGTACCAAACGAGAAGAAATTCTGTTTTGGTTAGCTCAAAAAATAAATGCACTGGAAGCAGTATTTCCCCATACCGGACCTCAGGATAAACATAGAATATTAACAATGTGGCATGGTTCCCACTATAGACAACTGCACAGTATTTGCCATGCTCTATACTACCGTACACAGTACACCGCCACTTTCCAATTTACCAGAAGTGTTGAAACAAATTTAAGATGAATATGGGGCTGCCCAGGCCCTGGATTTGGTGATGCAACTGATTGGCAATTTTGCCACAGAATCTTCAATAATATTAAGTAACCTTAAAGGGGAAGAGGTCGCACTAGCAGTGCGCATGCTGCTATGGGACGTTCCTCCACAGGATCAAGAACGTGAGCTGCCAAAGATTATCACAGGGATCTGTTCTACCATTGCCAGAGATAATCTGGGGGCCAGACCAACAAAACCACAGTTTCAAGGTAAATCTAATAAATATTCTACCAAGCAAGCTACTGAGAGTAATACGAAATGCTGGGATAAAAAGCAACAAACACCTAAAAAGAAAGGGGAGAATCTCCGCAAACAGAGACCCCACAGAATAGATAAAATCTCAGAAATAGAGATAATATAAAAACGCCTGATAGATATCAATATACTGATACACGCCAATCTTGTTCCTTTCAGGACTCATTGGAAAAACGCAGTAAGAGAGGTGGGCGGTCAGAGCGAAGAACTGAGTATGGGAAACCAAGACAGGAATCTCAACCGAAGTTTCTGTTAAAAAAGAAGAGAAACTTCCCCAACAAAAACCACAATTAAAAAATAAAAGGTTCCATCAGTTGCAGTTCGACATGCCACTCAAGAAGAGGCCTCTCTTGAAGAACAAGAAGTGGGCACTAGCGCTATTGGACAGCATGGCAGAGGTCACAATAGTTTGTCGGAATCTTGTAGAGTATGTGGTGGTGAAAGCTACTGATGACTTCCTACAAGTAGAAACTGCGGACATGCGGGTCTCCACTCCTGATACGGTGTACAAAGTAACGCTACAGTTAGAAGGAGACATTGAGCGGACAGTAGATGCAATCTTTTGGGACTGCGTCATAAACATATATGATATTCTACCAGCCGAAAAGGATTGGCTACCTGAATTTGTCCGTACATTCCCATATGGGGAATATGTTAATAAACCTTCTTTCTCGCTCCTTGTTCCTGAGGAGCTCGCAGAATATTATGCCATGGATTGGACATTGGGGCAGGCACCCGCGTTATATCGCAATCACGTAGGGTGGGATAAAGATTCCCCCTATCATGTAATACCTATTAACAATCGACCCCAAACTCAACCCCAACATCCAATAAAACAGGATGCTAAAGCACCCGTGAGGGAAATCCTCACACAACTAGAGTACCAGGGCACAATAGAACCCTGCATCTCACCAATAAATAATCCATTATTCCCAGTAGCTAAACCAGACCATTCGTACAGAATAGTCTTAGACTACAGACATGTAAACAGTCATACAGGCACATATGCTATACAAAACTCACATAGCACAGCACAGCTGAACAACATTGTGCGTAAAAAATACAAAACAACCCTGGACATCTCCAATGGTTTCTTCTGCCAAAATATAGTGCCTGAGAGTAGAGACTTACAAGCTTCAGCGCACTAGACTCCCAGAAACAAATCTGTTGTTTACTCCAGGGGTATAAGAACAGTCCAGGACTGTTTGCAGCTCATGTGACTTCAATATTGCACGACATTGACCCTGAAGCATTGTCCTACGTAGATGATATCTATCTTACAGATGATGAATTTCTGCAACATTTAAGATGGGTAGCCTGTATTGCTGTGAGATTTTCTGAGTTCAGCTACAAATTCAATAAAAAAAAAAAATACCCTTCCTTAGCATCCTGTATTCGGGATATGAGCTATCAACTGAAGGAAAGAGCCTAGCACCACAATTCTTGGAAAAATGTGCACAATTACAACCTCCAAATACCATTAAAAAACTCCAATCTTTATTGGGTTTCCTAAATTTTTGCAGAACTTACATTGCTGATTATGCATCACGTATAAAACCTTTATATGACTTAATACGTTCTGACTTTTCAAGTAAGTTTTGGACAGTCGAACACACACACATTCTCAGAGCTTTGCAAACAAGCATTCTTGTAGCACAGCATTTACACAAGAGGGACAATACAACACTTTTGGTCTTCAGAGTAATTGCTGGTGATATTGGTTTCACCTATGTAACTTTTAATGAGGGTGAGACTGTCCCAAAAGCATACAAATCACATTTGTACCCAGCAGCAGAACAACGCTTTGCTCCCACTGAGAAAATTCTCACTGCTGTTCAGATGGCTGTAATTGAAGAAAGACCTCTAGCCCAAGGCAAACGCATTATTGTTGTCTCTCCAATTCCAGCCCTTGAGGCTGTTACCAAAGTCAGCGTTCCAAATACTAAAGCATTACATCCACGTTGGATTCAATGGGCAACGTCTTTGACGGCCACTGGTGTGGATTACATTTTTGACCCAAAATCGCAAACTCATGAATTTTTGCAATATGAACAGGAATACCCAGTTCCAGAAAATACACTGCCTATTGATCAATATCAGAGTCATGTATACTGATGACTCAGCACAACCTGCAGTAGGCACAAAACATCAATACTCTGCTGCTTGCGCAGTCGTAAGTGGCTACATAAAATAAAGGTTAATAAATTCTGTCCCCAGCACACATTCACGCAAACCCTAGGGGATTACACAGCACAATTAGCAGAGCTAAAAGCTCTGGTGATGGCACTGAAACACACGGATCCTGCACAGTTAACACTGATTGTATGTGATTCGGACTACTGTGTCCTGTCCCTCAATGAATACCTGCATTATTGGCACCAGAATGGGGCCAGAGATTCTAAAGACAACACCATCAAGCACAGACTTCTGTGGGGGAAAGCAGCGGATCTGAAGGAAATGCTACCAAATGTCCATGTTGTACATTCACTTGGACACCAGCGTGTTGGAATACACATTGCTGGAAATACACTGGCTGATGAAGCCGCTAAATCGGAAGTATCTACGGCTACTGTTGCTGCAGTAACCCGCTCAGGAGCAAAACCGGGCAATGACAAATGGGCTGTCGTGAAAGCTACAGCCAAAGGCACGCCTTATCCAAAAGCATTTCCTGCTAAATATGCCTACCAAATGGGAGGCTTCCTAGACGCACCAGTAGTAATACCAGGGGTAGGGGTTCGAGTAATTCCCAACAAAGACATAAGATCAAAGTTGCTTGAAGCAGCGCATGAGGGGGTTGCATCTGCCCATGCTGGTGGCTACAATATCATTGTTGCAAGCACGTTATTGGTGGCCAGGTCTATACAAACAGGCCAAACAGTATTTCCTTTGTTGTGACATCGGCCAACAAATTAAGGTTTCCACTGCTAAATGCCCACCGACAGACCACTCCTGATTTCCAACAAACCAATACAATGTGTGTGTTGGTTTGTTTGGTTGTGGTCCCCTAACACCGGATAGTGCATACAAATAAATTTTAGTCGCTGTTGACTCTTGCTCCAGATTTCTATGGGTGTGGCCACAATGCTCATCTGACGTTCTCTTTTATTAAAGACTTGTGGGTCTTTATCGGTACATATGCAGTTGCGGCGTTCCACTCGGACCAGGGCCCTGCTTTTGCCTTAAGGGCATTCAGGGACGTGATGGCTTCGCTATGGGTCCAACTCCATTACTCGTCTCCATTTCATCCCGAGGTAAATAGTGTAATGGAGCGACAAAGCCGTGATTTAAAGCAGTCCTTTACAGCCATAGTCTTAGGTACTGGTTGTAGTTGGCTTAAACACCTGCATGGAGTCCAGAGAGCACTTAACAATCTGCCTAGAATGTCCCTGGGAGGGTCCTTCTTCATATGAGTGCCTGTTCAGAACTCAAATGTATGTTCCAGAGCTTGATGGTCTTGGGGTGGAGGTGGCAGAAACACTCTTTAACAAAAAGGAACGTGTCACTGTCTTGCAGGAATTACAACAGTTCCGTGATGACAATGCTTCTACCAATGCTACCTTCACAGGAATTAAGGACGTACCAGTAACACCTACTGACTGGATTCCTAAAGTTGGGGATCTAGTATGTGAAAAGGTTGCTGTGAAACAGGAGTTTGGTCCTTCCTATCGTGCACTGATTCCAGTCTTGGGAATACACGGCACGAGAACTGTCATTCTACCACTGTTGGCTGGTGCTAAAGAAAACCGCTTTGTGTCTATCTACAATGTCACGTTACACCATGTGACCGATCCTACACAGCAGACCAAGAGGACCAGCCAGTAGTTCCTGAATCCCTCTCACTACTGGTCAAGAAGTCCCTCTACAAGTTATGAGCAGCAACACTGACACCTCTCTGAGCTTAGGGAAGGTGGAAAATGATCTTGCATTAGTTCCACTGACATCTGTTTCAACAAATAATACAGAAATAACTGATGGATTTGACACAACTTCAACACAGACAGATGGCATCATTTATTCTGAACCACCGCGGGAAAGCCCCACTGGATCTCCACCTACAGACACGGCTCCAGCCTTTGCACAAACTGCTTCTGAATACTTTGCTGATATCGAGGACACCTTTTTGGACTAATTCGCCTCTTCTACATCTGAACTGTCAAAAACACATAAGCTGATAGACTGGCTTGAAACAAATTACTTTATTCTCCCATGGAACTATCAGTGGCTTTCTTTGACTATATTAGCTTTCCTCCTTTGGATTGGTTTTGTCATAACATTCTTTCTATTAATACATGGTCATTTTCTTCCTGAAAGATCAACAGTTGAACTGGTGGATGAGGTCCTAAAACCCAATTTTTTTTCTCACAAGTTTCAGCAGAGACTTGTCTTTTGTGAACATTTCTGCTATACCAATTCCTGATGGGATTGTTTGGGATAAAGTAACATTTGATATATACGGCCTGACAGAGGTCATTCAAATACCATATGTGTTTAAACTTTCAATGAACAATGTAATATTACCCGGAGTTGTTTCTGATGACTGGGATGTGAAAACAGTTGATTCTATGATGACTGAATTGCAGTATTAAACTGTGTTTGAAAGCGAAGATGTTTATCAATCTAAAGAGAATTATGGTGATATGTTTTGCTATAATTATTATGGGCACCATTTCATTCATAGAGCAAGTACCACAAAGACTATTTTTAAGTACACACAATGGGAACACTGTCCGACTCCACCACAGGAGAGTTCTAAAACATATTCTGAAAAGTTTGCATATTTTTCTGGGCACAATGTTAAAAATGCTGAGTCATATTACTTTAAATTGCCATCACTGGAAAATGTACATATATTGTTGTCAGATACAAAATTCATTTATTCAAATTCCTTTGTTTCCCGGTTGGCTATAGAAGGGTATGAATATTGGTTAAAGTCGATTGACTTAAAAAGTGTGTGATGAACTAGAAATTGGCAAATAAGGGGGAAGGAAGCTTTGTTTAGAGCATGTCTGATACCTGTTCAAATAATATTTGTAAATTAAACTGTACAACAAACAAGTTGTTTAGGCTCAGCAAAGATTAAGGAATTGAATGCGCCCAGTATTCCTGCCCCTGCAAAATTTCACAAATGGTAAAAATATGTAAATGCAACTGAAGATCAGCTCGATGAATGTGTCCAGAATGGCACGTTTAATGCTTCACTGTCATGTCCTAGTGGGTGGTTATTGTGGCCAATAGATGAGTGTCATAAACGTTTTAGACACTCCACGGGGTTTTAGAACTAGTAGGCCAGACCCTCACCATGTATCATCTGAACATGTGGGTATAGTAACAACATAAAGGGGCATATTTATACTCCGTTTGCGCCGAATTTGCGTCGTTTTTTTCGACGCAAATTCGACGCAAAACTAACTCCATATTTATACTTTGGCGTTAGACGCGTCTAGCGCCAAAGTTCATGGAGTTAGCGTCATTTTTTTGCGTGAACACCTTCCTTGCGTTAATGATATGCAAGGTAGGCGTTCCCGTCTTAAAAAATGACTCCGATGCATATGCGTCGGATTTATACTCCCGGGCAAAAATGACGCCCGGGAGTGGGCGGGTCTAAAAAACCCGCATTAGCGCCGGATTTTAGCGCCTGGGTCAGGGCAGGCGTTAAGGGACCTGTGGGCTCAGAATGAGCCCATAGGTGCCCTCCCCTGCCCCCAGGGACACCCCCTGCCACCCTTGCCCACCCCAGGAGGACACCCAAGGCTGGAGGGACCCATCCCAGGGACATTAAGGAAAGTCCAGGTAAGTATTTTTTTTTTTTTTTTTTTGTGGCATAGGGGGGCCTGATTTGTGCCCCCCTACATGCCACTATGCCCAATGACCATGCCCAGGGGACAGAAGTCCCCTGGGCATGGCCATTGGGCAAGGGGGCATGACTCCTGTCTTTGCTAAGACAGGAGTCATTTCAATGGGGGATGGGCGTCGTAAAAAAATGGCGCAAATCGGGTTGTGGCGATTTTTTTGCCTCAGCCTGACTTGCACCATTTGTGGACGCCCATACGCCATTTTCCCCCTACGCCGGCGCTGCCTGGTGTACGTCGTTTTTTTTAACGCACACCAGACAGCGCCGGCAGCTAACGCCGGCTAACGTAATTCAATAAATACGGCGCCCGCATGGCGCTTCAGAATGGCGTTAGCCGGCGCTAATTTTTTTTACGCAAAACTGCGTTGGCGCAGTTTTGCGTCAAAAAGTATAAATATGGGCCAAAGTGTAGGAAAACTATGCCAGCAATTGTTGAAGAGTTCCTCATTAGATGCTGTTAGAGAACACCTCATTCTCCTGTCTAATAACACTGACATACAGGACTTTCTGTTATGCCCTAGAAAACAATGCAGAAAGCGCTTCTTATATGCAGTATATAATGACATTTGGAAGCTTTCGCAACAAGAAGCTGCTGCCCGGTTAAGGCAAATAGACCAGGAAAATTTACAGAAGGCATTAGCTGTTGTAGACAATGGGGTTAATACCCTGTCCGACCTGATATTCACCCTAAATAACATTTTTTCTTCTCCAAAATACATAATAGAAAGTGATATGTCCTTGTTGCACCATGGACAAAGTCAATGCATTATGCAGTTGGGTTGGACACTTCAAACACTGAAGGCAGGTTGTGTTCCCTGGCAAGGGACATATTTTCTACATTTAACTTAACGTGACAACAACTACTAATGGCTAAGAAAGAAGCGACTTATGTAATGTTAAACATCAAAAAGTTTAAAAAGTTGCCTTTTACTGTGGCTGAAATACCATCTGCTGAATGGGTAATACACAGGGTCATTAATCTGCCTATTTCTACACTCCAATTCACGTCCTGTTTAAAACACATTCCGGTAGGCAGATATGAAAGGCTGGGAGATAGTTACATCCATGAGGTGTGGGAGCTGCACTTCTCTTACAAATGTCTCAGTGGCATGAAAGAAGTCTTTCTTAGCAGTAGTGAATGCAAGACTTCTATCAGACATTTGATGCTTTGTAAACAGCTGTCCTTGCACAGGGCGTTTAACGCTTTGGCAGCAAACTTGGCTTGTTATGTGAAGGGAGTTCCAGTCCCCTTGATTAGACCTGCGTTCCAGGTGCTTTTGAATGGCAGCTATGTTCTCCTCAATAGTGAAGAATGTTGCGGAATAGTTTATGTTGTTTCGGTCTCTAAGATTGTTACATGCTGCGAGAAAGTACTTTTTTCCCCCGACAAGACAAAGAGAAGTAGCTGACATTTGGCCCCATATTGCTACTTCAAATGTGAATTTTGACAAGTTGAGCTGACTCAAGGCGTTCCAAAAACATGTCTCGCTCACATCTGCATGCAAGACCCATGCACTTCAGGTGGCAAGGTATTCAGCAGAGATACAG
This sequence comes from Pleurodeles waltl, assembly GCF_031143425.1. NCBI lineage: Eukaryota > Metazoa > Chordata > Amphibia > Caudata > Salamandridae > Pleurodeles > Pleurodeles waltl. The sequence goes on along the minus strand of NC_090437.1, from coordinate 219,247,996 downwards.
TCCCTTTTAAGTACAAACTTTCTGAGACACTTTGGGGAGCGCGTGGGATGAATATTTAATGCGTCCAGTACTACTGGAATCACACATTTCTTTAAGGCTGTTGGTTCTGGTTTCATTCACACCTTCTCCTGCATATTCGGTTTAATACCATCAGACATCCACTCAATATTCTCAAGTATTTTGGGGGGATTTCCAATTACTGGTTTTCTCTGTGGAATGACTGTCCCATCGCAACAAGGAGGAATGAAAGAGCTCCAACCAGAGCAGCTTTGTCGTGAACGCATGATGCAGTACTTCCGAGCAACACTCCTGGGGAAATTGGAGTGTGACTGGTCTCTGTCATTCAGATCGGTTTTGCATTGTGTGCATCCTGTGTTTCGGTGCCTCTAGTGCTCATTCGAACATGTACTGAAGGTTTGTCTTTCTACGCAGCATTTACTTTCATTGGACGCTGATCTGTTGATGTTCTCGCTGAAGGCTCATTACCAGACATGCACGCTGAGGGTGCGTTTGCTACAGGAAGCTGCTTATGAGTTGCCCTTCACGAAGGATGTGGCTTCAAATGCATTATTGGGCACATCACGGAATGCTGCCTCCTTGGCTGAAGCTCAGACTATGGGACACAAATGCTCCTTGGTCCTTCTTGACAATGCATTTCCTACTTTAACACCTGCCAAAGTGGAAGATTTCCTCTCTTCAATTATCCTGGATTCTATTGGCAACTTCCAAAATGACTCTGACTCTTGAAATTCGGCCTTTTATGCCACAAGTTAAAAAATTTAAATTGTCTTTTTATATATGCTAAAGTGTCCTTTTAACTTGTCATTATTGACATTTTTATACATATATCTTAGGTTTCGTTTTAGTAGTTTTTATACATAATTAGGCTTTGAACCACCTTCAACCGGCAAGGGGAGGGTGTTGTGTAGCCATTTCACTTATAGCTCCATGCACGTTATTTTAGCAAACTAGGCCTGCCGCTGTGCGCTTTAACCTAGATATATTTTATTCAGCTTTGTTTATTATTTTAACAATATCCACATCTGTGGTCTTGTTTTATTTCTCTCTTTCTAGCTGTTCTTTGCCTAGGCCAGCACTGTGTTCTTGAACAAGACATTTCTTTCACTCTGTGCTCCTATCAAGGCTGCAGTAAGATAGATTGCCGGTAAAACGTGGTGACGCTTTGTCTCTGGTATTCATGGAAACACACATATCCTTACGTAGGGACATTTTCTCAGAACATCAACTGTTTTATTATAAAAACACTTCCCTGTCCCACACACGTTAGAGGGAGCTTCCAGCCAGAGGGAGCTTCTAGACAGATGACCGCGACTGTATGCTGATTGGTGAATTCTTCGCTACTGCTACTTTTGCAGAATTCAGGCCTTTGCTCAGGTATGCAGGATGATGTATTCCCAGGGGAACCTGAAGGGCAGAACTAGAGCTTAACATTGTAGTGTGGTTAGTTTTACGTATCCTTTGCGCATTAGCTTCAGGCTTTAGGCCTTTGTGCACTTTGCCCTGGTTGTATTTTATCCGTTTGCTTGCATCTTAGTGCCTCTGTGCACTTTGCTCTAAATGCTTTTTATTAGGCTTCGTACTGTTATTTTTCAAATAGCCAGTTCTACAGTCTTGTTTTATATTCATATCACACTGTTTAGCCTACTTCAGCACTGGAGTTCTCCATAACACATTCTTGTTCACTCTGTGCTTCAGTCAAGGATACAGTCTGGTACATTGCCGATAGACGTGGTAGGAGTTTAGTCTTTGGCATTCCTGCGTAGGGACATTTTGTGATCACGCTGACATGTTAGTTATAAAAACACTTCCTTGTCCTAATACACGCAAGAGGGAGATTCCGACCAGGGAACCACAACTAGACGCTGACTGCCTCGTTGCAGATGCTGAACCAAGATCACAGGCCTTTGCTCAGGTATGAGGGCTGATGTCTCCCCAGTGATTCAGAAAGGCAAGTTAGAAGCTTAACATGCTGTGCTCAAAATAGAACAAGCAGAGGGAGAGTAGAAACTATTAGACACCATGATAGCTTTGTTCTTATGTTTTACTCTCCTGGTGACTATTTCAATCCTACTGTGTTGTATGGTTCTGGTTATTGCGGCTCACGCCTTATTATCTAAAATGCAGTCGTTTTATTAAAACATTATATAAAACTTATACTGCCTTTGTCATTTGTATATGAGATCATACTGTAAATGAGAGAGTTGGTTTGGATCTGAGTGACCACGACTTCCCTGAGAAGTTCCAAAGATGTCATGCGCTCGGCTGCCCAATCATCTCTTCCCTGTGGGAGAAATTAGGCACTGCTAGTTAGCCGGAGCAAAAACCGGATTTAGGGTGACAGAGTTCCTTACACGTGGGTCAGACTCAGTCCCCCACACTGTTATCGATCCTGCTGCCTAGAAATCCAGTAGTCTCATTTAGGATAATGAGAGCCAACGCGACGTGGCGCCCAACGTGGGGCAGGCTCTAATTTTTAGGTCCGGCTGACTCTCTCGGTCTCATATATATATTGACTCCTCGGTTCCGTAAGCGGAGACGTCCGTGGGGCTGAGGATTTCCGCCACCACGGGATAGGCATCCTATTACTTAGTGGTTGGTTGTTCAAGCTTGAACTTTGAAAGGAAAGCCCCAATATTGGTGTGCCTTCTCTGACCTGGTGCTGTTTTTATAAATGGCGAATCCTAATGTAGTGAATATAGCGCCTAATATGCAACACCCGCTCACAGGACATCTGATAGCACATGGACTGACGGTCCAGGGGGGTCCGGTCACTTTTGTGGTGGACGCCCATACAGCCTATAGAACAGAACTTTTTTATTCTTGGGTCGTATTTCCAGCTGTAGATGGGGGTACAAACACTTTTCACGAATACACTGTTGCGAATGTCCCTGGACAATACAGGGCTTATGCATACTTAGAGATACCTTTATATTATCAAGAACACCATAATTGGCTTGATGGCGCCCTCCCACACACAGTAGCACAAGTAAGGTTAGGTCCACTGAGTAATGATGGTCCGACCTGGCCTTTATTGGCTACTTACACACCATATCCTGCGGTTGCTAATTTGGCAGTGGCTGACGTGCGTCGTTTATATATAGACTTAGCAACTACATACAGAAGACTGGTTCAGTTTGTAATGCAGGCATTAAATACTAATGCAGGTCGTGCTGCTCCGGCGCATCCACAACCAGTGGTTCCGGGTATTAATCCGGCCACTGTACACTCAGTTATGGGTAAAGTGCTGGCTAAACGTGAGGAAACTCCATTTTGGCTGGCGCAAAAAATTAATACGCTGGAAGCAGTATTTCCCCATATGGGACCTCAGGATAAACATAGAATTTTGACGATGTGTTAGCCGTATGGGATGGTTCCTACTGTGGATCATTGTAATACTTGGGGCACGGTGTTTGCTGCGCTCTACACTACGGCACACGGTACACCGACATTAGATAATTTACCGGAGGTACTTAAACAAATTCAAGATGAATATGGGGCTGCCCCTGCCTTAGATTTGGGCATGCAGTTGATGGGCAATTTTGCCGCTGTATCTTCTATTATTTGGAGTAATCTCAAGGGAGTGGCAGTAGCACTAGCAGTGCAAATGCGTCTTCGGGACTTCCGCAGATTAATCAAGAGCGGGAACTCCCGAGAATAATAGCAGAAACATATTCTAGAATTGGTCGCGATAGCCTAGGGGCTAGACCACAAAAAACACAATTACAGGGTAGAAATAATAAAGAAAATGCTAAACAACAGCAACCTGAGGGGACTAAAAAGCGCTCGGAAAAGAAACAACAGCAAACACCTAAGAAACATAGGGGACAGTCTCTGCAACCGGAGAGCCCGCAGAATAGGTATAATCTCAGGAATAGGGATAATTTGAAAACGCCTGATAGATATCAATATACTGATACACGCCAATCTCGTTCCTTTCAGGACTCCTTGGACAAGAGAAGTGAGAGAGGTGGGCGGTCAGAGCGGAGAAATGAGTATGTGAAACCGAGACAGGACTCACAACGCTCAACAGAGGTTTCTATTAAACAAGAAGAGAAACCACTCCAATAAAAACAACAATTTAAAAAGAAGAAAGTGGCAGCTGTCTCAGTTAGACATGCCGCTCAAGAAGAGAGTTCTCTTGACGAACAAGACATGGGCGTTGGCACTGTTAGACAGCGCGGCAGAGGTCACAATAGTTCGCCGGAGTCTTCTAGAGCATCTGGAGGTGAAAGCAACTGATGACTTCATACAAGTCGAAACGGCGGATATGCGAGTCTCTGATCCTGATAGAGTATATAAAGTAACTCTGCAATTAGAAGGGGACATTGACCGCATTGTACTCGCCATCTTTTGGGACCATGTGATAAAATCATATGATGTTCTGCTGGCCGAACTAGATTGGCCACCTGACTTTGTTCGCGACTGTCCGGTTGGGGAGGAGGTTATTACACCTTCATTCTCACCACTTGTTCCGAGAGAACTAGCGGTGTCCTATAGTAAATCATGGGCTCTAGCACAAGCCCCCGCCCTATATAGAAATAACGTGGGGTGGGATAGACAATCACCTTATCATGTAATTCCAATGAAGGGTGAACCTCAGCCGCAGCCGCAGTATCCTATCAAATTTGAGGCAAGGGCATCGGTTAGGAAAATTCTTACACAATTGGAGTACCAGGGTGTAATTGAACCCTGTGTCTCGCCGATGAATAATCCCTTATTTCCAGTTGCTAAACCGGACCATTCATATAGGATAGTGGTGAATTACAGACACTTAAATGGACATACACGCACATATGCAATACAGAATTCACATAGCGCAGCGCTTATGAATAATATTGTGCGTAAAACATACAAAACAACATTAGATATCTCGAATGGATTTTTCTGCCAAAATATAGCGCCCGAAAGTCAGGACTATACCAGTTTCAGTGCGTTTGGCTCTCAGAAAAAGTTTTGTTGTTTGCCTCAGGGGTATAAGAATAGCCCAGGACTATTTTCGGCTCGTGTGACTGAAATTCTGCACGAGTTGGACCCTGAGGCGTTATCATATGTTGATGATATATATTTGACAGATGATGAGATTCTGTGACATCTAAGGCGTGTAGCACGCATTGTTGTGGGGTTTGCTGAAATTGGCTATAAGTTTAATTTTAAGAAATCAAAGATTGCCTTCCTCAGCGTCATTTTCCTGGGATATGAATTGTCGAATGAGGGCAAGAGCTTAGCGCCACATTTTTTGGAGAAATGTGCTCAGTTGCAGCCTCCTAATACGGTTCGGAAGCTCCAGTCATTATTGGGGTTTCTGAATTTTGGCAGAACTTACATTCCTGATTATGCTACGCGTATAAAACCATTATACGAGTTGATTCGCCCAAATTTTTCGAGTAGATTTTGGACGATTGAGCATACACATATACTACGAGATTTGCAAACTGATCTCTTAGCAGTTCAACATTTACACACACGGGACAATAAAATGCATTTAGTCATCAGGGTGATACCTGGGGCTGTTGGGTTTACGTATGTCACCTTTAATGAGGTTGAGACAGTCCCGATTGCATACAAGTCCCACTTGTATTCTGCTGCAGAACAACGATGTGCACAGATTGAGAAAATACCCACTGCAGTACAGATGGCTGTGATTAAAGAACGACCTCTTGCCCAGGGCCAACGCATCATTGTCGTTTCCCCAATTCCAGCCTTGGAAGCTGTTACAAAAGCGAGTGTTCCTAATTCGAAAGCTTTACACCCGCGATGGATACAATGGGCTACGTCTTTGACAGCCACTGATGTAGATTACATATTTGACCCTAAACTGCAGACTCAAGAATTTCTTCAATATGAAATGGAATACCCAGTTCCTGCTGGCACATTGCCTATTGACCAATATCAAATGGTCATGTATACCGATGGCTCTGCGCAACCGGCGGTTGGGACTAAACAACAATATTCTGCTGCATGTGCGGTGGTGAGCGGCACTATGGAGGGGGAAGTGTTCTGCCCCCGAAATACTTATACTCAAACCTTGGGAGATTGTACAGCACAGCTGGCTGAGCTCAAAGCTCTATTGTTAGCATTGGAGCACGCGGATCCGTCGACTTTAACATTGCTGGTCTATGACTCCTACTACTGTGTTCAGTCTTTCAATGAATATTTACACTATTGGAAGTTGAATGGGTTAAGAGATTCTAAAGGCAACACCATTAAACACACATTTTTGTGGGGTAAGGTTGCGGATCTGAAAGAAACGCTTCCTAAAGTCCATGTTGTACATACACTTGGACACCAGCGCGTTGGAATACACGTTGCTGGGAATACTTTGGCTGATGAAGCCGCCAAGTCGGCAGTGGCTGTCGCCACTGTGGCCGCAGTGACTCGTTCGAGTTCCAAACCAGACACAGAGATTTCGGCTGCTTAAGGGCTACGGCTCATGGCACGCCCTTTCCTAAGGGATTTCCTTCTAAATATAGTTACTGCTTGAGTAGTGCGCTAAATGCTGTTGTTAATATTCCAAGCATTGGTGTACGTGAAATGCCCAATAAAATTTAGAGACCTTGATTAATTTCTGCAGCACTTGAGGGGGTGGCATCTGCACATGCTGGTGTGGCTGCCACGATTTCACTTTTACAGGCTCGTTACTGGTGGCCTGGTCTCTATAAAGAGACAAAGCAGTATGTCCTTTGTTGTGACGTTTGTCAACAAATTAAAGCTTCGTCGGCTAGACGCCCGCAGCAGACGCCCCTTCTGATTTCAAATAAACCTTTCCAGTCTGTGTACTTGGATCATTGTGGTCCGCTGCCACCAGATAGTGCATACAAATATATTTTGGTTGCTGTAGATTCGTGCTCCAGATTTGTGTGGGTCTGGCCACAACGCTCGGCTGACGCTCGAACTGTTATTAAAGATTTGCGCATCTTTGTCGATATATTTGCAGTTGCGGCTTTTCATTCGGACCAGGGCCCTGCTTTTGCCTCTAAGGCATTCAGGGACACCATGGCTTCATTAGGGGTCCAACTCCAATTCTCGTCTCCATTTCATCCCGAGGGAAATTCTGTAGTTGAGCGTTTAAATCGTGATTTAAAGCAATCCTTAACGGCCAGAGTTATAGGTACGGGTCGTAGTTGGCTAGCCCACCTGTATGGAGTACAGAAAGCACTTAATAACTTGCCTAGAAGGTCACTGGGGGGTCGTACTTCATATGAGTGCCTGTTCGGAACACAAATGTATGTTCCTGATCTAGATGGTCCTGGTGTGGAGGCGGCAGATACGCCTTTTGAGATAAATGATCGTGTCACTGTTTTGCAGGATTTACAACAATTCCGTGAAGATAACTCTTCTGCAAGTGCTGCCTCCTCAGGAATTAAGGATGAGCCAGTAACACCTACTGGTTGGATACCCAGGATTGGGGATCTAGTGCGTGAAAAGGTCGCAGTAAAGAAAGAATTTGGTCCTTCTTATCGAGCACCAGTCCCTGTATTAGGGGTTAGCGGTACAAGAACTGTAATTTTACCGCCACTGCACGGGGCCAAAGGGAATCGCTTTGTTTCCATCGATAATGTCAAGTTACAACATGTGGCCGATTCTGCACAGCAGACCAAGAGGGACACCCAGTAGTTCCGGAATCCCTCTCACTACAGGGGAAGAAGTCCCGCTGCAGGTGATTTGCACCGACGCAGTTTCCTCTCCGAGCTTGGGGAGGGTGGAAGATGATCTTGTGATTGTTCCACAGACGACGATTAATTTGGAATCTTTTGATCAAGTTGCTATACGTTCTACTGATGTTTCTGAACATGTGGTTTACAGTGTGCCACGGCGAGAGCCTCCTTCTGCTTCTTTGTTCACAGTTGCACCTTTTGCAAGAACTGCCTCTGGCTGCTTCAATGACACTGATGATGCCGTCTCAGGCTCCTCGTCCTCACTATCTTCAATCCGAGGTCCACGTAAGCTGCTGTGTTGGCTTAAACGCACATACTTTGTTTTTCCTTGGAACTATTTGTGGCTTTTTATGGCTGTAATGACTCTTTTTTTGTGGTTGGGATTTGTGGTTACTTTTTTTCTGGTAATACATGGTCATTTTCTTCCTGAACGATCTGACACTGAGCATGTGAAGACAGTAGATTCTATGCTGACAAAATTGCAATATTATACTGTGTATGACGATGAAGATGCTTACCTATTTAGAGATAATCATGGTGACATGTTTTGCTACAACTATTACGGACACCACTTTATTCATAAAGCAAGTAGCCCTAAGTCCATATTTTATTATGTGCAATGGGAACATTGCCCAACTCCTCCACAAGGGAGTTCAAAAACATATTATGATAAATGTGCATATTTTTCTGGGCATAATCAACAAAATGCTAGGTCTTACTATTTTAAAGTTACTCCGTATGCTAATAAGCAAATGTTATTGACCGATACTAAATTACTGTATTCGACTTTGTTTGTATCTAAACTTTCGGTTGAGGGGTATGAATATTGGTTTAAGACTGTTGACTTAAAAAGTGTCTGGGGAACAAAAAATTGGCAGATGCAGGGCAGGGACACATTATTTAGAGCATGTATTATCCCTGTGCAAATGATTTTCCTCAATGACACAGTACAACAGACTAGCTGTTTGGGCTTGGCAACGATTAGAGAGTTAAATTTGCCTAGTATACCTGTCCCTTCCAAATTGAACAATTGGCAGCGATATGTTAATGCTACGTTTAATGAGTTTACACACTGGGTCCAGAATGGTACACTTAACACTTCATTGGTACATCCGGGCGGGTGGTTATTATGGCCTGTAGACACTAATAAGTGTCATCAACGTTTTGTCACCTCTTCAGGGGGGTTCAGGACTAGTAGGGCAGACCCTCGCTACATTTCACCAGAACATGCTGATATCATAACTACATACAGCGTGGGAAAGCTTTGTCAGCAATGGTTGAAATCATCCACGCTGGATGCAGTTAAATCACATCTCACGTTACTGTCTAATGATACTGACTAACAGGATTTTTTGTCAGGACCTAAGGTACCTCAGACGAAACTATTTTTATACGAAGTATATAATGAGATTTGGAAGCTTTCACAACAGGAGGCAGCGGCCCGGCTGAGGCAAATTGATCAGGAAAACCTGATACAGGCTTTGTCAGTTGTGGATAATGGCATGCATACCCTTTCTGACCGTGTTTACACAATTGACAGCATCGTTTCCTCTGCTATAGACATTATTAAGTCGGATATGTCTTCTTTATATCATGGACAGAGTCAGACGCGGTCCATCATGCAGCTGGGTTGGACTCTACAGACCTTGAAGGCAGGTCGCGTTCCGTGGCAGCACATTCGTGCCAAAGAGATCTTTGTCTCCTTTAATTTAACTCGTCAACAACAGCTGATGGCGAAAAAGGAAGCGACGTATGTCATGTTAAATATTGAAAAATTGGAGAAACTGCCTTTCACGGTTGCTGAGATTCCGTCAGCTGAGTGGTTGATTCATGGGGTTATTAATTTGCCTATCTCCACTCTGCAATTTACTTCTTGTTTGAAGCACATTCCGGTGGGTAGATACGAACGGTTGGGAGACAGTTACATACACGAGGTGTGGGAGCTTCCCTTTCTATACAGATGTATTAATGGTTTGAGGGAGGTTTTCCTTAGCGGTAGTGAATGCGAAACTTCTGTCAGCCATTCCATGGTTTGTAAACAGCTGTCCTTGCACGGGGCATGTAACGCTTCGATTGCTAACTTACCTTGTTATCTGAAGGGAGTTCCAGTCCCGGTTATTAAAAACCCTTTCCAGGTGCTTTCTAACGGCAGTTACATTGTTCTTAATAGCGAACGCTGCTGTGGCATGCGTGCTGGAATAGTTTACGTAGTCGTTGTCACCAAGGCCGTTACGTGCTGCGGGAATGTGTTGTTTCCCCCCACTCAAATTAGGGAGGTGGCAGACACCTGGCCTCATATTGCTACTTCCAAGGTGAATTTCGACAAGTTGAGTCGACTAAAGGCTTTATTGTTTCAAAAGCATGTGGCCCTTACATCTGCTAGCGAGACCTACGCACTTCAGGTGGCAAGGTCATCAGCGGAAATACAGTCCCTTTTGAATACTAACTTTCCGAGTCACTTTGTGAGCTTGTGGGACGTATATTTAATGCGTCCAGCACTGCTGGAATTGCACATTTTTTCAAAGCCGTTGGTGTTGGTTTTGCTCACACCTTCTCTTCCATATTCGGTTTAATACCTTCGGCTATACACTCTATTTCCGGAAGCATTTTTGGGGGTTTCCCGATTACTTTGGCTTTATTGGCTGGAGTCTTGTTATTGCTGCTGTTCTTCCGCAATGGCTGTCCCGCCACAACGAGATCCTATATTGCTGCTCCCGTCAGCGCAACTGTGTCGTGAACGCATGATGCAGTCTTTTGGTGCAACTCTCCTGGGACATTTGGAGTGTGACTGGTCGCTGTCATTCCGACCGGTTTTGGATTGTGTGCAACCAGTGTTTCGGTGCCTTTGGTGCTCGTTTGAACATGCACTGGCTTTCTGTCTCTCACTGCAGCACCCTCCAGTGGTCGATACTGATCTGTTGATGTTCCCTATTAGGGCTCATTCCCAGACTTGTGCACTACGGTTGCGTTTGCTTCGTGAGGCAGTTTATGAGATTCCCTTCCTGGAGGAAGATGGTATTGTCTCATTCATAGGCCCTGCACGGGGTGCCACCCTGAATGGTTTTGGGGCTTTGGAACACACCTGCTCCATGGTACTTTTTGGCGTGGATCTTCCGATATTGACATATATCGAAGTGGAGGAGCTCCTGCTTTCTATTGCTTCTGTCTGACAATTGGATTTTTTTTTTCTCTCTCCTAAAACATTTACATTATATTGAATTTGGCTTTATCGTCACATGCTTCCCAAATTTATGACTTTGTTGTCTTCTGACCTTGTCGAAATATATATTTTTATGTATTGTTTTTATCTGGGGCATATTTTCTATTATTGGAACCACTTGCTACCGACAAGAGGAGGGTGTAGTGTGGTTAGTTTTACGTATCCTTTGCGCATTAGCTTCAGGCTTTAGGCCTTTGTGCACTTTGCCCTGGTTGTATTTTATTTGTTTGCTTGCAGCTTAGAGCCTCTGTGCACTTTGCTCTACATGCTTTTTATTAGGCTTCGTACTGTTATTTTTCAAATGGCCAGTTCTACGGTCTTGTTTTATATTCATATCACACTGTTTAGCCTACTTCAGCACTGGAGTTCTCCATAACACATTCTTGTTCACTCTGTGCTTCAGTCAAGGATACAGTCTGGTACATTGCCGATAGATGTGGTAGGAGTTTAGTCTTTGGCATTCCTGCGTAGGGACATTTTGTGATCACGCTGACATGTTAGTTATAAAAACACTTCCTTGTCCCAATACACGCAAGAGGAAGATTCTGACCAGGGAACCACAACTAGACGCTGACTGCCTTGTTGCAGATACTGAACCAAGATCACAGTTCTTTGCTCAGGTATGAGGGCTGATGTCTCCCCAGTGATTCAGAAAGGCAAGTTAGAAGCTTAACATGCTGTGCTCGAAATAGAACAAGCAGAGGGAGAGTAGAAACTATTAGACACCATGATAGCTTTGTTCTTATGTTTTACCCTCCTGGTGACTATTTCAATCCTACTGTGTTGTATGGTTCTGGTTATTGCGGCTCACGCCTTATTATCTAAAATGCAGTCGTTTTATTAAAACATTATATAAAACTTATACTGCCTTTGTCATTTGTATATGAGATCATACTGTAAATGAGAGAGTTGGTTTGGATCTGAGTGACCACGACTTCCCTGAGAAGCTCCAAAGATGTCATGCGCTCGGCTGCCCAATCATCTCTTCCCTGTGGGAGAAATGAGGCACTGCTAGTTAGCCAGAGCAAAAACCGGATTTAGGGTGACAGAGTTCCTTACACGTGGGTCAGACTCAGTCCCCCACACTGTTATCGATCCTGCTGCCTAGAAATCCAGTAGTCTCATTTAGGATAATAAGAGCCAACGCGACAACATGCTGTGCTCTATTATAGCTTAGGTAGGAATTAGTCTATTGACTCTAGTGACAATATGGTAGTGTTATTTCTATGCTTTACTCTCCTTGTCACAATTGTAATCCTGTCCTGCTTTATCGTCCTGATTATTGCAGTACATGCTTTATTATCTAAGATGCAGTTGCTTCATGAAAACCGTATTGAAGCATATACTGCCTCTGTTTGTCCTTGTATATGTGAGACTAATGTAACTGAGAGAAACGGATGAGATCTGAGTGACCACGATTTCCCTGAGGAATCAAATATGTCATGTGCTCGGCTGGCCAATCATCCCTGCTCTTGGGTAGAGATGAGGCACTTCTAGTTAGATGGAGCAAAATCCAGATTGGTGTGACAGACGTCACCTGTAGTAGGTTAAGACTCAGTCTCCCACACCGCAATCGATTCTGCCGGTCAAAATCCAGTAGTCTCATTAGAATCATTAGAGCCTATGCGACACAGGTACTAACTCATCCATTCAGCCACTTAACTTCCACTCACTAACCAAGACAGGCACTCGTGTACCATCTCACTCACCCATATAGCAGTCATACAGACACTGACTCACACATACACCCACTCACACAGGTACTCACTCACTCATACAGCCACTCACACACTCACTACCTCACCCATTCAGCCAGTCACACACCCAATCACTCACCCATACAGCCATTCACACACCCCGTCGATCACCTATACAGCTACTAACACACTCAGTCACTCACTCATACAGCCACTCACCCACCCAGAGTCTCACTCATACAGCTACTAACAAAGCCACTCACTTACCCATACACACACTCACACACCGAGAATATCACACATACAGCCACTCATGCCCCAGTCCATCACTCATATAAACACGTAGGCCCTCATTATGACACTGGCAGTAAATTCTGCTTACTGCCACACTGACGGCAGACAACATACCGCCGCAGTGGCGGATAGCCCTTCACCATATTATGACACACACACACCAATTCAACAGAATACAGCCACATACACAAATCCGCCAGCCCAAAGGTCTGGTGATAAACTGACAGTCCAAAAACCCATATTGTTACGCCAACAAATCACCGTCCATCACATTATGACCCACGAATCACCATAGTGGACATTCATTGGTGGTAAACCATTGGCGGTACATACCGCCGTGCTCAGAATGGACACCCATATACAAAACACCACCACATTGGCCAATACTAAAAACACACACCTGACACTCATACACACAACACACCCTCACACCCACACCACTATATAACACACACCTACATTACCCACAACCCTTTACCAACAACATTTGCCACCAGTAGACTGAGAAGAAGAACACAGAGACAACTAGACACACACACCACTTACACCCATTCACCCCTCACTCACTCCACATCACACATCCCAACACATCACCCAACACACCCTCACCAACACACATCGCACAACGGTCATGGACCATAAAGGCACCCCTGTTTCACTGAGGAGGAGTTCAGGGTCATGGTGGAGGAAATTGTCATTGTCTTTGGAACACAGGTACAGCAGATATCTATTGCAAGGAAGAGGGAGCTGTGGCCGAGAATCATGGACAGGGTCAATGCCGTGGGACAGCACCCAAGAACAAGGGACATCAGGAAGAGGTAGAACTACCTTCGGGGGAAGGTACGTTACATAGCAGCAAGGCACCAGATCACCATACAGAGGACTGGCGGCGGGCACCCTCCTCCCCCCCACAGCACACAGCATTGGAAGAGCAGGTACTGGAACTACTGCATCCTGAGGGACTCCCTGGAGTTGCTTGTGGACTGGACACTGGTAAGTCAATATTTACTACCTATCACCCCCCTCAATACCTGCATGCCATCTCACACTCACACCTTCACTCCCATCACTCCACTCCATCCCACACACTACAGCCACACATCTCACTAATCCCAATGCCAAGCCCTGCATGCCATCCCAATGCATGGACAACCCTCCCAGCCCTGCATGGACACCCATCACCAAAGCATGCACAGCACAGGGAAACTAACAATCCCACAATACATCACCATACACAAGCAAAAGCTGGCAGGGCAACACCAACCATAGAGGGGAAGCTAGGGAAGTACACATGGCAGACACTTGAAGCACAATACATCATTTACATCTCCACATGTACCCCGGCCAATGTCAGTGGAAAGGAGGTGCCACCACTATCCAGTCCCCCAACAGAAGATTCCCCCAGTGATGACAGTAACTCTGGACTTTAGGATCTGGAGGACCTACCTGGCCAATCAGGGACCTCTGGACAGCCGGTCACCCAAGCCCACTCACAGACCACCACAGAGCCTCCACCATCAGGAACCAACACCACAGCACACACCTAGTGTACCCACACCTCTGTCCACAGGACATGTCAATAATCAGTGTGCCCACCTGTACAGGGACCCCAGTCCACACCTCTACCCCCATGATAATCAGGTACCTGGGTCAGTGGGCACACCATTCAGGGGACAGATGCACACGCCAACTGGGACACTAGGAAGAGTGATGTGCACCACGGGGAGGACAAGAGCAGGGAACTAACTATCCACGAAGCACTCTCAGAGATCCTGGGAGCCTACCAACATTTCCAGGATACAATATGCCAGATCCTAGACAACGTGCAGGAGGACAGGCGGCTGCAGGAGGGGCAGTATCAGGGGATCAGGGAGGACTTACAGGCCATTAACAACACCCTGATCTCCGTTCGAGGGGTGCCTGCAGACATGGCCAACATCATGAGGGAGGCAACAGCACACCAGCGGGCCCCTACCACTAGCCAGTCAATTGAAGAGCCCTCCACTTCAGCTAGTGGTGTGAAAAACTGATTTCTTAACTTGGCGTGAAGGCTCCATTTTGTCCATTTGTTCTGTACTTCGAACAAAATTGTATGTCTTCATCACCTGTTTAATTTCATTTGTTGCAGATGTGAAACTTTGCCAGGAGGCCCCACCACAGGACCCACAGGCCACCAGCATCCCTTCCCTTGCAGAAGGTGAATCACCCCGCCAACGTCCCCTCGACCCAGACAGAAGCCAGCAACATTTGCCAAGACCACGCCAGGAAATGAGACTCTCCTGATTGTCCCGCTTGTGTCCCACTCAGTCACCTTGTCCACATTGAACTGCCATTGGTCCCCTTCCTATGTCCCCTTGGACACTGCACCTGTACTACAAACTGACTGGAACAATAACCTGGACTTTCCTCCATCATCACTGCGTTCCATTACACTTTACCTTCAATTTCTTAGCACTACAGTAAACACCCTTGGATAAAACTCAAGTACTAGTATTTCATGTATAGCAAATGTGTATTGATTGAACCAGCTACATCCATTGCAAATGAACTGTACATAGTGAGAGCATAGAATGAATGGACTGTTGCTGGCTGTAGTGATCACATCAGGACATTCTTGTCATATCACCAACATCTGTAAAATGATAATCCATAGGTGACAGTAAGTAGAGGTAACAAGTCGGTAATGCCAGCATGCCACTGCCACACAAAATACAACAATACTCATAGAAATGTGAAGTTGCACTGTCTCACCTGTGTGTCATTGGAAGTACTGATGCATCACCAATGTTCTGTTGTCCACATCCCCATCCTCTGCCTCCTCATCCTCACTGTTGTCAGGGTCCACTGCTGCCACAGGGGCATCTTCAGTCTCCTCCTCCTGCAGAAAAGGGACATGGCATCTGAGGGCCAGGTTGTGCAATATGCAGCATGGCACTACTATCTGGCAGACCTGCTCAGGTGAGTAGCAAAGGGATCCACCTGTTAGATGGAGGCACCTGAATCTGGCCTTCAGGAGGCCGAAGGTCTTCTCAATGATCCTTCTGGTTCTCCCATGAGCCTCATTATAATGTTCTTCAGCCCTTGTCCTGGCATTTCTCACAGGGGTCAGCAGCCACGATAGGTTTAGGTAGCCAGAGTCACCTGAAAGTATTGAGGGACAACATTTAGCCACACACTATCCTATGAGGTTAACACCAAAGGCATACACTAACATACACTGGGTGGGGACCAAGGCTCACCTATAAGCCACACCCTGTTGCTCTGTAGTTTGCTCATCACAGTTGGGTTGCTGCCATTTCTCAGAACAAAGGCATCATGTACCGACCCAGGATATTTAGCATTGACATGGGAGATGTACTGGACCCTAGGCTTAACATCTGCACAGTCAAAGGTGGAAACTCTTACTCTGCCCAGGGGGGGGAGGGGGACAAACGCAATATGTGTTCCGTCAATCGTAGCAATAATATTGGGTATATGTCCCATTGCATAGAATCTGGCCTTCAGTGTGGCCAAATCTTCCTCCTGGGGTAAAGCTATGTAGCTGCACGTGTTTCACTAGGACAGACAAGACTCTTGCCAGCACGATTGAGAACATTGGCTGTGACATTCCTGCTGCCAAGCCCACTGTCACTTGGAAAGAACCTGTTGCCAGGAAATGGAACACTGATAGAACGTGCACAAGAGAGGGGATCCCAGTCAGATGACGGATAGCTGAGATCAGGTCAGCCTCCAACTGGGCACACAGCTCTGTGATTGTGGCCCTGTCCAGGCTATAGGTGAGTATTATCTGCCTGTCCTCCAGTGTAGCTAAGTCCACCAGGAGTCTGTACACCGGGGTATGTCTCCTTCTCCTATTCATCAGCAGTGGTAGGTATCTAAGGGGCACAAGAGTGAGTAGGCTGTCACAATTTGAAAAACTATACCACAACAGCAGTCCACATCGTGCAATTATGTATTTGGACAGTGTAATTTTCAAAGTATGTGCAAATTTATCCTGTAATGCAGCAATTATCGAAAGGCCTGTTCAACCCCCTGAAATGGCGACCGCCTCTCCTGTGTGGAGGGACAGGTGGAAGTGAAGTAATTAGTCCAATGTTGTGCGTCGTGCTGGTAGGCAGTCGTGAACTGCTGTGCAATTCCTCATTGGATAAAATTGGGCCATATGAGGTACAGTGGCCAATGGGGATGTACGCCACTAGTGACAGTGTACACAGCCGCGGACGTG
Organism: Pleurodeles waltl; assembly: GCF_031143425.1. NCBI lineage: Eukaryota > Metazoa > Chordata > Amphibia > Caudata > Salamandridae > Pleurodeles > Pleurodeles waltl. The sequence goes on along the minus strand of NC_090437.1, from coordinate 219,230,884 downwards.
ACCGCCATTTTCTCAATCATTCCTCACTACATTCCTGACCTTCCACAGGAGAAGACCTACATTGCTTGTGCTGCTGTGACCTGTGTCTGGACCCTACCATGGCCTGTGCGACTGGGGAAAGAGCCCCAGCCTTCACTTCGGAGGATTTGGTGCGACTGGTCAATGGGGTCCTACCCCAGTGTGGACTACTGTATGGGTCTCCAGACCAACATGTGAGTACACTGTGTGCATGATGCATGTGGCATGGATGCATGGGGATGTGTGTGAAGCCATTGCGTTTGGGGGGTATTATCTGTTGGTGGTGTACCTGTCGTGCGCTGGGCAATGTGTGTGCCAATTGTGATGGAAACGGGCATGGTGGGCCATGCGTGTGACAGCCTGGACTGTTAGTTTAATGGTGTTTTTCTGTCTTCATTGCTTCTGCAGGTCAGCGCCCATCAAAAAAAGGGAATGTGGCGTGCCATCGGCAAGAAGGACCCTAGGGTGGAGCACCAACTGTCGTAAATGGTGGGAGGATTTGAGACACTGGGCACGGAAGACCATGGAGGCCCAGCTTGGAATGGCCTCTCAACGAGGAAGGGGTGCCCGTCGGACCTTGACCAACTTGATAGTCCGCATACTGGCGGTGGCCTATCCTGAGCTGGATGGGTACTTGAGGGAATCAAAGCAGCCACAAGGGGGTGAGTACAGTGGGTATCATTAAAACTTATTGCTGGTGGGGTGGTATTTGGGTGGTGGTTGTGTGTTAGTGGGTGTCCCTAAGGCCAGGCCAGACTTTGCAACGTGGGTCTTCTGAAGGGTGATGGTGGCATGGCAAATACACGTAACCTAGCTTGTTAGTAGTCACTGCTAGGCAGGACTGTGTGGGTCCCAGGTGTGATGGAGTTTGCGGTGTGTGCTCCTCCTCATGCCTTGGTGACTAGCCATTTCACTGGTAGTAGGCAATGCATAGTGCAAAGGCCTGTTCCCTGTGTGTGAGGGTGCTGTGTACGCCAACGGTGGTGTTGGTGCAGTCATTGACCCAGTGCATCCTTTGCCTCTTCCCCCTTTCTTGTTTTGTCATCCTGTCCTTGTGTGTATTAGCATCATCTGGCGAAGGAGCACGGGCACCAGCGACAGAGGGAGCTGCTTCCCACAGGACACTGGAGGCAGAGTCCACGAATGCCGAGGGAACAAGTAGGACGGAGGGCGAGGGGAGCACAATGGCAGAGACAGGAGGGGACAACACAGACTCTGATACCTCCTCTGATGGGAGCTTCCTGGTAGTGGCGGACACATCTGTGACCACCCCAGCTGCAGGTACAGCCACCGCCCCGCGTACCATCACCGCTCTCCCAGTAAACCCCTCAGCAAGTTGCCTGTGCATGCTCACCCAGGAGGGTGGGCATCTCCTTGGCCCCGGGCACCTCAGGCCCTGCCCCAGTGAGCCCTGCTGCCCTGAGTGAGGAGGCTATTGACCTCCTGAGATCCATCTCTGTAGGGCATTCAACCATTGTGAATGCCATCCAGGGACTGGCATCCCAGATGCAGCAATGCAATGCATTCCTGGAGGGCAATCATGGTGGATTGGCGCCCAACAGAGATCGACTCAGGCTCTGTCCTCTCTGATGGCAGCCATTGTCCCTGTTTCTACCGTCTCCCCTCCAACTTCCACTTCCCAGTCCCATTCTCCTCAGCCACAACCCATCCCAAGCACACAGACAGATGAGCATGCACACAAGGGAGGCACAAGCAAACACAAACACCACACTTCATCCCACAGGCACTCACACAAACACCATACTGTTGCATACAGGACAACATCCACAGCCTCCACTGTCTCCTCCTCCACCTCCCTCCCAGTCACATCCACACTCATACCTGCTTGCACTACATCTACATCCACTATCAGCATCACCACACCAAGCAGAACACACACCTCACTGGCAGACACCTTCACAACAGCCATGCGCGTGTCCCCTGTGTCCTCTCCCACCGTGTCTTCCCCCCCTTCCCACCAACACAAACACTTAGACACCCAACAGCCATCCACCTCACATCAGCATACAGCCAATGCACCTGCACCCAAATCCAGCAGACATACACCTCCAACAACCACTCCCTCATCCTCCATTCCCATTAAACCTCAATCCTCCCGCCCCACCATCCCTAAAAAGCTTTTCCTTTCCCAACTTGACCTCTTCCCTACCCCTACCACCCTCCCGTCCTGCACATATGGGCCATTTTACCAAGGATACAGCCCAGCACCTCAGTCCACGGGGACATTGGTAGTACCATCTACTCATGGTGGTAAGGATACCAGACCTACAACACTGAAAGGGAAGGAGCCAGCACCACCACAGAAGAAAGGGAAGAGTCCTGCTCCAGCTGTGAAGAAGGGGAAGGGGCCTGCACAATCTGTGAAAAAGGGAAAGGGGCCTGTACCACCAGGCAGAGAGGGGAAGAGCCCATTCTCCCCTACGCCATCGGAAGCTGTCAGGCTAACACCACCAGCTGTCAAGGGGCCCCCACCGCCAGCTGTGGATGTGCAGCCATCAGGGAGTGCAGGGGCTGCCCAGGAGACTCCTTCAATCACCACCACAATGCAGACATCAGTGAGTGCAAGGGCTGCCCAGGAGACTCCTCCAACCACCACCACAATGTAGCTATTAGTGAGTGCAGGGGCTGTCCAGAAGACTTCTCCAACCACCACCACAATGTAGCTATTAGTGTGTGCAGGGGCTGCCCAGAAGACTCCTCCAACCACCACCACAGTGCAGCCGTCCCTGCCGGCAGACGCTATGTAGGCCACCCTCCAACGGCTACTGTGCGGGCTGCCACCTCGAAAACCAGTGGGGGAGTCACCCACTTGAGCGACTGTGGCCTTGCACTCCCCAGGACAAAGCAATGGGCATTTTAACCCATCCATAACCAGTGGGAACGCTCCCGTATTCAGCTGAGGTGCCCCTCCCACCCCTGAGGTGCCTTTCCACTTGCAAAATGATACCTCTGCAGTGTTCTCTCCAGCTGTGTCGGGGAACATGTTGGGCCTTGATGTGCCCTGTGGCCTTGTGTGCCCTTATGACTTTGGACTGGGCATTGGCTCTTTATTGCCATTTGTATATATTTGTTTTGTGTGGTGGATTTTGCTATGCTATTAGATTGTCGTTACTCTAGCATTATGGTCTATGTGTTATTCTGCTGTGTGCCTTGTGCGATTGGTTTACGTGTGAAGCTGGTTCTGTGTATGGGGTGTGTGTGTCTGGTGTGTGTTGTGCATGTGTGTATCACTCCTCCCTCCCTCCCTTGTTTTCCTCCCTCTCTCCCTTGTCTGCTAGGCAGCTGTACTCACCGTCTTCATCGGCGTTGGTGTTCCAGGTGGAGCATAACATAGAAGATCATCAGGCAAACTTGCAGTTTGGGCTCCATGGCGGAGTGGTTCTTCCCTATGCCTCCAATGGTGAGTCCTTTCACTTCTGAGCTCTGTTTCCACCAGGCTTTTGTTGGCATTGGTACCACCCCGGAAAAGGTGGCTGTCATAATATGGTGGGCGGTACTTTTTCTTCCGCCGGCTGTTGGCGGCTTCAGCCATGGTGACTGTTGTGTCCGCCGTGGCGGTTGGTGTGGTACATTGGCTGTCCATGGGAGTTATCACCACCATGGTTATAATTTGGCAGTACTTACCACCAGCCTGTTGGTGCTTCTTACCGCCAGCCTGTGGGTGGTATTACCACCACTTTATCATCCGGTCGTAATGAAGGCCATAGTCACTCACTTATACAGCCACTCACACTTCCAATCAGTTATGCCTACAGCCACTCACACACCCAGTCACTCACCTATACAGCCAGTCACAATCCCAACTAATTTATAGAGGCACTCAGACACCCATTTACTCACCCATACAGCTACTCACACTCACTTTCATTCCCCCATATACTTACTCACATGCCCAGAGAATGATCCCTACACTACACACACTCCAACACAGTCATCAAGACTTATTAATAGTATTACAAACAAACATATTGTAGGAGGTGGGCTCTCTATATAGTATACAAAAATGACGTGCACTGTGCAGAGAGTCCATGCAACTTAACTTTGGTTTCCAGAGGTGAAAAGTAAACCACCTACTACTCTGTTGTTGCAATAGTGTGGGCAAGCAGTTAGGCTTATCTTGGAAATGTGCTAAGCATTTGTTGTTCTCACAGTATCAATTAACATGGACATACACTCGGAAGAATAACTCAAGACCAATTTACAAGAATACTTCAGATTTTTATAAAACTTTTAAGCTTAAGATTATAAATATACAGTACGTACTTCTTTTGTTCTGATTTTTTAATGTTTGGGAAGTATATGTTTTTTATGCCTAATTACGCATCGTAGTAATGAATGGGAATATCTTTAAAAATGCCTATTAAATCAGGCAATGTTCTCACAAGTGTCACCTTCTATTTTCAGGTCGAGGTCGTTGAGTTTTCCTGTGTGCCAGCTGAGAAGTTTGGGCAGTTCCCCGTTCAAGCAGGAGCAGTAGCTGAAATTCTTGCAGCTGGTACACCACAGACAGGTCGACCACTTGGAAACACAAAGCACAGGTTAACATAAAGGTAAGCCCAATGCGCCCCCTTTGTAGGGTGGAAGTTGCAAGGGGTTAGGGACTCCTAGAGCACAGCTGCTTTGATGATGCAGGAGACAGGGAGGCTGGGTGCAGTGCAGATAGGTCAGCCAGGAGTTGTGTGTCTTGGAGTCCCTGGAGCCAGGAGCAGGTCACTTGGAGGGTAGATTGCAGGTCAGCAGGGCCACTCTGTTGGGTGGTTTAGGGTGTCCTGAAGGCACCTGTCTTTTGCTTGCTTCTGGGCTTTTGAGAGTCCAGAGTGACTTTGCTTCTGGGTGTCCAATGATTGGGTTCAAGCATCATGCATAATGGTACTTCTCAGGCCCCAAAGCCCCAGTGCCACCAAACCTAGCACACAGGTAGGTTTTGTCCTTCAGGTCTGTCATTTGGATTTTGGTCAGGCTGCTGGATCTTGTTCTTGCTGGTTTCTTGCTTGGAATTTGAAGGGAGCGATACCATCAGTCTGAGTGAGGTTCTTGGCAATTTTGACAAGGCTGGAGGTGCTCTGGGGTTTTGTAGAGTCCTTCAAGTTTCCAGGTGACACCTTAGTGCTGATTGTCGAGTCCTTGAAGCAGCAGGCAGGAGTTGGCTCATTTTTCTGTGTTCAGCAGGACTTCTGTTCTCGTGCCTCAGGTCTTCTTTGTTCCTAGTCTTCTTGTGTCCTCCATATCTGATTGGTTGGTCTAGGGATGCCCACCAAATACTGCATTTAGTGGGCATTAGGGGGAGTACCTGGTAGAGGTCAAAGGCAAACTACCTTAGGGTGGCTACTCCCACTGAGTAACCACTTCCTGTGGGAAGGGGTCATATACCTAACCTTGAGCCCCCTAAACACAGTACTATGGCCTGAGAGATTCTGAGTGAGTTTGGATGGGGGCCTCTCCATGTACTTTGCAGGCCCCCCCCTAATGTTTCCTTACACCACTGAGCAAGAGTCAAAAATGCACCACAGACAGGTCGACCACTTGGAAACACAAAGCACAGGTTGACGTAAAGGTAAGCCCAATGCGCCCCCTTTGTAGGGTGGAAGTTGCAAGGGGTTAGGGACTCCTAGAGCACAGCTGCTTTGATGATGCAGGAGACAGGGAGGCTGGGTGCAGTGCAGATAGGTCAGCCAGGAGTTGTGTGTCTTGGAGTCCCTGGAGCCAGGAGCAGGTCACTTGGAGGGTAGATTGCAGGTCAGCAGGGCCACTCTGTTGGGTGGTTTAGGGTGTCCTGAAGGCACCTGTCTTTTGCTTGCTTCTGGGCTTTTGAGAGTCCAGAGTGACTTTGCTTCTGGGTGTCCGATGATGGGGTTCAAGCATCATGCATAATGGTACTTCTCAGGCCCCAAAGCCCCAGTGCCACCAAACCTAGCACACAGGTAGGTTTTGTCCTTCAGGTCTGTCATTTGGATTTTGGTCAGGCTGTTGGATCTTGTTCTTGCTGGTTTCTTGCTTGGAATTTGAAGGGAGCGATACCATCAGTCTGAGTGAGGTTCTTGGCAATTTTGACAAGGCTGGAGGTGCTCTGGGGTTTTGTAGAGTCCTTCAAGTTTCCAGGTGACACCTTAGTGCTGATTGTCGAGTTCTTGAAGCAGCAGGCAGGAGGTGGCTCCTTTTTCTGTGTTCAGCAGGTCTTCTGTTCTCGTGCCTCAGGTCTTCTTTGTTCCTGGTCTTCTTGTGTCCTCCATATCTGATTGGTTGGTCTTGGGATGCCCACCAAATACTGCATTTAGTGGGCATTAGGGGGAGTGCCTGGTAGAGGTCAAAGGGCAAACTACCTTAGGGTGGCTACTCCCACTGAGTAACCACTTCCTGTGGGAAGGGGTCATATACCTAACCTTGAGCCCCCTAAACACAGTACTATGGCCTGAGAGATTCTGAGTGAGTTTGGATGGGGGCCTCTCAATGTACTTTGCAGGCCCCCCCCTAATGTTTCCTTACACCACTGAGCAAGAGTCAAACATGCCAATATACTTGGCTGAGTATCTTCTGCAGAAGATGGTGGATTACCTATTTTCTCTTTCTTAATCAATGCTCTTGATAAGCGGGTTGAACAAATGGTCCTAAGATGCTTTAGCATGCTTGTGTTTCAACAAACATATTTCCAATCAGGGTCACAAGACAAGACTTTCTTATACAGCTTGCAAATGACCTTACGAGCATTGACTTTTTGTCTCCAGGAGAAATTGTAAAAAACTCTGAGGCAATACTCTGCTTCTTGGGAGGTGTTGTCTCCTCTTCATCTGAAGGACTGCTGCTATTGTCCTCTGGTACTGGTACTGTAGAAGGCACAATTTGTTTGTTAAAAAAGCACCAAAATAAAACAAAAAATTGTAACCTGAGAGAGAGCTCTGAAACACATATCACAGACTCCAAAAGATAGTACAAACAGCGTTCCTCACTGTATTATCTATGCAATGCGTTTTAACCAATCAACTCCCTTTTCTCCTGAGTCACATGGTGTATGCAATGCATTTGCACTTACGTTGTAGCTCCGTCGTGTACCCGCAACATATGTCAAAACGTACTTTAAAAAATGTATTACAACAATCAGTACAGTAGTTTCAGTTTTGTAGTACTAAACCTCTTTAACTAAAACTTTAAAGTTGTCTATATAAGTGTTTTACTACTTAAGAAATTACATTGGAATCCGGAAGTATGTGCTAGCACAATGCGCGAATGTGTTGCCATGCCTCAAAAAGTACTATTATTGCAGGCGACAACTTGTCAAAGCGCTTGCTTTATTTTTTTGCCAAGATTTGTGGTTCCTCCATGAGTATTTCCACAAAAAGAAATAAAAAAATGCTTTTTAGTCCCAGTAGGGTCCTTGGGGGACCCATCACCAGGCCTAGAGAATCAGGGTATTCATCTTCTCGTTATATTTTACTTTGTTTGGGGAGTTTGCTGAGTCCTCGTCACACAATGGGTACCAACTCTTCCAGGTTAAAGTGTTAACAGTAAATCATATCTCAGCATGAGATCTGTCGGATCCGAGGAGTATATGCTTCCTTAAATATGTAAAAAAAAATCCTTAATAATGCAAAAACTACAGAATGGATTTACACCACATTACAAAAAAGAGACCTTTTTGGACCAAGATCTAGCTTTCTACCAAATATGAGTTCAATTCTTCAATGTCCTGCATGCGCACATCTCACCTTTTGCCACTGTGTTGTTCATCTACTTCACCAACATGCAATACCCATAATTGCAGAGATGTAACTTTGTCAATCTGAATGATCATACATAAAAACGTCACATTTATCAATCCCCATTACATTCTGTATGTTGGAATGGAGTCTTTAAGTGTTTCAATATCAAACAATCATCCCAGGACCCATGGTGTGTGTCAATATGTAAATGTATGGGCCAACCAAACTGCAGTATGGCAACAGATATGTAGTACTAAACATTTATCAAGCATTGAGAAGTACAGAGAGTGACATGACTACAACTACCAGAAGGCCCTGTTTCTGTACCTCTAACCAAAAGGCCTTCCTGCACTTGTTCAAATACCCCAGTGTGCCATCTCTCAAATGATGTACCTTCCCATGGGAATTTAGCATGTATGTAGTATGGGGAGGCTACAAGTTTCAAGACTACAACTATCAGGAGGTCTTGCTTCTGTACCTCTAACCATCAGGTCTTCCTGTACTTGTCCAAATATACCTGTGTGGTATCTCTCAAATGATGTACCCTCCCCTGTACGTTTAGCATTTGTGTAGAGTGGGGAGGCAGCAAGTGACATGACTACAACTACCAGGAGGCCCTTTTTCTGTACCTCTAACCAACAGGCCTTCCAGCTCTTGTCCAATACACCTGTGCTGTGTGCCATCTCTCAAATGATGTACTCTCTTTTGTGAGCTTACCATTTGTATAAAGTTGGGAGTTAGCAAGTGACATAGCTACTACGACCAGAGGGCCATGCATCTGTACCTATAACCAACAGGCCTTCCTGCACTTGTCCAAATACACCTGTATGCCATCTCTCAAATGATGTGCCCTCCCCTGTGAGTTTAGCATTTGTGTAGTGTGGGGAGGCAGTACATGACATGACTACAAATGCCAGGGGGTCTTCTTTCTGTACCTCTAACCAACAGGTCTTCCTGCATTTGTACAAATACATCTGTGTGCCACCTCTCAAATGATGTACCCTTCCCTGGAAAGAAGCAATCTACATATCATGCTCAACTCAGAGATGTGTCTGTCTACCTAGTTTGCTCTTGTCCTGGTATTCCCAAATGTATTGAGGACAGGAATGACACATTACCAAATGTGTACATCAAGCTTTCCTAAGGCAGAAAACAGTTTTATCAGATTGGTAGTGTCAATTAACACATTGACTCAGCCCTGCTCAAATGATGACTACAGCTACATACACCACAAAGTTGTTTGTACACCTGTATCACACACAACTATGCCTTGGAATGGCCAAATACACATCTCTTCTCTACTGTGTTGGCTAAACTGTTTCTAAGATGTAATTTTCATTCCCTCATCTAAAGTGCAACTGATCACCACACCTAATGAGCTGCTTGAGTCTAATACTTTCTGCAAACTTCACACATGTCAACAAATTCAATACCATGGTAACATAGCACAGTCAGAAAATCTGCTGTTTAAGAGTGTCCAAGGTCTCTACTTATAGTCATACTTCAACCAATAGCATTGCACTCTATTTCTCAATAGGTCAAGCTGCTAGAGCACCTGGATAAACATTGTTCACCAACCAGAATCCCAACCCACCTCTGGTTGAAGCCCTCAGTGATGATGATATTTCTGGCCACGTGGACATGGATGACGGACCTGGCCCACCTGGGTAGCCTGGCCAGAGGGAAACAGTGAGTCTCACTGTGTCCACAACAGCACCTTCCACCCAAGTTGCTTCAACATCACAGACAACAACGTGCCCCTCAACCTGTGTACCTAGCACTGTTGCTACCATCTTGTGCCCTCAAGTCCTAGTTCCTGAGGTGCAAATCAACAATTGTGACATCGAGGGTCCAGGACCCAGTTGGAGAGGGCGCCCTGTTCCAAGGGCACAGGCTCGTAGGGGTAGGTGTAATATGTTGTGCATTGAAATCTCTTTTGTGTCTAATGTACTTTCTACTTTCTGTTTTGTTATCGTGTGTACTGTTTTCTTTTGATCCCTTGTTCTCGATCCATGCAGCGTAGCTTAACAATCCGTGTTCGAGATTCTAGTCGTGCCGCCAGATGTTGACAGGCTCTCGACTCGGATGGTTGTGGCTCTTGCTGTCGTTGGTCCCATATCTACCAATAAATCAACTTCAACTGAAGAATACTTTGAAGTGTACTGGCGCATCATTTTTCTGTTGGTAGATTTTCTCTCTTCACCCTACATCTTTGGTACCAGGTGTGGGGTTAAAAGAAACATTGCCGTGCCTGGGACCCACCGACCCAACAAACGTCATCTTAGAGGTTGGTTGCGGGAAGCCAATTTTAGCAAAGGACGAGCGACTACGGTACGTGAAAGCAGTCATATGTGAGAAGATTTGTGGAGTCATTGAAATTTTTGTGCGTTTTATGGGGCAGTTCCATACTGTTCTGTGCGGACCATTGGATGTATCTCGGCGAATACAGACTCCTACCTGCTGCACGGGCTTGAGTCGTCACGGGATTCTTGTCCCAGTTCCTTGCAGCTTGGTTCGTTACTTCATCTTCGGCAAGTCTGTACGTGAACCGTGCTGGGTACGTACCCACGGCACGCGTTTACTCACAAACAAGAGGACACGCGTCACAGCTTCGAGGAATCTAAGAAGAGCGTGCTGCCGTGCGTCACATCTTTGACGCATAGCAACAACAAGACAGCAACAGAAGGACGCGTCGTAGCAACAACGCATAATTTCTACGCATCGGGGCACGAATCTCAGCCATCACGTCAGAAGACAACACTGGCTATTGACATCGTTCCTTTGTATGTTCTCTCTTGTCGCTTGCGTAGTCTTGGCTAAAAAAAAAAAAAAAAAAAAAGAAACGCGTTCAACATTCTTCTGGTTTCTACGGTATTCTGATGCCGTTTGTTTATATTTTTACGAGTCAGGAACGCAATGACTGCTACGATGAGTGCGCTGACTGCTAGTATGCAGTAGGTGATTTTATGTATTAACTGGAGGACTAGTTGAAAATTTTTATCTTGATGTTTACATCCTGAACTTTACTCCTTGTGTGGACATATAAAAGTAGAGTTCTCTGCGTATCAGGAGTTGACTCTTAAGTTCGACTTTGGGGCAGATCTACACCTTTAACCTTTTACTGTCTATTAACGGGTTGTGCAACTGTTGTTACACGTGGATTTTGTTTCTCCAGTATTTTTAGGTCAAGTACTTTCATAACATGGCCACCTATCAAAATGTTGTTCAACCTCCGTCTTTCCTACAAAGGAATGGGAAGCCTGATTTAAAGTGGTCCGAGTGGCTGAGAATATTTGAGAACTACCTCGTAGCTATTGATGCCCATGCGTTTTCACCTGCAAGGAAAATGGCTTTGTTGTTTAATCACTTGGGGGTAGCAGGGCAACGTGTCTTTGACAATTTGCCACCAGTGCCGCACCGCTATCTGATGGTTCATTGTGGAATGAGAATGAGGAAAGGAAAGCTAGAATGATGAGACAGTATGCAGATGAGTCCAGTGTTTTATTGGAGAGATTCAACTTCGCCATGTGTAAACAGGCTGCTGATGAGTCAGTAGAGGAGTATGTGGCTACGTTGCGTGTGCTTGCAGCCAAGTGTGATTTTGGTGCCAATGTTGATCTACATATTAGAGATCAATTTGTCTTTTACTGTTTTTCCCAAAAAATTCAGGAGCACCTTTTAGCCTGTCGCAACCCGACCTTAATGGAGACCATTGACATTGCTAAAAGCATTGAAAGATCCATAGTATCTTCCAAAGCTCTATCCAGTCTCAATCTTCACATGGGAGTTAGCTCTGTGGTGGAAGAAGATCCTGTTTGCACTGTATTTGACAAATCCCAGAAAAGTAAGCGGAATTTCAGTCAGACCATGAGCATGCCTGTATGTTTTAGATGTGGCTCTTATAGTCACTTAGGGAATTGCCCTTCTTGTCCTGCTTTGAACAAAAAATGTTTGAAATGTAAGAAAATTGGTCATTTCCAAAAAGTATGCAGGATGGGTAAACTTAAACCAAGTTCAGGTACCAATACATCCAAGATGCGCATCAGTAATGTATACACAACACAGCCAGAGAATGATGTTTCTGAATGCATGAGTAGACTTTCTAATGTTGTTTTGACTGTGGGCACACACAAGGATCTTAGCTTTGATGAGGCGAAGATTAAAGGACCACTATGCGAGGCGAGTTTAGGTGGGAAGCAATTTATGGTCATAGCTGATTCTGGAGCTCCTGTGACCATAACTGCTGATAAGACATATTTTGCGTTATGGCCAGATTCCCCTAAGTTACAGTGTCCTGATATCAATCCAAAAGCTTTTGGTGATCAGGATATAGACTTATTAGGGTATTTTTGGTCAGATTTATCTATATTAGGAAGATTGATACATACCAAAATCTATGTAGCTGTCAATGGGAGAGATATTGTTGGTTGGAGGGATTTAGCTAAACTCTGTATTGTTCTATGTCCTGGCGATTGTACACCCATTACGTTAGCTGACTTGCCGGCGTCTGGCACTCCTGTTTTGTAGGTGATGTCTTCTGAGTCAGTCTTCTGTGATCTCAAACTCAAATTTCCCAAGGTATTTCAGGACAAAGTTGGAAACGTAAAGGGCTTTGAACACAATATCAAGCTAAAGAAGGGGGCGTTGTCTGTAATTCACAAAGTTAGGCCAGTACCCTTAAGTATTTGGGAAAAGTTGAAAGAGCTATTGGACAAATTGATTTTTGAAGGTGTAATTACTCCTACAGACTCTTCTGAGTGGGTTTCACCTATTGTGCTTACAACAAAAAGGTCAGGGGACTTGAGATTATGCGTAGATTTAAGGTCTCTCAATAAAAATATATTTGTAGATTTCCATCCTCTCCCTCACATACAGGAGCTTATTACTAGCATAGGGAACTCTAAGTTTTTCTCTTTCACTGACCTACACTCAGCATATCATCAGATACCCTTAAGCGAAGAGTCTCAGTCCCTCACCACTTTCGTAACCCGTTTTGGGGCATATAAATATTGTAGACTTCCATTTGGGTTGGCGTCCACAGCCTCTGTTTAAAAAAAAAATTATGGATTCCTTGTTCAGTGGGATAAATAATGTTGTAGCTTTCCAAGATGACATTTTGGTTCACAGTGTTACCACAGAGGAGCACATTGTTCTTTTGAGCAAAGTTTTTGATATACTGCAATCTCATGGCATGACGGTCAAAGCAGATAAGTGTAAAATTCTAGCTGAACAAGTAGAGTATCTTGGTCATACTATTTCAGCGGAAGGAATAAAACCAAAACTCTGTAATGTAGAAGCCATTAGAAATGCCCCCACTCCTTCTGATAAAGATGCTTTGCGTTCTTTCCTGGGTCTGTGTGAATACTATGCCCCTTTCGTGCCTGGGTATGCTCTGATTGTTCAACCTTTGAGGTCTTTGTTGAAAAAAGGTCAGAAATTCATCTGGGATACCATGACGAATACCACTTTCCAAAAGATCAAAGAACTAGTGTTATCTGCTCCCTCACTTAAATCTTTCATATCTGGAGGTGAGTCATTTATAGCAGTAGACGCCAGTCTAAAAGGTTTAGGAGCTGTCTTTGGGCAGATTGTCAATGGAAGAGAGAATACAGTTGCGTTCGCCTCTCGGTCTCTTTCAGATGCAGAGAAAAACTATAGTACCATGGAAAGAGAGGCTCTTTCTTGTGCCTGGTCAGTGGAAAAGTTTAAAACGTACATATGGGGCAGGAAATGTGATGTATTTACTGATCATAAACCTTTGGTTTATCTTCTTAGTGGCAATGGCTTGGGAAAGGCTTCTGCTCGCTTAGTGCGCATTCTATTCAAATTACAAGAATACAACTTAAATGCCAAATATATTCAAGGAGGCATGAATGTTCATGCTGATTGTCTGTCTCGCATGCCACTGAAAGTTTCTGGAGATGAAATGGATTGTCAGGAGGATGAATGTGTGGTGGGCTTAGTGGAAGCTGTCTCAGCTTGTGATGGAAATATTATGATGGATGAGTGAAAAGCAGCTATGTCTACTGACAAAGCATTGTCTCGCGTGGCTCATTTCATTAAATGTGGTTGGCCTACAGAGAAAACTCTTGATAAAGTCATGAGGATATTGAAACAGGTGTCAGGGGAATTGTCATACAATAATGAAGTTTGCATGAGAGGAAACCTGTTCATTCCACCAAATGATCTCCACCATAAGATTGTCAAAATTGCCCATCTAGGTCACTTAGGAATCTCTGCTACAGTAAAGAAATTGAAAACATCATAGTGGTAGCCTGGTTTACATGAACAAGCTGCACACTTTATTGATAATTGTGAACATTGTGTTGTATCGGACAAACACTGGAAGAGTTATACTGAACCCTTGCATCCTGTTCCTTTCCCAACGAAAGTATGGGATAGCTTAGCTATCGACTTTTCCGGGCCTTTTCATATTTCACCAAGAGAATTGAAAGTTCTTATTGTACTTGTTGACTATCACTCAAAATGGATATACTATTATTTTGTTGAAACTGCTGACTCTGAGTCTGTTATAAAATTTCTGGAGAAACTTTTTCAATTGGAGGGTCCACCTACTACCATAGTCTGTGACAATGGAGTGCATTTTTTGTCTCATAAAATGGAGTTGTTTTTCAAGAAGTTTGGTGTTAAGCACACACAAGTGGCACTCTATAGTCCCTCTTCAAATGGCTTGGTAGAGAGGGCCAACCGCATTTTGAAAGAAGGTATTCAGACTGCTATTGCCATGAACATCGATGTTGCTCATTTTCTCCAAGAAATGATTTGGGCGTACCATACCACACCTCATTCTACCACAGAATGTGCTCCCTTCTTACTCCTTAGAGGAAGGGAAACTACTACCACTTGACTCCCACTTGGCTTCTACAGAACAGAAATTCTAAGAAAGAAGGTGAAAGTTTGATAGACTCGGATAAATTAAGAAGTTCAGTAGAAAGGAAACAATTGGCAAAGAAAAAAAACCTATGACCTCAGGAACAAAGTCAAAGATATCAACATAGATGCACAGGACTTTGTTTTAATCAAAAAACTCTATAAAACAATTAAGGGGGAATCCAAATTGTCCTTACCTGTTAAAATCATTAGAGTTAACAAAAATTCTCTTTTATTAGAGAGGAAGGGATGGTGGAATAGGAACAGTGTTGGTCCGTTATCTAAGCAACAAACTGAGATATATAGTAAGGTTTACTCAGAGCCTGATTTAGGTATTTCGGCATTTCCAAATATTTCAAATTCCTCAGACTTCTTTATCAGTGGAAGTTATGTGCGTGATGTACCTGATGCTTTCTTGAAAATGTCAGACCCCATGCCATCAACATCGGCACAGAGTTCTTTAGCCACTACGTCAAATACTTCAACGCAAGCCAACACCATTACAACCAAACTGGCTGAGTTAGTTTTTTGACTCAGGTGAATGTGGGGAGAAGGAACAGAAAACAAGGTTCAAACGTACAATCAAAATGCCTTCTAGATTTAATGACTACTTGTTGAATTAACTACGTATTACTTTGTTGTTTTGTTATGAAAGGGAGGTGATGTAATATGTTGTGCATTGAAATCTCTTTTGTGTCTAATGTACTTTCTACTATCTGTTTTGTTATCGCATGTACTGTTTTCTTTTGATTCCTTGTTCTCGATCCATGTAGCGTAGCTTAACAATCCGCGTTCGAGATTCTAGTCGTGCCGCCAGTTGGTGACAGGGTCTCGACTCGGATGGTTGTGGCTCTTGCTGTCGTGGGTCCCATATCTACCAATAAATCAACTTCAACTGAAGAATACTTTGAAGTGTACTGGCACGTCATTTTCCTGTTGGCAGAGTTTTCTCTCTTCACCCTACATCTTGGTCATGGGAGGCATCCTGTGGGCCACAAGAATGAGGGCACCGGGGCCACTCATGACCAGGATAGCATCAGCCAAGTCTTGGAGGTCTATCATGAGTTCCAAGGTGTGATAGACCAAGTGCTAATTGAACTTTGGAAAATCAAGCAACTGTAGAGGGACATGAACCAACATATGGAGGCCCATAACTCTAACATGTGCACACTAACAGGGGTGCTGAGGGACATCCATATAACCCTGAGCAGGGCTTTTCCCTTAACATCCACCCCTTCCTGTGGGCCAACTACATCAAGCCCAAGAACATCTGTGGCAGATGCAGGAAGGGAGGTCCTGCCAGAGGACCAACCATGCTCAGACACCCCTGCCTCTACAGCAGCAGAACCCATCTGTCTTCATAAGTGGGGACATCCATGTAGGAATGCAGGAGATGTGGATGGCAAGACATATACCACTGCCAGCAATAAATCTTATCCTTAATGTCCTCCTTTGTGTGTCACACTTTCACTCTGTGGACAGATCCTGAACCTCATTCCATTTCTGGAGGGAGAAAGACTATGGACTTTGGACGTCCGATGGTATGACACCTACTCCTATGATTTCAGTCACCATGACTGACCCCAGTTTTCATTTATGTTACTTTTTGCCACAAGTTTGTTTTTACCCTTAGCACTAAATAATACATTCACAAGTCACAAACTCATTGTCTGCTGTCTTAAATTTCACATTTAGCAATGTGGATAAGTAAGAACATGTGAAACATATTATGAAAAAAAAGTTAATTGTGGAAACAGGGATATGTTGAATATCACAGTGTCCACCTCAGGATTACAACCATTCCACACAAACACATACACACAAGTGTCTTGTCAAAGAAGAAAATGCATTACATTGTTCAGCTCATATACTGTCAATATGTCTGAAACTTAGCAAATCACACATGATTGAATCATACTGGGTAAATAATTATATGTATAGGTATATACCTCCGGACCAATTAAGGAAGGGATAAATCAGAAATGGTCCTGTAGAATAGGCAGACATGAACTTGGTTGATGTTAACAGCTAGAGCCACATCGCCTACCTCACAAAAAGAATCCAACATCATATAATGCAAGACTCAAACAGATGGCAATACAACAGTTTCTGATCACATGGTTATTACAATCCAGTGTTTCTGCATCTGGTGGTATGACACAAACACATGTCAGTGATGTGTCACAGGTACGTTGGCCTACAATGATGAAACACATCATCAGTTACATAAATTTCACACAAAAAGCGTGTTTAGCCAATGTGAAAGGAAACTAACATGAATTTAGCCTGGGGCTATATATTTTCTGACCACATGTTGATACACATGATGCATCAGGGCCACCACACGACAAGGAACAAGTCCAATGGAGTTTTCCAAACTTTCATCCTCCTACTGTACAAGCTGTCTTGGCACAGGTCTTGTACACCCAAAGTCTGTGACCCATATTCTCAGGAACAATCCATGTCAAATTCTTATGACCCAGCAGCATCATATACCTGCCAATGTCACAACTCAGAAATGTCCCAATGAAGATGACATGGTGAAGGTACCTGAACAAACACAAAAACAAGCAGTATGATTAGAAACCATACATATGAAACACTTCACATAGCAAACGTCTGGAGAAAGCAGTCCATTTTATAAATCTCACAAAAACAAAACAACATCTCCTAAATTGTATAGTGTCCAAAGCGTCATCATCAGACACACTTAGCCAGTTTTAGCCAGAGCTTCAGCTTCGGTGGTGTTCCAAAACTATACTCCTCCCATCATCACAACAAGAGTTCATTGTACAGTCAAAGTTATGACATTTCATGACATACACTCATGAGAAGAAGTTTTTGATGAGATCTTGTTGCAAGTCAGATCCTTCCTCTTCACCACTATCAACTTCATTTGGCATTTCCAAATTCTCACCAAGTGGCACCGCAGGCTCCCCTTCTTCTGGGATGTAAGAGATATTCCGTCGCAGGGCGGTGTTATGGAGCATGCAGTGTGCCACGGTGATTTGACATAATGTCCTGGGTGAGTAGAGGAGGGCTCCCCTAGTCTTGTTCAGACAGCAAAATCTGGTCTTCAGGAGCCCAAAAGCCAGCTCAACTGGCCACTGTGTCCTTCCACCTGCCTCATTGAAGTGGACTTTCCTTGGCAGAGTTGGATTCCTCATCGGTGTTAACAACCAAGGACAGTTGGAATATGCTGAGTCTCCTGTTTTGTAATGAGACATAAGTGCCACAATGAGCCACACACTTCCTGATTCTAGCACCTGACATTGCACACACAAGATCACAACAGATGTCAGTTGCCAACAAGACTGGCATTCTCCGGTTCCAGTTGTGACATCAGCTGAGATATGGTGCTGTTCTGCACTGCAAAGGAACCGGGCACAGATGTTTGAAAAGCACAGATCTGAGAAGCCGGCAACTTGCACGTTGATCTAATGGAAGTGTTTTCTGTTGCGATAGACTTGCTCACTGGTATGCAGTGGCACAAATGCAATATATTTGCCATCAATGGCCCCCACAACATGTGGGAGGCGATCAAATGTATAGAAGTCAATCTTCACTTTGTCTAAATCCTCACATTTCGGAAACTTGAGATAGCTGTCAATGTGTTTCAACATTTCTGATAGCATGCCTCCTAAAACACCACTGAACATAGGTTATGACATACCACCAGATATAGCCACTGTTTATTAAAAAAAAAACTGTGGCCAGGAAGTGTAATACTTTCATGAGTCTTACAATGGGTTATATATATGTTGAATTAGTGTCTTGAGGCATGAGATCTGGCTGTAACGGATGACATAGATCTTGGATTGTTTGCCTATTCAGACAGAACTTCTTTATTATGTCATATTCTTTTATTGTCTGGAGGTCTGGAAATGGATATTAGACTTGAGTTTGTCACATACTCCCTTTCCCATGGTACCTATTTGTGGAATGAAATGAGTTGGAGCTTTAGTCACTGTTCCCAGACCAATATATTTGATGATTAAGACAAAGTCATAAGACAAAACATTACTGACTAGAAATATATTACACACATTACACATCAAAACTTTCTACTACTTGTGGTCCAGCTATGATCCCCATGGTTGTCTAGACATGTATCTACTACATATATGAACACATAAACCACCTTTATGCTCCTCTTGTGCCTGTTGATATGGTGAAGTACGTTCCGACCTCTAAAAATACCACCACTGGTTGGGTACAATGCACTGCGGTTCTATGGAAACTCTGACCAGCAACTCACTGCATTAATGATTATTTTGAAGAATATACATGTCAAGGAAGCTTTACAGCTGTTGAGGTGTTACTATACATTAATAGATGCTGTGACACATTTAAAATGAAAAACAAAACTGTAGTTTTAACTGCCAAAATGGTGGATTCCTGACCTTATTGATTGGACTTTAGGAACCTCCCACAGCCGTATGTCGACTGCGTGGTGGACTGTTCCAACTGCGGAAGACACAGCCATAGGCTAACATTGTTGACTGTGATGGTCACGGCCCAATGGCTGTGCCCGTGGACGGTGATGACTGTGTAAGTCGCATACATGTAGGCTCAGGTTTGAAAAATAACTGACTTACCTCCCAACACTGTTGCCAGCAACACCTCCACCACTTCAGTTGCTGTGTGCCACCTCTGGGAGTAATCATGCAGAGGCCAAGCAGGTGTAAGGGCCCCTGCCTTCTCTCCAGAGGAGCTGGAGAAACTTTCTGAAGAGGCCCTTACTCTGTATGGTCAGCTCCTTGCTTCACCAGAGAAGCAGGTAACTATCTGACATACATATTTGACTATTTTCAAAACCACCCTTTCCTTCCTTACATGCTAATGTGTGCCTCCGAGTCTCAGTGAGTCATTTGGGTGTCGTCACAATCTGAGGCCCATATATAGGATACACAGGATGTGTAATGTGGATACCTATACTCTGAGTATTTTTTAATGACCATTGTGTTTTGTGATGTGTAATAAGCTCTAGATCCTCCTTCTTTTGCATTGATATATTTATGCAAGTAAACTTTACAGAAAAACATTGATTTGTCTGATGATAGTAAATAACAGGATACATGCATTTGCATTATAGCATGATCTGTGGTAGTGTCTACTGTTTGAGTCAGTTGAGGATGTTGTAAGCAAAGTGTAATGTGCCACAAACACTCAGCCCAGATCAGGCCTTGGCAAACTGTGGTATGAGACCCATGTACAACTCACTTAGCCCTTCAAAGCACAACTGTAGGAAAGTTCCATCTTTCTTGGCATGTTACCCCCATTTTTACCTGGATGTCAGCATGTTTTTGCCTGTCTCACTGGGATCCTGCTGGTCAGGACCCCAGTGCTCTTAGTTTATGGCCTAATGTGTGTGGTGTGAATAGTGCTTAACTGTGTCACTGAGAGTCTGCTAACCAGAACCTCAGTGCTAATGCTCTCTCTCCTTTTAAATTTATCACTATAGGCTAGTGACTTCAATTACCAATTTCAATTGGCACTCTTGACCCCCTTATAAGTCCCTAGCAAATGGTACCTAGGTACACAGGGAATTGGGGTTCCAGGAGATCCTTATGGGCTGCAGCATTTCTTTTACCACCCATAAGGAGATCAGACAAACCCATCCACAGTTCTGCTATTGCAGCCTGCGTGAAATAGTGCACACAATATTTCTCAGCCATTTTCACTGCACTTAAATTTTATTGGAGGCTAGGTGCAAAGTTCCTAAGTGTGAGGGCACTAGCAAAGGTGCCCCCACGTAGTTCAGGGCCACTTCCCAGGACTTCGTGAGTGCGGGACACCATTACACACGTGCCCTACATATAGGTCAATACCTATATGTAGCTTCACAATGGTAACTCCGAATGTGGCCATGTAAGGTGTCTAAGTTCATGGAATTGTCCCCCCATTCCAAATCTGGTATTGGGGAGCCAATTCCATGCATCCTGTGGGCTCCACCATGTACCCCCAGTACTGCCAATCCAGCTCTTTGAAGCTTGCAATGCAGCTGCAGCTGCTTCCACCGCACAGACAAGGTTCTGCCCTCCTGGGGTCTGAGCAGCTCAGTCCCAGGAAGGCAGAACAAAGCATTTCCTTTGGGAGCAGGGTGTTACACCCTCTCCCTTTGGAAATAGGTGTTACAAGCTGGGGAGGGATTGCCTCCCCCAGCCTCTGGAAATGCTTTGAAGGGCACAGATGGTGCCCTCCTTACATAAGTCAGTCTACACCAGTTCAGGGATCCCCAGTCCCTGCTCTGGTGCAAAACTGTACAAAGAAAAAGGGAGTGACCACTCCCCTGTCTATCACCCCCCCCAGGGGTGGTGCCCAGTTATCCTCCAGTGTGTCCCAGACTTCAGCCATCTTGTTTTCCAAGGTGTGTTTGGACATTATGGAGGCCTCTAAGTGGCCAGTGCCAACAGGTGACGTCAGAGACTCGTCCTGTTAGGTCCATACCTGATAAGGTAGCCAATCCCCCTCTCAAGGCTATTTAGGGTATCTCCTGTGAGTTATCTTCAGATTCTACTTGCAAGTTTCCAGCAGGAATTCTCTCCATTTACTACTTCATCCTCTGACCTCGGATCAACCTCAGACTGCTCCCGGAACTGCTATACCAAAAACAAAGTATCCAGACGGGCTACTTTTCCTCTCCAACTTTAGCTCCAGCCAGCAACTGCAACAGTTTCCATGGTGTGCTCCATGTCTTCACCCTGTACCAGAAGGACTGAAGAAATCTTCCGTGGAGTGACAGGGTCACTCCCCTGCTCAAGCGGGCACCTTCTAAGTCGACGACTGGTTCTCTTGGACTCCTCTCCTGGCAACGAGCTTGCTCCTTGGTACACAGAGTGTGGACCCCTTTGACACAGACTGTCCTGAGGTCCTGCTGTCCCAATTTGGAGGAGGCAAGACCTTGCCTTCCCCGAGAACAACAGTACCTCTGTGCACCATGTCTTCTTCACCTCCTGAGGTCCTGCTGTCCCAATTTGGAGGAGGTAAGACCTTGCCTTCCCCGAGAACAAGAGTACCCCTGTGCACAACGTTTTCTTCACCTCCTGAGGCCTCTGTGCACTATTTGCAAAATTCCTTTGTGCACAGCCTGGCCCAGGTCCCCAGGACTCTATCCTGCGATGCTCAACTCGCTGAGTTGACTTCCGGTGGCGTGGGACCTTCCTTTGTGGTGCTCCACCAACTGCATTTTGCTCCCCCTGTATCCCTGTGTCCTGGGACTCCCATAAGTGGTGTCTCATCTTCTGAGGGCTCTCTGAAGTGCTGAGAGCCGCCTCTTCCTCCTCGTGCAGAGTTGAGGTCTCCAGGTCCCTCCTGGTTCCAGACAGCATCACTTTGACACAAAACGCAACTTTGCCGGAACCAAGGCTTGTTGGACGAATCCAGTGCCAAAAGTCACCTGCATCCAACATCTCTTTGTGGGACATCCAGTGCATCATGCAGGAACCCGATGACATCTTCTTTGGGTGCATTTATGCAGTCTTCGTCCAACCAGGGACTCTTCTTTTCCACCCTCTTCTGGGTTGGCATGGGCTCCTGTCCTTCCTGGAACTTCTTACGACTTCTGGACTTGGTCTCCTTTCTTTGCAGGTCTTCAGGTCCAGGAATCCACCATTTGTTGTTTGCAGTCTTGCTTGGTTCTTGCAAAAACTCTAATCACAACTTGTAGTGTGTCCTAAGGAAACTTGCAGTACTTTACTCCTACTTTTCTTGGGCTCTGGGGGTGGAGTAATTTACTTACCTTTGCTGTATTCTTACTCTCCCAGTGATTCTCTACACACTGCACTTGTCTAAGGGGGAATTCATGATTCACATTCCACTTTCTTAGTATATGGTTTGTGTTGCTTCTAGACCTATTTTCTCCCATTGCATTCTATAGCATTCCCTATTGTTTGCACTATCCTATGTCTAATTACTTACCTTCTTTTGGTGTCTAGTGTATATATTGTGTATAATACTTACCTCCAAAAGGAGTATTGCCTCTAAGATGTTTTTGGCCTTGTGTCACCCAAATAAACTACCTTTATTTTTGGTAACACTGAGTATTGTCTTTACCTGTGTATAAGTACTGTGTAACTATAAGTGGCATTGCAGGATGTCTCCTAGTTCAGCCTAGGCTGCTCTGTTAT
This sequence comes from Pleurodeles waltl, assembly GCF_031143425.1. Classification (NCBI taxonomy): domain Eukaryota; kingdom Metazoa; phylum Chordata; class Amphibia; order Caudata; family Salamandridae; genus Pleurodeles; species Pleurodeles waltl. The sequence goes on along the minus strand of NC_090437.1, from coordinate 219,208,131 downwards.
AGCTACTTCAATCAGCCTAAGCTACTAGAACACTACTAGGGGATAAGGGATAACTGGACCTTGTGTAAGGTGTAAGTACCCAAGGTACCCATTACAAACCAGGCCAGTCTCCTACAACCACACAACCTTGAACTCACATATAGGATGCCCACGGATGTAATATCATGGATTGAAATTAATGTTAATGTGCTGTTCATGTAGGTCCTGTATGCTCAGCCTGCAGAGAGCAAGGCTGATCAAAGCCTTTTCACAGTATAGGGCATACTCCAGGCCATTCCCTGGAGAGCTTTTGATCCTTGGAGGGTATCAAATTGAGTCTTCTGAAGCAAGATTTTGCCTGCATGCTTTTACATTGACTACATCAGGAATGGTGACTGAGGTAACCACCTGACCTGGTTCTTATTTCATTTGACCCTCATTGTCAATGTATGTCATTGCTTAATTGTGAGAAAGGGCCTCTGTTTACATGGTAACCCCCCACTTTCTGCCTGGAAAATGGTGTGGTTTCAACTTGTAAGTGACCAGAGCCCCTGATGCACAGGTTCCCAGGGCCAGATCTCTTTCCCCAGAACATTACTATTTATTGGCACTACAGCCACCATTGTAAGTACCTAGTAAATGGTACCCCTGGTACCTGGGTCATGGGTAACGATAAGAGCCCCCTGGAGCTATGGCACCAATTGTGCGACTCTGAGAGGACATACCAGCCTTACACAGACTGCCACTGTAAGTGCATCACAAGGTGCAACCTAGACCTGGCACTCACTAAAAGTGCCCTGTCCACTAACACTGCATGCACTATAGGTAAGACACCCTCTTACAGCCCTAATGCATGTGAGGGCATATGTTTGCATAAGCATATATGCCCCTACTGTGAATTGTGTCTTTACAAAAGCTTAAGACATAGTTAATGTACAGGGAAGCCACAGCAAATATATGTGCTGGACACTGATCATTACCAGTTCCTCAGCTGCATGATGGCCACTCTGAATATGAGGTTGTTTGGTATCAAACAACTCAGAATAATAAACCCACACTGATACCAGTGTTGGATTTTTTATAAGATGCACCCAGAGGGCATCTTAAAGGTGCCCCCTGCGAAACCTACCAGCCCTGGAATGGTTGCTGACTGGTCTTAGTCAGCCTGCGACCACCAGAAACAAGTATGGAATCCTGGGATGAGACCCTTTGCTCTCAGGAGCCAGAAGACTAAGGGGCATATTTATACTTTTTGGTGCAAAACTGCACTAACCCACTTTTGCACCAAAAAACTTAGCACCGGCTTGCACCATTCCTGAGCACCAGCCGGACACCATGTTAATGGAATGGCGCAAGCCGGTGCAAAGGGTGGGCAGGCGTAGAAAAATAATTATGTTAGCCCGGTTGGGGGGGGGGGGTGTATGGCGGAATGGGGTTTTGCACCCAAAAAGGAAGTTAGGCTGGTGAGAGTAAAAAAGATGAATCTACACAGCCTAGCGTCTTTTCCTGATGCAAAACCATCCATAACACATGACATCATTCTTAGAAAAGACAGGAGTCATGCCCACCACCCCAATGGCCACGACTGGGGACCAGTGTCGCCTGGGCATGGTCGTTGGACCCAGTGCCATGCAGGGAGCCCCAAGTTAGACCCCTGATGGCACTTTAATAAAAAAAAAAAAGACTTACCATTACTTACCCTACTTAACTGGGATGGGGTCCCCCATCCTCCGGTGTCCCTCTGGTGTGGGTGTTCCTGGGGCTTGAGGAGGGTATCTGTGGACCCATTCAATGGTGTTTAACCATGGAAAGAGGTCCACAGGTCCCTTAAATCCTGTTCTGACCCAGGCATTAAATAGTGATGCAAAGCAAGCTTTGCACCATTTTTTAGCCCCCCCTCCCACCCATGCATCATTTTAGCATGGGGTGATAAATATGGGGCTATGAGGATAGCACCATTTTTTAGATGGGAACGCCTACCTTGCATCTCAATGATGCAAGGTAGGTTCACGCATCGAAAAAATGCTGCAAACGCCAATATTTTGACGTTAGACTGGTCTAATGTCTAAATATAAATATGGAGTTAGTTTTGCTCTGAATTTGCATAAAAAATGACGCAAATTCGATGCAAATGAGGTATAAATATGTCCCTAAGCCTTTCCTGGGTGGAGGTGTTACACCTCCTTCCCCAGGCAGGCACCCTGCTGCAGAAGTCAGCTTTAAAGACTTTACCACCCTTGAAATCCAGCAGCAGATGGTCACCCAATATTTTTTCACCACTTTGAGTGGGAAAACCGGTATGAAAACTTAGTCAGAGTAGAAGGAGTGGCCCCTCTCAGCCTGCATCACCCCTGAGATGTGACAAGTGAGATGACCACTCCATTTCATTTTCCTCCATCATGGATAGTATGAAAATAGCCAATCAGGGCTAGGGATGTGACCCCTTCCCACATGAAGTGGTCACGTAGTGGGTGAGCCACCCTAAGGTAGGTGGCCCATTGGTCACTACCAGGTACTCCCCCTAACGCCCGCTAAATGCAATATCTTTTGGGCATCCCTAGATCTGCAGATCAGATTCAATGGACACTAGAAGACCAGAGGCACAAGAACAGACGTCCTGCTGAAAGAAGATAAAGATGCCTTTCTGCACTCAGAACTCGACAGTCGCTGCTGAGGGTTTGACTGAACAATGGACAGACTCTAAGAAACCCTGGAGGACCTCCAGCCTTCTGAAAATCACCAAGAGTCTCCCTCTGAGTGAAGGCATTACTCCCTCTCTGCAGGCAAGTAACCAGTTAAGTCCAGTTCACTGACTGGCTGCTGACCAATGAACCGGACACAGCAGCTTGATCAAATTCCACCTGACAGACCCAGAGGACAAATCCTGCCAGTGTTCCAAGATTGGTGGCCTCCAGTGGCTGAGAAGTGTCATTGCTCAGGATACTAGACCCCCAATATCAGACACCCAGAAGAAAAGTCTACTCTGGACTCTCTGAGGATCAAAAGCAAGCACCTGTTGAGGGACCTCAGAACACCCAAGTATGCGATTTTGATGATCTTGGTTGTAAGTATTTTTGTAAATTGGTCTCAAGTTATTCTTCTGAGTGTGTGCTCACATTTATTGATACTATGAGTACAACAAATGTTTAGCACATGTCAAAGATAAGCCTAACTGCTGACCCACACTACCACAAAAACTGAGCACTAGGTGGTCAGCTTTTAATCTCTGGATACCAAAGTGTGGTTGCTCAGACTTTTTGCACAGTGCACATCTGTTTTGTACACTATGTAGAGAGCCAGCCTCCTACACTAATGACAGGCCCCTTACTCCCACAGGTTTGTTGTCACCTTTCCAGAAGTCATGTTTGTACACTAAAGGCCTATTGCACAAGTGAAAAACATACAGTTCAGTTAGTTGGTTGCTGCAGGGGGAGATCATAACATATGAATCACTAGCTTTGTTTGTTGCAACCAATCAGACCAAACATACCTTGGTATGTTGAATGTCATCTCTGTAGGAGCGCCACATATGGTAAGAGGTATTTCCTGTGATAACAGTACATACCACACAAACCCACTTGGGCTTGGCCCTGGGCTACAGCATGTCAGTGGGCTTGCTTACTTACCATAGGCCATTACCAGGTTTGTGGATAGTCAGCAGATGATTCCAAAAGTGTGCATTTATGTCCCTGTATTTATTACCATGTGTGTTTTACACATGTTGAATGTTGAAAATCAAAACATGCGTGTGCTAGGTGTTTCGAAAACATGGGCTACACAGTCACTTACCCTAAAAAAGTGCAATTGTGACCTCTTCATTTGTCTATTGCATCCATACAGGTCAACGTCCATTGGAAGCGAGGGATTTGAAGAGCCATCGCTTAGAAGGTCCGGACCCTGGGGGTCTATCGCCGGCGGAGCGTCCAATGTCAAAAATGGTATGAAGACCTGAGACACTGGACCTTGAAGATCACGGAGGTCTAGGTGGTCTGTCCTCCCAACATGGGGGGGTGCACATCATACCCTGACCCCCCCGATGGCCCACATACTGGTGGTGGCCTACCCCAAGCTTGATGGACATATAAGGGAGCACAGCAGCTACAAGGGTGTGAGTTTACTGGCAAATGTATACCTGCTACATTGCCAACTTGATGTGTTAGAGGCAGCCAACTCCCCATGAATATTGGAGATGGCCAATGTGCAATACAAAAGATGAGTTATTGTTTGTGTAGTTATGGTAGTTGGTGCCTGGTCTTGTTCCAGTGACCAGTGAAACAGAAGAGTACAGTCCACTACCAATACACTCTCTTGACCAGACACATGGCTGAGTGCAGTAGTCAGTCATCCCATGTTATTTCATGTTGTGGGTGCCATTTGTACCCAACAGTCCACTTGTCTTCAGTGTGTCAGCCACACATCAAATAACATGAGGTAATAGATTACTGTACTCAGCCATGTGTCTGATCAAGGGGGTATATTTGCATCTATACCCAAAAAGCCACTTGTCTTCAGTGTGTCAAGAGTGCTGGTACCTCACTACTGTCTCTCATGTGGTGGTGGACATCATACATGTGACATAGCAGACATTGTCCTTTGTGTGCAATTACTGAGCAATGTAAAGTTAAATGATTTGTATAACATCACTGTTGGCATCAGTATTTGTGCCTATATGTTCTTTGCACTTCTGTAGTATAATTCCCACTACTGTTTTATACATGATCTACCTATCTTCTTGGGATGATGTCTAATTCCATCACATATGTGTGCATGCCAAAATCTCTTTAAAAAACAGTTGAATATGATGAGTATATAGTTCATGTGGTACCACAGACAGGAGTGTGTCAAAATTGTTTGTTGGGTCACATATACCCTAACCCAATACCCCATGTCATTTATCATGAAAAATTGCAGAAGCAATGAAGGGCATGACGGGTAGACCTACAGAACTTACTTGCTCACAATGTGAATCTCCATGCCATTGATGTTGAATCGTTTGGCTAAGTGCTTTACACATGACAATTGTTGAAGGTTCATTACCTGATGGTTGACATGCATCAGGGGGTGACATGAAGAAATGTCAAAATCATGTGTGCATGTGTACTCTCAATAATCCAATGGAATCTGTATTTACATGACATAAAGGTACCGAGATGTGCCTTCCCATTGAGGGACATGTTAAAGGCCATCTTCAGATTTTGGAGATTTCCTGAGCCACAACAACATTCAATGGACTATTGCCTTTTAGTAATGCACTATTAGAAGGGTGTTCTCAGCAGTACCAATCAAAACAGATCAGTTCCCTAGGCCTAGCTGATTCATTGTGTTGTGTATATTTGTTGACAAATCTCTCAGAGATTTTGATCATTTTTTTGAAATTGTCTTCAGTGTACTTTTCTGTGAAAGTTGTGGTATCTAGCAAAGCAACATTAGTGCAACTTCCATTACACTATTTAGAAAAGTGTACATATTGTGAAATTACCATTGGTGACTTTTTACAGAATGACATGGGTATTTCCATGTCACCTTCTTTGGGCTACTGTACACCTTACTGCAACATGGTTGGATTATTTGCCTATTATTTCATCCTGATGTGGTATTATGTATATGAACATTTGCCATTATATTTGATGCTAATAGGCTAGTGAGGGGTGTCACAAGAGCCAAACCATTCAAGGCAACAAGATCTCCTACTTGATCCTTGGCTTTTGTGATTGGACAACTTCACTCATTCAACTGAAGTTGTCTGTGATTCTGATTTTCCTGTGTGCAAATGTTTATAGTTCATATATTTGCATGCATATGATGTTGCTAATATTGGAGGCACTTTGGAGGAACCCTGTGGCTGTGGGCTACTGGACATTATGGTAATGTTTTGTAATCAAAGCTGTTGTTCAAGTGTGTTCCAGCACATGGACTGACCCTATTTGTCTTTGTCATTTCAGCATTATAACAGAAAAGCTGAAAAGACAGGGCCGACATTAGTGTGGAAGCAGTTGGCCACAATACCTCAGAACATGAGACATCTGAAGGGACCCAGTGGCCCAGAAGATGAGGGGAGTGCCACAGAGGAGACCACATGAACATCATCTTCTTCAGAGTCGACCTCAAGTGGACACTCCCTAGTGGTGGCAGAAAACTCAGGACCTACACCTGCTCCATCCTTGTCTACCACCCCCAGTTTCATCTCCACCCTCCCTGTTGCTCCCCTTCCAGTGGCCGGGCCCGCTTCCCCAAGAGGGTAGCCATATGCTTAGCACCAGGCACCAGGCACCTCACCCCATACCCCTGTTACCCCTGCTGCCCTAAATGAGGAGGCTATTGACCTCCTGCGGAGCATCTCTGTGGGTCGGACTACCATTCTGAATGTCATTCAGGTGCAAAGCACCTAGCTCCAACAGATAGTTGCATACGTGGAAAGCATTCACAGTGCTATTTCTGTCCTACAGAAGTCTTTCCAGGCTCTGGCCTCCTCCCTCACGGCAGCCTTCTACCCCCACAATCCTCCCCACCACCTTCCTCTTCCCCATCCAATTTCCCTATTCCCGTTCCTGTCCAAAGCACAGTGACACATATGCATGCATACACAAACACCACAAGACACACAAGCACGCAAGCACTCAACAGTCACTCACCCCACTCACAACTACCACCATATCCACCACACACCCAGACATGACCCCAAAGCCCACAGATACAACCACCACATCCACCCTATCCCCAGACACCTCCCCAACAAGCACAAACACAGCCACCAAATCCACCATATCCCCAGACAACATCCCAATACCCACAGACACAGCCACCACATTCACATACTTCCGGGCACGACCCCCACCCAAACAGACACATCCACCAATCCAACCATACCCATCACAGGCTTCCACAGATGCAAATGCCCATACTCACACATGCAACAGACATCAACGAAGCACAAACCTACTTGAGACATTCACACACACACCAGCACCAACACCCAAATCCATATCAGATACAGACACTTCCTCAACCTCCCAACCCCTAATTCCTCCTGCACACCCTCCCCATTTTCCTAAAAAGAGATTTATGTTTGCCCTTGCCCTTACCCCTGTGAAACCTACCCCCCAAAGAAAACAGGACCCCAACACACCCTAAACCCATCCCTTTAATGTCCAAGTGTTCCCCTGTAGAACCTCCCCCCTGACCCTGCCATACCCCACCAAACCCCATGAAGAAGCCAACCCCCCCAATGTGAATCCCACCCTTCCCAAGACCAAACCCACCTATCCTAAACCCCACCCCAACCCACCCCAGAGTTATCATTGAGGAGCCTGGAATGCCTGCTAAACACATGTTCCTGTGGAGATTTGTATGGTAGTGATCTGTGAGGCAAGTTGTGGGGCACAGCAGTGTGCTCAGCACCCTTTTCACCAAGGACTGGCCATTGGCCGTGTCTCTATTTTTGGAAGCTTGTAATTAAAGTTCAGTTGTTTGCTTTGCTATACATTGGCCCTGCCACTACTTTTCTACCTTTTTGATGTTAATGATTAATATGTGAGATATGGCTACATTTGTGCTTGTTTCACCCTGATTGATGAAATATTTGCTGAGGTTGGGAATATCTGACTTTGGAACTAGTACTAGAGTCACCAGGACACAGGGAAATGTTCTATGGATGGATGTGTGGGATGTGATCTAAATGGGTTGGCATTGCATTGGGTGTTGTTTCATATGGTAAGCATTTCTTATTTGCTTGGCCAGTGTCGGCATCTATTGAGTTACATTTTTCCCCTAATGTAGATCGGACATTTGTTTAATATGTGCAAGCTAGAAGTTTGTTTGTCAACTCACAGATGGTGTTCAATTGTGCTACCTTCCTATATAATTGAATGTACGTGTCCATTTTAAGGCATGCACCTTACACCTACTTAATCTAAATGTGTGATCCCTGCTGTTACTTGTGTATTTGCTTTCTAGATTTTCATGGCTCCTGGTTATGCTGTTGGTTGTCCCTGATATTTATCAGGCAACAGTTCCTGTGCAAATAGTGTTTTCTGAGGCATATGCAAAGTGAAATGTGTCTCAGGGCAGCAGCATTCCGGGGTCCCCCTGAAGCCACCATACCTATTCTGAAGGGATTGTTCATATTGGGTCCTTTGGATGTTTGTCACACAAATTAATCAGCATCCCATTTACCTTACATTCCCCTGCAATGTGGGTGATATGTGTGAGTCTATTACAAGGATTTTGCAGGAAAGGTGTGTTTGGGTTCAATTACACATCCATACAGATGTATGTGTTCTATCACAACAGGCCAGGGCATGTGTACAATGTGAGGGTGTCACTTCAATTTTATTTTCAGGAGTGATATTGATGTGGATTTGCTGTTGTGTGACACAATGTTAAGAACACATCACTATCTGTGAAAGTGTTATGTGCACATCAAGTTTTGTAGTGTTTGGCGGTGCAGTGTTAGTGACCTGGCCAAAGGGGGTGCCATGGGGCTGTGTTGGGAGACACGCTGTGTACAACTCACACTCAGGCACACAAAATATATTTGGGGCACAGCACAAATTCCAGGTCAATAGCAGTCCGTCAAGTTGCTGAGGAGTTGGAGGAAATGGGTAGATGACAACGTTGATTTTGTGAGCCATTGATCAGAATGACCTCCCAAGCTGGTCTGCCCAAAGTGTGACCTCCTGGGTCAAAGAAACAGGCTTCCCTGGGTCAGAGTTTCTCTGCAGCAGGAAACATTTTTCTGTTTGGTCTCAGTAAGAAGGCATCTGGTCTCATGAAGACCTTTTTGGACACTGCCTGTAGCCTTATCTCACTGCTCTTGCTCTGAAAAAGAGACTAATGGTCATATTTACAAGGAAGTGGCACAGGGCAGTCTTGCAACACAGGGAAAGGGTAGAAATGCACTGTATTAACGCAATATGGTGCATTTGTTTTCCTTTCCTCTTTACTGGCACACAATGTGCTCCCTAGTACCATTGCAGGCACCGTGGTTCAAGGGTGCCTGGTCAGCAATCAGGATTGTATTTATGAAGGAAAGGGCACCTTCCTGCACAAAAACAATCCTGGGAGGTGTTTTCCTCCGTCTATGTGTGCTGCATAATGTAGCATACATAGAAAGACGAAAAAACAAGGCAAAATAATGATAATTCTCTATGTTGTACTTGCTCTTAGGAGGCATAAGATTTTAACTAATTCCCAGGTTTACATTCATTGTAAATCTGAGAATGAGTCAACACCCATGGGTGTTGTGTAGGGAAACTCACGCAATGACCACTGAACGCCCCCTGACACAGTGTAATGCAATGCAGTCGCTTGTGCTGCACTGCCTTACCCCATATCTATGAGGCTGTGAAAGTTGTGCAAAGTGGCTTTCTGAGGCCTTGTGGATATGGGTCTGCACTCTGTGCAGCAGGAGGATCAAAAAAGTGATGCACTGGTGGTACAAGGGGCTTGTAAATATGCCACTAAGTTTGAAGGTAAAAATCTTTACAGGATGAAGGTGTCAAAAATATCCGAACATCGAGAGAACTTGCCTGGTTGACAAATCCTCCTGCTCTGAAATGTTCCTGCCAAAACCATCAGGTTTGCTTGTCCAACGTCTATTTGAATTTAGTGAGCCCTCATTGGAAACAACCTGATGCCTTGCACAGACTTCGGATTTGACTGACAGAAAAAATACTAATGGCGTAATTTTGGACATAATGGGATCAAGATTTCAGCGGACGGGATATCAATCACCGCTATGACGGAGTAACCCATCTGCAGAGTTCTAAATCAGGTCCTAAGTCAGGCTAAATCCTCTGAACAGGTCGAACTTGTTTACTGTATCCAAACAGAGCTCCATCGCAGTCACTCTGAAAGCCTGCCTAGGTCCAAGTCTACTGCCACCATTGGCTCCCTTTGCGCTTTTCAGCTCTAATTTTACTTAAATCATTCTAAATTAATTTCTCAGGTTCCCCTTATTGTTTTTTTTTCTTTACATTTTGGTGTCATGTTGCTAATTAAATTATCCTTTTTTATGTAAATTCGATTTGTGTTATTTTAATGTTTTAAATGTTTTGGCATTATTATCACACTGGCTAAATTCCACTTACCACCACACTGACGGTTGCCAACACACACCAATCTGACAGAATACAGCCACATACACAAATCCACCAGACCAAAGGTCAGTGATAAACTGGCAGTCCCAAAACCTATACCATTAAGCCAACAAAACAACTAAGGGGGTTCTTTTATAAAACAAGGCAGTCAAAGCCACATGAAGGGAAAGGGGCACGCAGGGGATGGTTTGACGAGAGGTGCTCAAAGGTTAAGTCTGGGTTAAGAGTAGCAGTAATGTCTGGTTCCCAGGGGGAAATTAAACAAGCTAGGTCCCTATACAAAGTAACCTTGTCTAACGCAAAAAAGCAGTGGGAGGATCCCCTGTGGCAGGAATTATTAGACGCTTCCAGAGAGAAGAATAATAAGCATTTCTGGGAACTCCTGTCTAAAAGAGAAAATGGAGGTAGGAGTTGCCCCAGCAACCATATTCAACCAGAAAGCTGGGTAGAGCATTTTACTACTCTTTATGCCCTACCAGAGGGCCCAATGGACACCAATGTGGTCCACCCGCCAACAAAATTGTTGGAATCAAATTCCAGCATGGCCCTCCAAGTGGAAGCCGAGTGTGTCCCTGAGGGTTGCCTCATCTTTAAAGTAGAAGAGACCCTTGAGGCTATAAATAGCCTAAAACCTGGCAAAGCACCTGGACCAGATAAGCTTCCTGGAGATCTTTATAGATCGGAACCATATATCTGGTCCTGGTATATCAATGCCATCTCAAATAGCATAGCTGCAGGGGGGCAAATTCCAGGTACATGGAAGGGGGCAGAGATCATACCCATTTTAAAAAAAGGAAATGCTAATCATCCAGCTAACTATAGGCCAATTAGCCTTATAGACAACCTACAAAAGATCTTTGCTAAACAAATTTTGCAGAGGCTAATCAATTGGGTTGAGGAGTACCAAATCCTTTCCCATTTACAGGCAGGGTTTCATGCAAAAACTAGCACGATTGACCAGGTCTTTCGATTGGCCATATTGCATTGGAAATATGTTCTTGTGGCCAAGCAATGCCTGAATGTGGTATTTATAGATCTGCGATCAGCTTTTGATCTGGTCCCGAGAGCCAAACTGTGGGAAGTGCTAGGTAGATTGGGAGTCCCAGAGGATCTATTACTCCTGTTAAAACGACTACATGAGAACACTTATGCCCAAGTGAGGTGGGGTGAACAAGGCGAACTGACAGAGCGGATCCCAATCAGAAGGGGAGTTCACCAAGGTTGTGTGCTAGCCCCCCTATTGTTTACCATATTTATCAACGAAGTAGTAAAGGCTGTGTCCATAGGCCAGAATGATGCCCCCTCCCTGAATACACAAAAAATCCCCATCCTGCTCTTTGCCGATGATTCACTTCTCATTTCTAAGACACCAATGGGGTTGCAAACCCTTGTTGACCGGTTTAACCAATTTTGTAGCGATCATGGGTTGGAGGTTAATATTAACAAAACTAAACTGATGGTGTTATCTAGGGGACCTAGGAAAAAATGTTCCATTCATATTGAGGGAGTACCACTGAAGGAAGTAAGCTCTATAGATTACCTGGGAGTTAGGCTAACCAGCAAACTATTATGGGAAGAGCAGATTACAAAAAGTGCAGGGCTCCTACAACACAGAGCCTCATCTATATTGCATTTCTATCAAAGTACCTCTACCAAAGTTGTTTCCCCAGCAATAAAAATTTATACAGCTAAGGCTCAAAGTGCAGCCCTGTACGGAGCGGAGGTATGGGGTTGCGCCAACTGTAGCAAGATCAGTGTGGGGGGAAATAACTTTGCAAGGGCCCTAACTGCATGTCCACGCACCACACCCTTGCGTCCATTATTTCTAGATCTGGGGTTAAGCCGAGTAGCAGACCTAGCTACTCTAAGACCTCTCCTTTATTGGATCAGGTTATGGATAACCCCGAACTAGATATATATAAGACCGCATTACTTGATCTATTGAAATGCCAGAACGCTAATACTCTACCCTGGATTCGCCACGTGGCCCATTGGCTTCGGCTATTGGGTCTGGGTGATTATTGGGAAAATCCCCATAAATTAGAGAGACGGCATAAAAACGTTTTAAAGTTAACCTATTGGTCTTATGTTAAGGACAACTACATAACCCACAAATCCCACGGCCGCTTAACTAATTCCTTCATTGATTTTAAATGGTCCCCAAAGTTTGAATCCTATTTGGATGTTATACCGGATTTGCAGGGCAAGAACCTATATGCAAGGTTTCGTTTTGGCTCTCTGCCCCTGATGTCATTGATTCATAGGTGGGGGTCGATTAATCTTCCCGATATATGCCCTGCCTGTGGCAGTACTTTCGAAACCATCGAGCATTTCATGTTCTTTTGCCCAGCCTATGCGATTCCGCGATTAAAATGGATCCGCAATATTTGCAGGGACTTGGGATTTAAGAACTGCTCTTTGGCTCTACGGGTTCTAAAAAGCCATAACTCAGCCGACGTAATTCTTTCAGTAAGAAAGTATTTAGCAACAGCTTGGTGCATACGATGCCATCTCCAAAAAGTAATTTAAGGTCTCATCTCTTATATAGATAAGTTTTAGAGTTATATGTGCAATTTAAGTTATTGTTTTAATGCTTCCACACCTATTTATAGATGTGCATTTATTTATTCACTTAAGAATTATTTATTATCTTGTTTTATGTGTTTTTATGGCCATTGATCGAACAAAGTTGATGATGACGATGATGATGAATTATTGACCATGTGGTTTGGACAGGGCTTTGAAATGGATTTTTTTCAGACAAATATGTGGGTAATCATCCTGTGTTTCTGCTATTTTATCACTAGTGTTAGCCGCAAAGAGTTATTTTTATGCATTTGTCTGGTATTCGTGCCATTTTAACATTAATCGATATCCATTTCATTATATACGTTTTTATTACACTGTTTCAAGAAATCGTATTATTATGTAATATCAATCTAGCACTTTAAATTTTCAAATCTTGGGTCGTATAGTTTGCATCTATCCTGACGATGGTATCACCTGGGGTATTTGAATCTGAAACCACCTCATATTGTTTTACGAGCTTTTAAATATTTGTATTATTCTAACATTATGAAGCAGACGTCTTAGAAACCTTGATATCTAAATGTTAAGTTATGTATTGGGAATAATGGTGGACCATAGTAGGCCATCGCCCATGACTATATGGAACAAACGCACCCTCTTTGTATGATTTAATGTGTAACTTTTATGACCTATGGTCGAATAAAGTATCTGTGACTTAAAAAAACGCCCATCACATTATGACCCATGAATCACCAAGGTGGACATTCAATGGCGGTAAACCATTGGCGGTACATACCTCCGCACTTAGAATGGACACCCACCTACAAAACAACACCACATTGGCCAATACCAAAAACATACACCTGACACCCATGCACACACCACACCCACATTACTATTAAACACACAACCACATTACCCACAACCCTTTACCAATAACAATTGTCACCAGGAGACTGAGAAGAAGAGCTTAGATACAACTAGAAACACACACCACTTACACCCATTCACCCCTCACGTACTCCACAAAACACACCCCACCACATCACCCAACACCCCCTCATCAACACACATCACACAACACCCATGGTACAACCAAGTCACCCCCGTTTCACTGAGGAGGAGTTAAGGGTCACAGTGGAGGAAATTGTCAGGGTAGAGCCACAGCTCTTTGGAGCACAGGTACAGCAGATATCTATAGCAAGGAAGATGGAGCTATGGCAAAGAATCATGGGTAGGTTCAACGCCATGGGACAGCACCCAAGAACAAGGGATGACATCAGGAAGAGGTAGCATGACCTATGGGGAAAGGTAAGTTCCAAAGCAACAAGGCACCAGCTCGTCATACAGAGGACTGGCGGTGGACCCCCACCTCTTCTCTCACAGCTCACAGCATGGGAAGAGCAGGTACTGGCAAGACTGCATCCTGAGGGACTCGCTGGAGTTGTCAGAGGACTGGACACTAGTACGTCAATATTTACTATCTATCACTCCCCAATACCTGCATGCCACCTCACACCCACACCCTCACTCCCATCACTCCACTCCATCCCACACGCTGCACCCACACATCTCACTAACCCCAATGCCAAGCCCTGCATGCCATACCAATGCGTGGATACCCATCAAAACCCTGCATGGACACCCATCACTAAAGCATGCACAACATAGGGAAACTAACAATTCCACAATACATCAACATACACAAGCAAAAGCTGTCAGGACAACACCAAATATAGAGGGAAAGCTAGGGAAGTGTAAATGGCAGACACTTGAAGCATATTACATCATTTATATCCTCACAGGTACCTCATCCAATGTCGGTGGAGAGGATGTGCCCCCACTATCCAGTCCCCCAACAGTAGAGGCCCTTAGTGATGACAGCAACTGTGGACTTCAGGATCTGGAGGACCTACCTGGCCCATTAGGGACCACTGGACAGCCAGTCACCAAAGCCCACTCACCGACCACCACAGAGCCTTCCCCATCAGGAACCAACACCACAGCACCCACCCAGCGTACCCACACATCTGTCCCCAGGACACGTCAATCAGCAGTGTGCCCACCTGTACAGGGACCCCAGGCCACACCTCACCCCCAAGAAAATCAGGGACCTGGGATCAGTGGCTCACCGTTCAGGGGACAGAGGCACAGGCCAACAGGGACACAGGAAGGACTGCTGTGCATCAGTGGGAGGACAGGAGCAGGGAACTGACTCCCCAGGAGGCACTCTCTGAGATCCTGAGAGCCTACCAACATTCCCAGGATACAACGAGCCGGATCCTAGACAATGTGCAGGAGAACAGGCAGCTGCAGGAGGGACAGTATTAGGGGATCAGGGAGGACTTGCAGGCCACTAACATCACCCTGATCTCCATAGCAGGGGTGCTGGCAGACATGGCCAACATCATGAGGGAGGCAAAAGCACACCAGTGGGCCCCTACCACTGGCCAGTCATCTGAAGAGCCCTCCACTTCCGCTGCCCCGTCACAGGACCAACAGGCCACCAGCATCCCTCCCCTGCAGAAGGTGAACCACCTCGCAAACCTTCCCTGTGACCCAGACAGAAGCCAGAGACGATTGCCAAGACCACCACCAGGAAATGAGCCTCTCCTAATTGACCCCATTGTGTCCCACAATGTCACCTTGTCCACCTTGAACTGCCATTGCTCCCCTTCCTATGTCCCCTTGGACACTGCACCTGTGCTACAAACAGACCCTGGACTTTCATCCATCATCACCCCATTCCATTGCACTTTACCCTCAATTTCTTACACTACAGTAAACACCTTTGGAAAAAATAGACTACTAGTATTTCATGTATAGCAAATTTGTATTGATTGAAACAGCTACATCCCTTAGAAATGAGCTGTACATAGTGAGAGCACATAAAGAATGACCTGTTGCTGGCTGTAGTGATCACATCAGAACATTG
Organism: Pleurodeles waltl; assembly: GCF_031143425.1. NCBI lineage: Eukaryota > Metazoa > Chordata > Amphibia > Caudata > Salamandridae > Pleurodeles > Pleurodeles waltl. Next base: position 219,192,591 of record NC_090437.1, on the reverse strand, counting down.
TTGTCATATCACCAACATCTGTAAAATGATAATCCATAGGTGACAGTAAGTAGAGGTAACAAGTAGGTAATGCCACAGCCACACAGAATACAACAATAGCCATAGAAAAGTGAAGTTGCACTGTCTCACCTGTGTGTCATTGGAAGTACTGATAGATCACCAATGTTCTGTTGTCCACATCCTCATCCTCTGCCACCTCATCCTCACTGTCGTCAGGGTCCACTGCCAGTTTCCTCCTCCTGCAAAAAAAGTACATGGGATCTGAGGGCCAGGTTGTGCAAAATGCAGCATTCCACTACTATCTGGCAGACCTTTTCGGGTGAGTAGCAGAGGGATTCACCTATTAGATGGAGGCACCTGAACCTGGCCTTCAGGAGGCCGAAGATCCCCTCAATGATCCTTCTGGTTCGCCCAGGTGCCTCATTATAATGTTCTTTAGCCCTTGTCCTGACATTCCTCATAAGGATCAGCAGCCACAATAGGTTTGGGTAGCCACAGTCACCTGCAAGTATTGAGGGACAACATTTAGCCACACACTATCCAATGAGGTCAACACCAGAGGCATGCAATAACAAACACTGGGTGGGGACCATGGCTTACCTATAAGCCACACCCTGTGCCTCTGTAGTTGGGCCATCACATTTGGGATGCTGCTATTCCTCAGGACAAAGGCATCATGCACTGACCCAGGATATTTAGGAATGATGTGGGACATGTACTGGTCCCATAGGCACACCATCTGCACATTCATGGAGTGGAAACTCTTACAATTCCTGTACACCTGTTGATTTTGCTGGGGGGGACAAACGCAATATGTGTTCCGTCAATCGCACCAATAATATTGGGAATATGTCCCATTGCATAGAATCCAGCCTTCACTGTGGCCAAATCTTCCACCTGGAAGAAAGAAATGTAGTTGCACATGTTTTTCACCAGGGCAGACAAGACTGTTGCCAGCACTATTGAAAACATTGGTTGTGACATTCCTGCTGCCAAGCCCACTGTCACTTGGAAAGAACCTGTTGCCAGGAAATGGAGCACTGATAGCACTTGCACAAGAAGGCGATCCCAGTGGGATGACGGATATCAGATATCAGATATCATGTCAGGCTCCAATTGGGCACACAGCTCTGTGATTGTGTCTCTGTCCAGTATATAGGTGAGGGTAATGTGCCTGTCCTCCAGTGTAGCCTCATCCACCAGGGGTCTGTACCCCGGGGTATGTCTCCATCTCCTATTCATCTGCAGCAGTAGGTATCTAAGGGGCACAAGAGTGAGTAGGCTGTCACAATTTGAAAAACTATACCACAACAGCAGTCATGCAATCATTTATTTGGACAGTGTAATTTTCAAAGCATATGGCTATTTATCCTGCGACACAGCAATTATCAATAGGAATGTTCACCCACCCTGAAATGGCAACTGCCTGTCCTGTGTGGCGGGACAGGTGGAAGTGAGGTTATTCCACCGATGTTGTGCGTCGTGGCTGTAGGCAGTCGTGAACAGCCATGCAATTCCTCATTGGATAACATTGGGCCCGATGGAGAACAGTGGCCAATGGGGATGCACGCCGGCTGTGACGGTGTACACCGCCGTGGTCGTGACCACCGTTTTATCAATCATTCCTCACTTGTTTTCTGACCTTCCACAGGAGAAGACCTACACTGCATGTGCTGGTGTGACCTGTGTCTCGAACCTACCATGGCCCATGTGACAGGGGAAAGGGTCCCAGCCTTCATTTTGGAGGAGTTGGAGCGACTGGTGGATGGGGTCCTACCCCAGTACGGACTGCTGCATGGGCCTCCAGAACAACAGGTGAGTACACTGTGGGCACGATGCATGTGGCATGGATGCAGGGGAATGTGTGTGAAGGCATTGTGTAAGGGGTGGTTATTATCTGTTAGTGGTTTACCTTTTGTGCGCTGGGCAACATGTGTGCCAATGGTGATGGAAACGGGCATGGTGGGCCATGTGTGTGACAGCCTGGACTGTTAGTTTAATGGTGCTTTCCTGTCTTCATTGCTTCTACAGGTCAGTGCCCATAAAAAGCAGGGAATCGCCAAGGAGGTGCGGACCCTGGGGGTCAATGGCAGGCGATGCACCCACTGTCGGAAACGGTAGGAGGACCTGAGACGATGGGCATGGAAGACCGCGGAGGCCCAACTGTGGATGGCCTCCCAATGAGGAAAGGGTGCCCATCGGGCCCTGAGCCTCCTGATGGCCCACATACTGGCGGTGGCCTACCCTGAGCTGGATGGGCGCTTGAGGGAATCACATCAGTCACAAGGGGGTGAGTACGATGGGTATCATTACAACTTATGGCTGGTGGGGTGGTATCCGGGTGGTGGTTGTGTGTTAGTGGGTGCCCAGACGGCCAAGCCAGACATTGCAGAGTGGGTCCTCTGAAGGGTGATGGATGCATGGCAAATACAGGTAACCTAGCTTGTTAGTAGTCACTGCTAGGCAGGGCTGCGTGGGTCCCAGGTGTGATGCAGTTGGTGGTGTGTGCTCCTCATCATGCCTTGGTAACGAGCAATTTCACTAGTAGTGCAATGCATTTTTTTTGGGGGGGAATTTATTTATTGGTATATTAACAACCAAAACATGGAAAATTAACATTCCAGTTAGCCAACCCCTCCCTTGTCTCCTTCTCCTCATATCAGACTCCACTTCCATATTACAATCAATGTTCAGGTAGTGTCTTTCCAGAGGTACATTAAAGTAAAAAGTAGTGCTTTGAAATGCTTTACGGACTGGGAGCTTCATCACTGTCCAGTTCATCTGCTGATGTGTTACGTCCTCGAGTATCAAAGTCTGGGTCTTTAAGGCAATCCAACAGGTGGTCCCATTGCTGTGCTGTATCTGCGGATCCCACCCCCTTCGCTACCTCCTGGTGCATAATTCTTCCCTCCGCCTCAGCCCATTTAATTAGCATATCCCGCCACCTTTGTATCTGCGAGCCCCTTGGGTCTTTCCAGTGCATTGTGATCTCCCTCCTGGCTAGGCCTAACACCAGATCTATGTATTTTGTTGTGGTTCTTTGTTTCTGGGGGTGAGCAAATCCCCCAATAGGGCCACCATTAGGGACAGCTGTAGTCTCCTATCTGTTATCGGTTTAATGCTTAGCAGTACTTTGTTCCAATAGTGTTCCAGTCCTGCACAGCTCCAGAGCATATGTATCAAGTTTGCGTCTGGTTCAGAGTACCAGGGGCATCCATTATTCATAGTGTTGTACATTGACCCTATCTTGGTGGGAGAGGGGGATGCTCTGTGAAATATGTATTGGTTGATCAATTTGAAACGGGCATTTCTAGATACTGTGTTTATATGCGCTGTAATTTTCACCCATCTAGGTTCATCTATGGGTGTCCTAATGTCTTCTTGCCAGAGAACTCGTAATTTATCAAGGGGGAGTAGTGTAGCCTTATATAATGTTTTATACAGTGTGGATACAGCTTTTTTATCCCCTCCTATTGTATATAAAGCCTGACACCCTGCGTAAGTTGGAGGCTCGCCTAATCCCTGTCTCCAGTGTCGCTGTATGAGTGCCGTGATTGATCTGTGCATAAGGAACAGCCCTGAAGGGACTCCAAATCGCTCCATCAGTGCTTCAAAGGGCAGTAGCTCCCCATCACAGAATAGGTCTCCAACTGTGGAGATGTTATGTGCCGCAAATCGCGTAACTCCCCCTGCCGCATTCCCACCGGGGAGTGCATTCAGACAGTTCAATGGTAAGTCGGGTGTGTAAGGAGAGTTGGTTCTTGTGCACTGCAAACTGTGCATCCAACAGACCCGCGTTACATGGAGATCTGGCGAGTGCACTACCCGTTTCCCCTTGGGAAGCAAAAGTATCTCTAGTAGGGTTTTGACTGTGTGTTCAGCATGTTGCTCCCTGGTCATGCTTGATTGTGTTGTGTATAATGCCTTTGCCAGCCACTGTAACTGGCATGCTAGGAAATACATCTTGATATCCGGTGCCGCCATTCCCCCTCCTCTGTAGGGCGTTGGAGTTTGTGAAAGGCCTGCCTATGTCTGCCCGTTCCCCAGATAAAACTGGTTAAAATAGTCTCAATGTCCCGAACCAGCAAGCGAGGGAGAAGCAGAGGCAATGTCGAGAAATAGTACATTAATCTTGGCAGAACTATCATCTTTACCAGTGCTATACGCCCCGCCACTGATAAGGGTAATGTTTTCCAAAAATGGACATCAGTCCATATTTTCCGGATAGCTCTATTCACGTTCCTCTCCAATAGGTCTGCAGGTTTATGATAAATATTTACCCCCAGGTATTGGAAGGTGGAGGAGGTCCATTCCAAGCCCCGGGGTTTGCAACTCTAGGAGTCCCCTCATGCAATGGAAATATGAGAGATTTCTGCCAGTTAATACGCAGCCCAGAGATATCTCCAAACTTCTCCAGGAGGTCCATTGCTACCGGTAACTCCGTGGCTGCATCCTCAAGAAACATTATCATATCATCCACATAAAGAGCAATTTGATGAGAGTGGTCCTCAATATTTAGTCCCCTATAATAACCGGCAGTTATTGCCATCTGTGCTAACGGTTCCATTGCTATCACAAACAACGGGGATGACAGTGGAGAGACTTGTCTGGTGCCTCTGCCGATCGTGTAAGATCTTGAGATGATGCGGCCTGTGCAGACGCGTGCAGTGGGAGCTGTGTATAATAACTTCATCCACTTGAGGAATCCCTGGCCCAGACCCATCCGTACCATTATAAGCTCCAGATAATCCCATCTAAGACTGTCAAACGCTTTTTCTATGTCCACCGCTATAATAGCAGTGGTTCTTAGGTACGGGGACTGAGATTGTAGTATCTTGATCAATCGTCTAATGTTAAGAGCAGTGCTACATTGCGGGATGAATCCCGTTTGGTCTGGGTGGATTAATTTTTGCATATGAGGCAACAATCTTGTAGCTAAAATCCTCTTAAGTATCTTATAATCCATGTTTGACATGGATAAAGGGCTATATGTACGCACATCAGTGGCCAAACGTCCTGGTTTCAGAAGGGGTACCACCAAAGCTTCATTGATAGACGGGGGAAGCACTCCAGTCTGTCTTGCCTCCACAAAGAGTTCACTCAGCCGCGGCGCCAAAAGATCTATATAGGCACTATAAAACTCTACAGGCAGTCTTAGCCATCGCCCCTACCGATATGGTGATATCTGTGGGGGATATTGCTTCTCCAGTGTCCGTCGGTCCTCCTCCCCCAATACGGGAATGCGAAGGCCCTCCAGACACAGCATTTGATCTGGGCCTAGATTCCCTGACGGGGGGCATATAGCAATGAGAAATAATCAGTAAAACTAGTGTTAATATCACTTTGCCCATAGAGTCTTTTCCCTGTTGGGTCTATAATTTCCATCACCAACGATTGCTGCCTCAGTGGAGCCGAAAGCCAAGCTAGCAATGACCCTGCCCTGTCCCCCTCTGCATGCTGTCTGGCAACATACTTTTTATAGTCAAAGCATCGCAGTTGTTCATTAGCCCTAGCAACTTGTTTCCTAGTTTCAGTAATATGAAGGGCTAATTCCAGATCTTCAGGTCTCTAATGTTCCAGTGCTCGTAGAGCTTCTTTGTGCTTTTCTATCTCGCCTTCCAGAGAACTCCTGACCCCCACTATACTAGCCATACAGTGACCTCGTATGGTCGTTTGGAATGCTTCCCATTCTAATGCCCAAGATGAGGCAGTGCCCAGGTTGTGTCTAAAGTATTCGCTAATAGCATTTCAGGTGGATTGTCGGAAGGTGCTGTCTTCCAGTGTTTCCACTCTAAGCTGCCAATCTGGAATTCAGGGGAATTCCCTTTTCCAGTCCAACATAAGCAATAAAGGATTGTGATCAGGCACTGTGCGGAATAAATATTCGGCATTTAGTACTGTACTATTGACTTCAGGGATGCCAGAAAAACATCCAGCCGGACAGGTAGGTCGTGCATGGGCGAATAAAAGGAGTAATCTCGCTCCCGTTGGTGAAGGTGTCTCCATGAGTCCTTGAGGCCCCAGTGGCGTTGCCAGTCAGTAAAAATCTTGGCTGTCTTATTTGTGGGGGAGTGCTGCAGGGGGGGTGAAATCTGTCCAGTTCTGTATCTGCAATACAGTTAAAGTTGCCGCCTATCAGGATCGGCTGGGGAAGGTGTTGTCCTAAAGTGTGTGATATTGCATGTAGAAAGGTACCCTGGTCCAGATTAGGTGCAAAAAGTCCTCCTAGTGCAATATCCCTGCCCTCCAGTCGGCCAGACACCAGGACATATCGTCCCTCTTTATCTATCATCACAGCCGTTTTTTGGTACGGTACTCCTGGTCGTACCCATATCAGGACCCCTCTCGCGTAAGCTGAGTATGCTGTGGCGTATACCTGACCTCGCCATCGTTTAGTGATAGCCTTAACCTCCTTGTCTGTTAGCTGCGTTTCTTGGATGATTGCTTTATGTACTCCGCATCTCTTTAGCTGACTGTAGACTTTATATCGCTTGCTCATACTATTTAACCCTCTGACGTTCCAGGTTAGGAATTTATAAGCTAGTGGTTTATCCATAGTCTATGTGTAAATGTATTGTTACTACTCTTTTCCTCCTGAGTGGCCATGCTGTACGAGGTCGTAACACTAGCCCTACCTGTATCAGTGAATGAGATGGAGCTGATACCCTTGTTGGCGACCAATTAACATTAAACAAAACAATTCCCCCAATTACAAAACTCCCTCTCCCCAGGACCAGCAACAGAACTATCCCTGTCTAAACCTTCATTAACAATTTAAACATTGTGGTGGAGGTAACAGGCAAAAGACCAAGAGCTAAGCCTACGGCCCCTCCCCCATCTCCTGATTGTGTAATGTCAAGTATCAGTACCCGGCCTTAGTAATATAATTTCAGTTACCATGTCATTGTTGGGCTCGTGTATGATTTGATCTGCTGGGCTGAGGAGTATCCACGCAGGCACCCCCCAAGCAGGGGTGCATCAGTGGTGCTATAAGTCACAAATCCAGGGGCTTCTTAGAAACCTCTCTCCAAGTAGGGCAGGTAGCAGCAGGGATGTGTGGTATATTTCAAAGGATCTCATCTGAGGTTCCCGGTGTCACTTTCGGCAGGCCACCAGAGACGTCCTGGGATGATTAGGAGGTGCCACCAAACATAAATTCTTGATCAGAGAGAGTTTCAGAGTGGGGTGGAGGGCCAAGACCCCCTCCTCCCAAAGGCGCCACAGCACTTACTGCTGCTCGCATTTCCTGTAATGCTTGGCTGAATGGCGGTGCTGCATTTGTCAGCAGTTTCCCCTTCTTCCTGCGAGTCTCAGTCTGGGCTCTCATGGTACCCCCCCCCAGCTTATCTGCTGTCATCAGTTCAGTCGACTCCAGCCACCCGCGTGCCTGTTGCAGCAAAGTAAAGCAAAACGTGTTGTTGTTTGTGATGATTTTCAATTTAGCCGGAAACAGCATGGCATATCATATGTCTTGTTCTCTCAATTTCTGTTTGATCTCGACAAAAGAGGCTCTTTGCTTCTGGGTGTCTCTTTTGAAGTCCAGGAATATCATTATCCGCTGATCCCCCATCTTAATTTCCCCTTTCAGTCTTGCTTGTGTCAGAATGCAATCCCTGTCCTTAAAATGGAGCAGCTTAGCAATGATTGGACGTGGTCTGGCCCCCGGGGCTGCAGTTTTGCTGGCACCCTGTGCGCCCGCTCTATTGCAAAGTGTTGCGACAGGCCCTCAAGAGCTACTTCTGTGCGTATCCAATGCTCCAGATAGGCTTCCATGTTAGGCGCTCCCTGTTCTGCTCTTTCAGGGATTCCAACCAGTCGTAGGTTACTTCTTCGCACCCTATTTTCAGCATCTTCTGCTCATGCCTTGAACCTCTTAATCCGCAATGTTAATTCTGACACCATTTTGGTTACCTTTTGGGAGTTTGGGGTAAGTTGTTCCAGGGATTTTTCATTAGCAACCACTCTGTCTGTCAGACGAAGGTGGTCATCTTTAAGAAGCATCAGATCTACAGAGAGTGTGTCAATTTTAAGTTCTAGAGCATCTCGGGATGCCTGTATTGCTTGTAGTATAGTATCCAGAGTGGTTTCTTGGTGCAGAGCCGTGCTCAATTTGCCGACACGCCTTCTTTTTGGGGTTGTCTTGGCTCTTCATCTTCAGGGCTGTCTCGCTTTTTGGGCTTACACATAATTGTATTCCCTCTGTTTTCTTTGTCTTTCTTAAGTCTGGGGCCACTCTCTGCAGTTTCTCAGGTGTCTGTGTGTGGGCGAACCCTAAGGGCTCCAACGTTCAGGACCGCAACCTCTCAGTGCTTCGTTCGCTCTTGCTGGCACCAGGTCCCCAGACCACTCATTGCCCTCCAGATCACGCTACTGTGTCCACCATGCCCCGTCCTCTCAACTGAGCTATCTGGAGACCGGCCCCCACTTGTGCGTGGTGTAGTGATCCTGGTGCAGGGCCCCAGAGCAGCACTCAGCATTAGGCCACCATGTGTAGGTCCTGCTTTAGTATCCTCAGTTCTGGGCCCCTGGGCGTTGCCACCGCTCTATCCGTGCGCTCACCTCAGGGAAGTGAGTCCCCGGCAACTATCAGCCCTCTCTGTTCCTCATGGGTCCTCCAAAAACCATGCCTTCCTCCTAGAATCATTATGGAATCCACTATGCTCTGTCACTATTGGGGAGACACCAGCGCTTCAGCTTTCCTGCTAGCGCGACACGGTAACTCCATTCGATGGGCACCAGACACATCCACTCACCCGACTCTCCGCCTGGGTCCAGTGCCAACGTTTGCCACTCCTGGGCCCCAGGGCTGTGCCACAGTTTCCTCCTCGCACCCACCACCAGGTCGCGATAGACCGACACGTCTCACATCCTCCCGATGTTGCCTGTCATGAATCGCTCCCAGTGTCGGGGTTCCACCATGCCGGGACGCAATGGGCACCTCCGCCCTCCGTCTCCCTTCAATGGTGCAGGCACCCACTCCAGGGTTCCAGCACCACGCACAGTGCCTTGTTCAGTTCTGCCGGAGCGCCACCATTTTGCTTGGCGGTCGCTCTGTGCAGATCGGGCTGTTTTGGGATGCCAGGTCCTTTCAGACCCCTACAACTCAGCCTGGGAAGGTTGCCAGGGGTTCCGCTGCACCCACCATTCCACTGTGGGTTAATTTTGGTGGCCGAGGCTTCAGGATAAGTGTGAAATGAACAGAGGCCGCCGGGAACCTCGCGTTACGCATGCAGCTCCATCGGCCTCAAGCCACGTCCCCCCTGGTAGTGCAATGCATAGTGTGTAGGCCTGCTCCCTGTGTGTGAGGGTGCTGTGTACGCCAACGGTGGTGTTGGTGCAGTCATTAACCCAGTGTATCCTTTGTCTCTCTCCCCCCTTTCTTGTTTTGTTATCCTTCCTTTGTGTGCATTAGCATCATCTGGTGGAGGAGCAGGGGCACTAGCGACAGAGGGAGCTGCATCCCACATGACCCTGGAGGCAGAATCCACCGACGTCGAGGGAACCAGTGGGACGGAGGGCGAGGGGAGCACTACGGCGGAGACAGGAGGGAATAACACTGACTCTGATACGTCCGAGGATGGGAGCTCCCTGGTGGTGGCGGACACCTCTGTGACCACCCCAGTTGTAGGTGCAGCCACCACCCCCGTACCAGCAATGCCCTCCCAGCAGCTCCTCAGCGAGTTGCCCGTGTCCGCTCACCCAGGAGGGTGGGCATCTCCTTCACCCCAGGCAACTCAGGCCCTCCCCAGTGAGCCCTGCTGCCCTGTGTGAGGAGGCTATTGACCTCCTGAGATCCATCTCTGTAGTGCAGTCAACCATTGGGAATGCCATCCAGGGGCTGGCATCCTAGATGCAGCAATGCAATGCATTCCTGGAGGGCATTCATGGTGGATTGGCAGCCCAAAAGAGATCAATTCAGGCTCTGACCTCCTCTCTGATGGCAGCCATTGCTCCTGTTTCAACCGTCCCCCTTAAACTTCCACTTCCAAGTCCCATTCTCCTCAGCCCCAACCCATCCCAAGCACACAGACAGACGAGCATGCACACAAGGCAACACACAAGAGTGGCACAGGCAAACACCAGCACCACACTTCATCCCACAGGCACTCACACAAACACCATACCGTTGCAGACATGACAATATCCACAGCCTACACTGTCTCCCCCTCCTCTTCCTCCTCCACCTCCCTCCCTGTCATGTCCACACTCACACCTACATGCACTACATCTACATCCACTATCATCATCACCACGCCAACCAGAACACACACCTCACTGACAGACGCCTCCACATCATCCATGCACACGTCCCCTGTGTCCTCTCCACCGTGTCTATCCCCCCAATGGACGCAAACGCAAGCACTCAGACACCCAACAGCCATCCACCTCACTTCAGCATACAGCCCATATAACTGCACCCAAATCCGGCAGACATACATCTCCAACAACCACTCCCTTATCTTCCACTCCCATTACTCCTCCCAATCCATCATCCCTAAAAAGCTTATCCTTTCCCAAATTGACCTCTTCCTTACCCCTACCCCCCGTCCTGCACGTATGGGCAGGGTACAAAGGACACAGCCCAGCACCTCAGCCAAACAGTCCACAGAGACATTGGTAGCACCACCTACTCATGGTGGTAAGGATACCAGACCTACAACACTGAAGGGGAAGGAGCCAGCACCACTAGGGAAGAAAGGGAAGAATCCTGCACCAGCTGTGAAGAAGGGAAAGGGGCCTGCACCAGCTGTGAAGAAGCGGAAGGAGCCTGTACCAGCTGTGAAGGAGCCTGCAGCAGCTGTGAAGAAGGAGAAGTAGCCTGCACCAGCTGTGAAGAAGGGGAAAGAGCCTGCACCTCCAGGCAGGGTAAGGGATCCCTGACCCAGGGTCAGGAGGAGATGAGGCACTCTACGCCAGCGGAAGCTGTCAGGCTAACACTGCCACCACCACCAGCTGTCACGGGGTCCCTACTGTCAGCTGTGGGTGTGCAACCATCAGTGAGTGCAGGGGATGCCCAGGATACTCCTCCAACCACCAACACAATGCAGCCATCAGTGAGTACAGGGGCTGCCCTGGAGCCTCCTCCAACCACCACCACAATGCAGCCATCAGTGTGTGCAGGGTCTGCCCAAGAGACTCATCCAACTACCACAACACTGCAGCCATCACTGCCGGCGGACGCTATGTAGGCCACCCTCCAGGGGCTGCTGTGTGGGCTGCCCCCTCCAGAACCAGTGAGCAAGTCACCCACTTGAGAGACTGTGGGAGACTGTGGCCATGCACTCCCCTGGACAAAGCAATGGGCATATTGCCACATCCAGAATCAGTGGGAACGTTCCCATACTCGGCTGAGGTGCCCCCCCGTGGTGCCTTCCCACTTGCAAAATGTTGCCCCTGCAGTGTTCTCTCCGGATGTGCCAGGGAACATGTTGGGCCTTGAAATGTGCCCTGTGGCCTTGTGTGCCCTCATGACTTTGGACTGGGCATTGGTCCTTTATGGACATTTGTATATATCTTGTTTGTGTGGTGGATTTTGCTATTCTAATACATTGTCGTTACTCCAGCATTATGGTCTGTGTATTTTTCTGCTGTGTGTCTTGTGCGATTGGTTTACGTATGCAGCTGGTTGTGTTTATGGTGTGTGTGTGTCTGGTGTGTGCTGTGCGTGTGTGTGTGTCACTCTTGTTTTCCTCTCTCTCTCCCATGTGTGCTAGGCGGCTGTACTCACCGTCGTCGTCTTCGGCGGAGCTGGTGTTCCAGGTGGAGCATAACATAGAAGATCATTGGGAACCCTTGCAGTTCGGGTTCCATGGCGGCATTGTTCTTCCCTGTGTCTCCAATGGTGAGTCCTTTCACTTCTGAGTTCTGTTTATGTCAGGCTTTTGTTGCCGTTGGTACCGTCCTGGAAAAGGTGGCGGAATGCTGTGTCATAATGTGGTGGAGGCGGTACTTTATCTTCCACCTGGCTGTTGGAGGCTTCCACTGTGGAGGCTGTTGTTTCCGCCATGGCGGTTTGTGTGGTACATTGGCTTTCTATGGGAGTTATTGCCATGGTCATAATTTGGCGGGACTTACCGCCAACCTGTTGGCAGTATTATACCTACTTTATCATCCACCGCCTGGGTCGTAATGAGGGCCTAAATGCTTTCCACATATTCTTTAAATTAAGCCTGCCTGCTCTGTGTCTTATCTACTACAGGTTGAGCTTAGGTTTAAATTACTCGAACGTTTCACAGTACAAAAACGGTCACTGTCTTAATTACTTGTGGTGGACCTCAATCTATCCCAACAAGCAATCCATATTCTCACAGATTCACAATGCTTATTCCAAATCAACAAATACTGGGAAAATATATCTTTTGGGGTTAATATTTGCCATTGAAACTATAGCCCAATAAACATTGTCAAAAGTGCTTTGACTTTGATGGGTTCAAATTTACTACTCAATTTGCAGATCTACACTGATGAGAGTGCATGATTTTGGGAAGGGGGTGGGGTATGATATACGATTCTGGAAAATACAAATATTTTGAATGAGGAAAGTATTCTATTCTATATCCACCCCATCAAACTTTTGAGGAAAGTACATGAATTAACGGGTAAGACTTAACCGGTTCTGTGCCTTGGACGAGATGATCTCATCCAAGGCTACAGTTCCCCTGTGCCTTGGACGAGATCATCTCGTCCTAGGCACAGGGGAACTTGGGGGAGCGCTAGCGTGCCCCCGTGCACCCCCCTCTCCCCCCAGGCGGGGATGGAAGGGGAAGACCTTCCCCTTCCACCCCCGCCCCGCCCACGGCAATCCGATGACGTCAGCGCGCGCACAGCGCGCTGACGTCATCTAGTGTTGCCGGGCGCGCTGGAAGCCATTTGCTTCCAGCGCGTCGTCGGAGAAGGACGTCCTCAGGTGAGTCCTCTCCGTTTTTGGGGGGCGGGGTGGTGAAAACAGACATGGGGGAAAGGAAAGGGTTTTTCCTTTCCCCCTGTGCCTGTTTTCATAAGATTCCTGCTCCACGATCGCGGGCAGGGCCCGCGATCGTGGAGCAGGAATCTCCACTAGCCACCAGGGATTTTCTTTTTTGTTTATTTTGGGGGCGACCCCTTGGGCAATTTTTTTTTGTATTTCGCCCCCCCTGGGGGCGAAAACCACTAGACACCAGGGATATTTATGTTTGATGTGTATTTTGGGGGCGACCCCTTGGGCAAGGGTCGCCCCCCCGGGGGCAATTTGTTTTTGTATTTCACCCCTCCCTGGGGGCAGATCCACTGATTTTTTCGGCGGATCTGCCCCCAGGGGGGGGGCGAAAACCACTAGACACCAGGGATTTATTTTTATTGTAAAGTTTTTTTGGGGGGCGACCCCTTGGGCAAGGGGCGCCCCACTGGGGGGCTATTTTTTAGTATTTCGCCCCCCCCCCTGGGGGCAGAATGCCAATTTTTGGGCCGATCTGCCGCCAGGGGGGAGGGGGGGGGCAAAATCCACTAGACACCAGGGATTTTGTTTTTATTGTTTATTTTGGGGGCAACCCCTTGGGCAAGGGTCTCTCCCCTGGGGAGCTATTTTTTTTTCCTGTTTCGGCCCCCCCGATGGCAGACCAGCCATTTTTTGGACGATCTGGCCCCGGGGGGGTGGAGGCACACTAGGAGCCAGGGATTGTGTGGTGTGTGTGTGTGTGTGTGGTATGTGTTTGGGGGCACCCCTTGGGCAACGTCGCACCCCTAAGGTGGGGAAAAATTGTATTGGCCATCTCTGCCCCTAATTTTGTAGGCCCATCTGCCCCCAAGGAGGGCAGAAACCACCAATACGGCAGGGATTTTTTTGTTTTGTGCTGGGGGTGCCCCCTTTGGGAAGGGTCGCCCCCTAAAAGGGGGCACAGAGGTGTTGCCCATTTCTGCCCCCCTTGGGGGCAGATTGGCCAATTTTTTTACGCCCATCTACCCCCGAGGGGGGCAGGATCCACTTAGGTACCAGGGACAACTTCTAAGTTCTTGGTGGTGGGGTGTTTGTCAACTGGCAAAGTTTTTGTATTTGTGATTATAACAATTTATTTCTTCTTTTTCTTCTAGTTCAACGCTTTTGCTTCCTTTGCTGTGGATCTTTGCAGTTTTGGCAGTAGTTGTCCTGTGGTTTGCATAGTTGCATGTTTTAGGTAAGTGAAAGCAATTTACTCCAAAGGAGTATTGTTGACATGCATGAAGGACATGTTTGTAGGTGGTGTACTAAATGCATTATTGTGTGTTTGACATTGTCCTTAGATTTGAGCACAGTGATGTTTGTGTTGTCATATGTCTAATTTGCTTTTTTCTTTTTTCTTTTTAGTGGGATATCATTGGTGATTGCTGTGTCTGTGCAGAGTAGTTGCTTGGTGAGTAGCTATTTCAGGCAACTGAGTGGTATATTTTTTTGTAGTACATAACTCTTTGTGCTAAAGCTACACTTTGTTTATTACTTATTTTAGTGCTAGTTGTTGTTGGCAATCCATTTGTTGTTAGGATCATGGCTAGCCGCCAAGTGACCGCTCAGCAGGTTGTTCGCATGCTCTTTGAGTCGTCTTCAGACCATGATTACGACACTGACTCTGCATCTGAGGCAGAGGAGGAAGCAGGAGATTCTGGAAGTGAGTTTTCTGTCCGAGAGTATTCTTCTGATGAGGAAGCTACTCTCAGTGCAGATGAAGGGCCTGTGTTAGAGGAGGACATTGATGTGCCAAGAGTGCAGCAGCCTGGGGCTGAAGGGTTTCCCATTGGAAGACCTGACACCTGGATTGCCCCAAACATGGAGCAGCGACAGTTACCTGCATTTACTGGTCTCCCAGGGTGTAGAGTTAATACAGAAAACTTTCTGCCTGTCCTTTTCTTTCACTTGTTTATGGACGATGTATTTTTGGAAGAGATTGTGGAGCAGACAAATGTGTATGCAGAGCAATATTTGCGGGACAACGCTGCCAGACTTAAGCCTCAGTCTAGAGCTACTCATTGAGTTCCCACATATCTGGAAGAGATGAAAAGGTTTTTAGGTTTGTCTTTTTTGATGGGGTTGATCAGGAAGCCGTCACTGGCTTCTTATTGGTCTACTAGTCCCTTGATGGCAACTGCTATATTTCCTGCAACTATGACATGTAATCGGTATTTGCTTCTTCTGCGTATGCTGCATTTTGTAGACAATGCTTTAGCCTTGCCATGAGATCACCCTGATTGTGACCGCCTTTTTAAGATTAGGCCTGTCCTTGATCATTTTGTAGATCGGTTTTCAGAGGTCTATGTTCCAGGCAAAGAGATAAGTGTGGACGAGTCTTTGGTCCTTTTCAAGGGGCGTTTAGTTTTTAAGCAGTACATTCCTAGTAAGAGGGCACGGTATGGGATTAAATTGTATCTGCTGTCAGAAAGCAGTACAGGATATGTGTATAATTTCCGGGTCTACACTGGTAGGGATTCCAGTATTGACCCTCCTGGTTGTCCAACCACTTTTGGAGTTAGCGAAAAAATTGTGTGGGAACTTGCTAGACAGCTGTTTAACAAAGGTCACCATTTGTACGTAGATAATTTCTACACTGGAGTGCAGTTGTTCAAGGAGTTGTTTAGGGTGGACACTGTAGCTTGTGGCACAATCCGTTCTAACCGGAAAGGCTATCCAAGGGAGCTTGTCTGTAAAAAACTTGAGAGGGGACAGTGCAGTGCCTTGCGGAATAATGAGCTGCTAGCTCTGAAATTTTCAGACAGGAGGTATGTGTACATGCTATCGACCATCCATGATGAGAGTACTTCCCCTGTGGCTGTTTGGGATCAGGTTGTGGAAGTGCGCAAACCTGCGTGCATTTTGGACTACAATAGGCACATGGGTGGTGTTGATAGAGTAGATCAGAGGTTGGAACCTTACACTGCTCTTCGTAAGTCTTATGTGTGGTATAAAAAGTTGGCCCTACATTTATTTCATTTGGCAACTTTTAATGCCTTTATTGTATACAAGAATTGTTCACCTGAGTCAAGGATGACATTTGTTGAATTTCAGGAGTCGGTGATAGAAAGCCTTATTGTGGTTGAAACTGCAAGAGTTCCTAGAGTAGAAGTGGTGGAGGATGTGGCTAGATTGAAAGATCGGCACTTTCCAGATCACATTCCTCCCACTCCCAAAAAAGATATGCCCACAAAGAAATGTAGAGTATGTGCCCGGAGATTAATCTGGAGGGAGAGCCGGATGTACTGCCCCGCATTCCCTTCAAAGCCTGGGCTGTGTGGTCCCGGCTGTTACAGAGGTTACCATACCCCAAAACATTTCTGGGAAATACCTTGAGCGTAAGCTGTCTGTTTTATATTTTCATATGTTTCACGGTTGGCATCTCTGTCATGTATTTAGTTAGAGCTTTTGTGTTTGTAGTTTTGTGCTTATTTTATAATTAGTGGTTTCTTTGTTGTTTATAAACAAAAAAAGTGATGGTGGTGTGCTTGGGGTGGCGCTTGACTGGCGGTGTGCTTGGGGTGGCGCTTGGCTGGCGGTGTGCTTGGGGTGGCGCTAGGCTGGTGGTGTGCTTGGGGTGGCGCTTGGCTGGCGGTGTGCTTGGGGTGGCGCTTGGCTGGCGGTGTGCGTGGAGTGGCGCTTGGCTGGCGGTGTGCGTGGGGTGGCGCTTGGCTGGCGGTGTGCGTGGGGTGGCGCTTGGCTGGCGGTGTGCGTGGGGTGGCACTTGGCTGGCGGTGCCAGCCAAACGCCAGTCCACACTCCCATCAGCTGGTGTGATTCTTGTATCAGGCATGTGTGCGTATGTAAGTGATGGGCCCTTGAGTGGCGCGGTCTGTCGATGTGAGTGTTGTAATGTGCTGGGCCCGTGGCTGGCGGTGTGAATGGTCTTGTGCGTGTCATGTATGAAAGGTGTGTGAATGGACTGTAAAGCGGTTGGTGCCTTGTCGCGGCTTTACAGCTCACGAGCTGTGAGTCATTGGTTCAGTTTTTTACCTTTCAGTTATTAGCAGTGCATTTCATTTTTGTGAAATCTCTTGTTAATAAAATTTGATCCACTGAACCATCACTCACCCTCGTGCCAAATCCAACCAGAATGTGTGGTAAAAATGTCAA
This sequence comes from Pleurodeles waltl, assembly GCF_031143425.1. Classification (NCBI taxonomy): domain Eukaryota; kingdom Metazoa; phylum Chordata; class Amphibia; order Caudata; family Salamandridae; genus Pleurodeles; species Pleurodeles waltl. The sequence goes on along the minus strand of NC_090437.1, from coordinate 219,175,523 downwards.
AACCTGCTCTGCTGTAATCAGGCGTCGCAGCACACCTGTGACACGCTAGGTGCCTCGGGTGGGACCCCAATGATGAAGCATGCCACCAACTTGGTTGGTGGGTGAGGGGTCTTCTTCACATAACCTAAGTGTGTTTCTTTTCACAATTTTAGTGTTTGGCACATCACGGACGTATGTGCACACATCAATATGATATATTACAAAAATACCTGTTTTTGGGGGGGGAGGGCCCACCTATGTTTTTGGTCCTGGCTGCGGCCTTCATCTAGGGAAACCTACAAAACCCAGATTTTTTTTTAAACTAGACACCCCAAGGAGTCCAGGGAGGTGTTGCTTGCGTGGCTCCCCCAACATTTTCTTACCCAGACTCCTCTGTAAACCTCAAAATTTGCATAAAAAAGCATATTTTGCTGACTTTTCTTAGTAGGATAACCGCTCCAGCAGAAAATTCCTACTCCCCAGTTTTCCCCTCAGTCTCCCAAGTAAAATGACACCTCACTTATGGGGGTCCCCAAAGCAGAGTCCGTCTAAAGATGTATAAAAGAATATGCCCTTATAAACTCGCTGTGCTATCCCTTCTACCTTTTCAAGTTTTGGGCATTATTCTGTTGCAGGCACCTGGCCCACCCACACAAGTGAGGTATCATTTTTATCGGGAGACTTGGGGGAATGCTAGGTGGAAGGAAATTTGTGGCTCCTCTCAGATTCCAGAACTTTCTGTCACAGAAATGTGAGGAACATGTGTTTTTTTAGCCAAATGTTGAGGTTTGCAAAGGATTCTGGGTAACAGAACCTGGTCCGAGCCCCGCAAGTCACCCCTCGTTGGATTCCCCTAGGTCTCTAGTTTTCAGAAATGCACAGGTTTGGTAGGTTTCCCTAGGTGCTGGCTGAGCTAGAGGCCAAAATCTACAGGTAGGCACTTCGCAAAAAACACCTCTGTTTTCTTCCAAAATTTTGGATGTGTCCACGGTGCGCTTTGGGGTGTTTCCTGTCGGGGGCGCTAGGCCTACCCACACAAGTGAGGTATCATTTTTATCGGGAGACTAGGGGGAACGCTGGGTGGAAGGAAACCATTTGGCTCCTCTCAGATTCCAGAACTTTCTGCCACAGAAATGTGTGGAACATGTGTTTTTTTAGCCAAATTTTGAGGTTTGCAAAGGATTCTGGGTAACAGAACCTGGTCCGAACCCCGCAAGTCACCCCTCCTTGGATTCCCCTAGGTCTCTAGTTTTCAGAAGTGCACAGGTTTGGTAGGTTTCCCTAGGTGCCGGCTGAGCTAGAGGCCAAAATCTACAGGTAGGCACTTCGCAAAAAACACCTCTGTTTTCTTCCAAAATTTTGGATGTGTCCACGTTGCGCTTTGGGGTGTTTCCTGACGCGGGCGCTAGGCCTACCCACACAAGTGAGGTATCATGTTTATCAGGAGACTTGGGGGAACGCTGGGTGAAAGGAAATTTGTGGCTCCTCTCAGATTCCAGAACTTTCTGCCACAGAAATGTAAGGAACATGTGTTTTTTTAGCCAAATGTTGAGGTTTGCAAAGGATTCTGGGTAACAGAACCTGGTCCGAGCCCCGCAAGTCACCCCTCCTTGGATTCCCCTAGGTCTCTAGTTTTCATAAATGCACAGGTTTGGTAGGTTTCCCTAGGTGCCGGCTGAGCTAGAGGCCAAAATCTACAGTTAGGCACTTCGCAAAAAACACCTCTGTTTTCTTCCAAAATTTTGGATGTGTCCACATTGCGCTTCGGGGCGTTTCCTGTCGCGGGCGCTAGGCCTACCCACACAAGTGAGGTATCATTTTTATCGGAAGACTTGGGGAAAGCTGGGTGGAAGGAAATTTGTTGCTCCTCTCAGATTCCAGAACTTTCTGCCACAGAAATGTGAGGAACATGTGTTTTTTTAGCCAAATTTTGAGGTTTGCAAAGGATTCTGGGTAACAGAACCTGGTCCGAGCCCCGCAAGTCACCCCTCCTTGGATTCCCCTAGGTCTCTAGTTTTCAGAAATGCACAGGTTTGGTAGGTTTCCCTAGGTGCCGGCTGAGCTAGCGGCCAAAATCTACAGGTAGGCACTTCGCAAAAAACGCCTCTGTTTTCTTCCAAAATTTTGGATGTGTCCACGTTGCGCTTTGGGGCGTTTCCTGTCGCGAGCGCTAGGCCTACCCACACAAGTGAGGTATCATTTTTATCGGGAGACTTGGGGAAACGCTGGGTGGAAGGAAATTTGTGGCTCCTCTCAGATTCCAGAACTTTCTGCCACAGAAATGTGAGGAACATGTGTTTTTTTAGCCAAATGTTGAGGTTTGCAAAGGATTCTGGGTAACAGAACCTGGTCCGAGCCCCGCAAGTCACCCCTCCTTGGATTCCCCTAGGTCTCTAGTTTTCAGAAATGCTCAGGCTTGGTAGGTTTCCATAGGTGCCGGCTGAGCTAGAGGCCAAAATCTACAGGTAGGCACTTCGCAAAAAACACCTCTGTTTTCTTCCAAAATTTTGGATGTGTCCACGTTGCGCTTTGGGGCATTTCCTGTCGCGACCGCTAGGCCTACCCACACAAGTGAGGTATCATTTTTATCGGGAGACTTGGGGGAACGCTGGGTGGAAGGAAATTTGTGGCTCCTCTCAGATTCCAGAACTTTCTGCCACAGAAATGAGAGGAACATGTGTTTTTTTAGCCAAATTTTGAGGTTTGCAAAGGATTCTGGGTAACAGAACCTGGTCCGAGCCCCGCAAGTCACCCCTCCTTGGATTCCCCTAGGTCTCTAGTTTTCAGAAATGCACAGGTTTGGTAGGTTTCCCTAGGTGCTGGCTGAGCTAGAGGCCAAAATCTACAGGTAGGCACTTCGCAAAAAACACCTCTGTTTTCTTCCAAAATTTTGGATGTGTCCACGGTGCGCTTTGGGGTGTTTCCTGTCGGGGGCGCTAGGCCTACCCACACAAGTGAGGTATCATTTTTATCGGGAGACTAGGGGGAACGCTGGGTGGAAGGAAAACATTTGGCTCCTCTCAGATTCCAGAACTTTCTGCCACAGAAATGTGTGGAACATGTGTTTTTTTAGCCAAATTTTGAGGTTTGCAAAGGATTCTGGGTAACAGAACCTGGTCCGAACCCCGCAAGTCACCCCTCCTTGGATTCCCCTAGGTCTCTAGTTTTCAGAAGTGCACAGGTTTGGTAGGTTTCCCTAGGTGCCGGCTGAGCTAGAGGCCAAAATCTACAGGTAGGCACTTCGCAAAAAACACCTCTGTTTTCTTCCAAAATTTTGGATGTGTCCACGTTGCGCTTTGGGGTGTTTCCCGACGCGGGCGCTAGGCCTACCCACACAAGTGAGGTATCATGTTTATCAGGAGACTTGGGGGAACGCTGGGTGAAAGGAAATTTGTGGCTCCTCTCAGATTCCAGAACTTTCTGCCACAGAAATGTAAGGAACATGTGTTTTTTTAGCCAAATGTTGAGGTTTGCAAAGGATTCTGGGTAACAGAACCTGGTCCGAGCCCCGCAAGTCACCCCTCCTTGGATTCCCCTAGGTCTCTAGTTTTCATAAATGCACAGGTTTGGTAGGTTTCCCTAGGTGCCGGCTGAGCTAGAGGCCAAAATCTACAGTTAGGCACTTCGCAAAAAACACCTCTGTTTTCTTCCAAAATTTTGGATGTGTCCACGTTGCGCTTCGGGGCGTTTCCTGTCGCGGGCGCTAGGCCTACCCACACAAGTGAGGTATCATTTTTATCGGGAGACTTGGGGAAAGCTGGGTGGAAGGAAATTTGTGGCTCCTCTCAGATTCCAGAACTTTCTGCCACAGAAATGTGAGGAACATGTGTTTTTTTAGCCAAATTTTGAGGTTTGCAAAGGATTCTGGGTAACAGAACCTGGTCCGAGCCCCGCAAGTCACCCCTCCTTGGATTCCCCTAAGTCTCTAGTTTTCAGAAATGCACAGGTTTGGTAGGTTTCCCTAGGTGCCGGCTGAGCTAGCGGCCAAAATCTACAGGTAGGCACTTCGCCAAAAACCTCTGTTTTCTTCCAAAATTTTGGATGTGTCCACGTTGCGCTTTGGGGCGTTTCCTGTCGCGGGCGCTAGGCCTACCCACACAAGTGAGGTATCATTTTTATCGGGAGACTTGGGGAAACGCTGGGTGGAAGGAAATTTGTGGCTCCTCTCAGATTCCAGAACTTTCTGCCACAGAAATGTGAGGAACATGTGTTTTTTTAGCCAAATGTTGAGGTTTGCAAAGTATTCTGGGTAACAGAACCTGGTCCGAGCCCCGCAAGTCACCCCTCCTTGGATTCCCCTAGGTCTCTAGTTTTCAGAAATGCTCAGGCTTGGTAGGTTTCCATAGGTGCCGGCTGAGCTAGAGGCCAAAATCTACAGGTAGGCACTTCGCAAAAAACACCTCTGTTTTCTTCCAAAATTTTGGATGTGTCCACGTTGCGCTTTGGGGCATTTCCTGTCGCGACCGCTAGGCCTACCCACACAAGTGAGGTATCATTTTTATCGGGAGACTTGGGGGAACGCTGGGTGGAAGGAAATTTGTGGCTCCTCTCAGATTCCAGAACTTTCTGCCACAGAAATGTGAGGAACATGTGTTTTTTTAGCCATATTTTGAGGTTTGCAAAGGATTCTGGGTAACAGAACCTGGTCCGAGCCCCGCAAGTCACCCCTCCTTGGATTCCCCTAGGTCTCTAGTTTTCATAAATGCACAGGTTTGGTAGGTTTCCCTAGGTGCCGGCTGAGCTAGAGGCCAAAACTACAGGTAGGCACTTCGCAAAAAACACCTCTGTTTTCTTCCAAAATTTTGGATGTGTCCACGTTGCGCTTTGTGGCGTTTCCTGTCGCGGGCGCTAGGCCTACCCACACAAGTTAGGTATAATTTTTATCGGGAGACTTGGGGGAACGCTGGGTGGAAGGAAATTTGTGGCTCCTCTCAGATTCCAGAACTTTCTGCCACAGAAATGTGAGGAACATGTGTTTTTTTAGCCATATTTTGAGGTTTGCAAAGGATTCTGGGTAACAGAACCTGGTCCGAACCCCGCAAGTCACCCCTCCTTGGATTCCCCTAGGTCTCTAGTTTTCAGAAGTGCACAGGTTTGGTAGGTTTCCCTAGGTGCCGGCTGAGCTAGAGGCCAAAATCTACAGGTAGGCACTTCGCAAAAAACACCTCTGTTTTCTTCCAAAATTTTGGATGTGTCCACGTTGCGCTTTGGGGTGTTTCCCGACGCGGGCGCTAGGCCTACCCACACAAGTGAGGTATCATGTTTATCAGGAGACTTGGGGGAACGCTGGGTGAAAGGAAATTTGTGGCTCCTCTCAGATTCCAGAACTTTCTGCCACAGAAATGTAAGGAACATGTGTTTTTTTAGCCAAATGTTGAGGTTTGCAAAGGATTCTGGGTAACAGAACCTGGTCCGAGCCCCGCAAGTCACCCCTCCTTGGATTCCCCTAGGTCTCTAGTTTTCATAAATGCACAGGTTTGGTAGGTTTCCCTAGGTGCCGGCTGAGCTAGAGGCTAAAATCTACAGTTAGGCACTTCGCAAAAAACACCTCTGTTTTCTTCCAAAATTTTGGATGTGTCCACGTTGCGCTTCGGGGCGTTTCCTGTCGTGGGCGCTAGGCCTACCCACACAAGTGAGGTATCATTTTTATCGGGAGACTTGGGGAAAGCTGGGTGGAAGGAAATTTGTGGCTCCTCTCAGATTCCAGAACTTTCTGCCACAGAAATGTGAGGAACATGTGTTTTTTTAGCCAAATTTTGAGGTTTGCAAAGGATTCTGGGTAACAGAACCTGGTCCGAGCCCCGCAAGTCACCCCTCCTTGGATTCCCCTAAGTCTCTAGTTTTCAGAAATGCACAGGTTTGGTAGGTTTCCCTAGGTGCCGGCTGAGCTAGCGGCCAAAATCTACAGGTAGGCACTTCGCAAAAAAGCCTCTGTTTTCTTCCAAAATTTTGGATGTGTCCACGTTGCGCTTTGGGGCGTTTCCTGTCGCGGGCGCTAGGCCTACCCACACAAGTGAGGTATCATTTTTATCGGGAGACTTGGGGAAACGCTGGGTGGAAGGAAATTTGTGGCTCCTCTCAGATTCCAGAATTTCTGCCACAGAAATGTGAGGAACATGTGTTTTTTTAGCCAAATGTTGAGGTTTGCAAAGGATTCTGGGTAACAGAACCTGGTCCGAGCCCCGCAAGTCACCCCTCCTTGGATTCCCCTAGGTCTCTAGTTTTCAGAAATGCTCAGGCTTGGTAGGTTTCCATAGGTGCCGGCTGAGCTAGAGGCCAAAATCTACAGGTAGGCACTTCGCAAAAAACACCTCTGTTTTCTTCCAAAATTTTGGATGTGTCCACGTTGCGCTTTGGGGCATTTCCTGTCGCGACCGCTAGGCCTACCCACACAAGTGAGGTATCATTTTTATCGGGAGACTTGGGGGAACGCTGGGTGGAAGGAAATTTGTGGCTCCTCTCAGATTCCAGAACTTTCTGCCACAGAAATGTGAGGAACATGTGTTTTTTTAGCCATATTTTGAGGTTTGCAAAGGATTCTGGGTAACAGAACCTGGTCCGAGCCCCGCAAGTCACCCCTCCTTGGATTCCCCTAGGTCTCTAGTTTTCATAAATGCACAGGTTTGGTAGGTTTCCCTAGGTGCCGGCTGAGCTAGAGGCCAAAATCTACAGGTAGGCACTTCGCAAAAAACACCTCTGTTTTCTTCCAAAATTTTGGATGTGTCCATGTTGTGCTTTGGGGCGTTTCCTGTCGCGGGCGCTAGGCCTACCCACACAAGTGAGGTATCATTTTTATCGGGAAACTTGGGGGAACGCTGGGTGGAAGGAAATTTGTGGCTCCTCTCAGATTCCAGAACTTTCTGCCACAGAAATATGAGGAACATGTGTTTTTTTAGCCAAATTTTGAGGTTTGCAAAGGATTCTGTGTTACAGAACCTGGTCCGAGCCCCGCAAGTTACCCCTCCTTGGATTCCCCTAGGTCTCTAGTTTTCAGAAATGCACAGGTTTGGTAGGTTTCCCTAGGTGCCGGCTGAGCTAGAGGCCAAAATCTACAGGTAGGCACTTCGCAAAAAACACCTCTGTTTTCTTCCAAAATTTTGGATGTGTCCACGTTGCGCTTTGGGGCGTTTCCTGTCGCGGGTGCTAGGCCTACCCACACAAGTGAGGTATCATTTTTATCGGGAGACTTGGGGAAACGCTGGGTGGAAGGAAATTTGTGGCTCCTCTCAGATTCCAGAACTTTCTGCCACAGAAATGTGAGGAACATGTGTTTTTTTAGCCAAATGTTGAGGTTTGCAAAGGATTCTGGGTAACAGAACCTGGTCCGAGCCCCGCAAGTCACCCCTCCTTGGATTCCCCTAGGTCTCTAGTTTTCAGAAATGCACAGGTTTGGTAGGTTTCCCTAGGTGCCAGCTGAGCTAGAGGCCAAAATCTACAGGTAGGCACTTCGCAAAAAACACCTCTGTTTTCTTCCAAAATTTTGGATGTGTCCACGTTGCGCTTTGGGGCGTTTCCTGTTGCGGGCGCTAGGCCTCCCCACACAAGTGAGGTATACTTTTTATGGGGAGACTTGGGGGAACGCTGGGTGGAAGGAAATTTGTGGCTCCTCTCAGATTCCAGAACTTTCTGCCACAGAAATGTGAGGAACATGTGTTGTTTTAGCCATATTTTGAGGTTTGCAAAGGATTCTGGGTAACAGAACCTGGTCCGAGCCCCGCAAGTCACCCCTCCTTGGATTCCCCTAGGTCTCTAGTTTTCATAAATGCACAGGTTTGGTAGGTTTCCCTAGGTGCCGGCTGAGCTAGAGGCCAAAATCTACAGGTAGGCACTTCGCAAAAAACACCTCTGTTTTCTTCCAAAATTTTGGATGTGTCCATGTTGCGCTTTGGGGCGTTTCCTGTCGCGGGCGCTAGGCCTACCCACACAAGTGAGGTATCATTTTTATCGGGAGACTTGGGGGAACGCTGGGTGGAAGGACATTTGTGGCTCCTCTCAGATTCCAGAACTTTCTGCCACAGAAATGTGAGGAACATGTGTTTTTTTAGCCAAATTTTGAGGTTTGCAAAGGATTCTGGGTAACAGAACCTGGTCCGAGCCCCGCAAGTTACCCCTCCTTGGATTCCCCTAGGTCTCTAGTTTTCAGAAATGCACAGGTTTGGTAGGTTTCCCTAGGTGCCGGCTGAGCTAGAGGCCAAAATCTACAGGTAGGCACTTCGCGAAAAACACCTCTGTTTTCTTCCAAAATTCTGGATGTGTCCACGTTGCGCTTTGGGGCGTTTCCTGTCGCGGGTGCTAGTCCTACCCACACAAGTGAGGTATCATTTTTATCGGGAGACTTGGGGAAACGCTGGGTGGAAGGAAATTTGGGGCTCCTCTCAGATTCCAGAACTTTCTGCCACAGAAATATGAGGAACATGTGTTTTTTTGGCCAAATGTTGAGGTTTGCAAAGGATTCTGGGTAACAGAACCTGGTCCGAGCCCCGCAAGTCACCCCTCCTTGGATTCCCCTAGGTCTCTAGTTTTCAGAAATGCACAGGTTTGGTAGGTTTCCCTAGGTGCCGGCTGAGCTAGAGGCCAAAATCTACAGGTAGGCACTTCGCAAAAAACACCTCTGTTTTCTTCCAAAATTTTGGATGTGCCCACGTTGCGCTTTGGGGCGTTTCCTGTCGCGGGCGCTAGGCCTACCCACACAAGTGAGGTATCATTTTTATCGGGAGACTTGGGGGAATGCTGGGTGGAAGGAAATTTGTGGCTCCTCTCAGATTCCAGAACTTTCTGCCACAGAAATGTGAGGAAGATGTGTTTTTTTAGCCAAATTTTGAGGTTTGCAAAGGATTCTGGGTAACAGAACCTGGTCCGAGCCCCGCAAGTCACCCCTCCTTGGATTCCCCTAGGTCTCTAGTTTTCAGAAATGCACAGGTTTGGTAGGTTTCCCTAGGTGCCGGCTGAGCTAGAGGCCAAAATCTACAGGTAGGCACTTCGCAAAAAACACCTCTGTTTTCTTCCAAAATTTTGGATGTGTCCACGTTGCGCTTTGGGGCGTTCCCTGTCGCGGGCGCTAGGCCTACCCACACAAGTGAGGTATCATTTTTAACGGGAGACTTGGGGGAACGCTGGGTGGAAGGAAATTTGTGGCTCCTCTCAGATTCCAGAACTTTCTGCCACAGAAATGTGAGGAACATGTGTTTTTTTAGCCAAATTTTGAGGTTTGCAAAGGATTCTGGGTAACAGAACCTGGTCCGAGCCCCGCAAGTCACCCCTCCTTGGATTCCCCTATGTCTCTAGTTTTCAGAAATGCACAGGTTTGTAGGTTTCCCTAGGTGCCGGCTGAGCTAGAGGCCAAAATCTACAGGTAGGCACTTCGCAAAAAACACCTCTGTTTTCTTTCAAAAAAATGGGATGTGTCCACGTTGCGTTTTGGGGCATTTCCTGTCGCGGGCGCTAGGCCTACCCACACAAGTGAGGTATCATTTTTATCGGGAGACTTGGGGGAACATAGATTAGCAAAACAAGTGCTATTGCCCCTTGTCTTTCTCTACATTTTTTCTTTCCAAATATAGGAGAGTGTGTAAAAAAGACATCTATTTGAGAAATTCCCTGTAATTCACGTGCTAGTATGGTCACCCCGGAATTCAGAGATGTGCAAAAAACCACTGCTCCTCAACACCTTATCTTGTGCCCTTTTTGGAAATGCAAAGGTTTTCTTGATAGCAATTTTTTACTCTTTATATTTCAGCAAATGAATTGCTGTATACCCAGTATAGAATGAAAACGCACTGCAAGGTGCAGCTCATTTATTGGCTCTGGGTTCCTCGGGTTCTTGATGAACCTACAAACCCTATATATCCCCGCAACCAGAGGAGTCCAACAGACGTAACGGTATATTGCTTTCGATAATCTGACATTGCAGGAAAAAGTTACAGAGTAAAACGTAGAGAAAAATTGATGTTTTTTTCACCTCAATTTCATTATTTTTCTTTTTCAGCTGTTATTTTCTGTAGGAAACCCTTGTAGGATCTACACAAATGACCCCTTGCTGAATTCAGAATGTTGTCTACTTTTCAGAAATGTTTAGGTTTCTGGGATCCAGCATTGGTTTCATGCCCATTCCTGTCACTGACTGGAAGGAGGCTGAAAGCACAAAAAATTGCAAAAATGGGGTATGTCCCAGTAAAATGCCAAAATTGTGTTGAAAAATTGGGTTTTCTGATTCAAGTCTGCCTGTTCCTGAAAGCTGGGAAGCTGCTGAGTTTAGCACCGCAAACCCTTTGTTGATGCCATTTTCAGGGGAAAAACCACAAGCCTTCTTCTGCAGCCACTTTTTAATTTTTTTTTGAGAAAAACGAAATTTTCACTGTATTTTGGCCAATTTCTTGGCTTCCTTCAGGGGCACCCACAAAGTCTGGGTACCTCTAGAATCCCTAGGATGTTGGAGAAAAAGGACGCAAATTTGGCTTGGTTAGCTTATGTGGACAAAAGTTATAAGGGCCTAAGCGCGAACTGCCCCAAATAGGCAAAAAAAGGCCTGGCACAGGAGGGGGAAAAGGCCTGGCAGCGAAGGGGTTAATATTCTAACTGCAGTCAAACGCACAACGATGAACGGGCATAATTGAAGGGCTATTCTAACTTTAATTCAATGAAAACTGTGGAAAGCACAAATATCAAGGGGAAAATATGCTATTCTAACTACAGTTACGTCAAACTTTGGGGTGAGTACATGCATTTGGGAGATGGATGAGAATTATTATTCTAACAGCATCTCATCAAAGACTGTGAAAGTGCATATTTTCCATTAGTGGATACGTTTTACTATTAAAGCTCCAACCAATACTACTATGACTTCAGTCCTACCATTTTTGCAGAAAATGTAGACTAAGAATGTCCAAATAAACAAGTGGATAAGTACATTAATTTGAGGGGGGTCAAATTTACTTTCGTAACCTTAGATTTTTAACCTCAAACTCAACTACCATTGGCGATATTGCATTTTTCTTTAGAAACATTGTGGAAAGCAAATAATTGGTAGGTAGAGGTTCGGGGTAACTTTTACTATTCTAATTCCAATGATACAAACATTGGTATAAGGTACAAATTCAAGAGTGAGATTTAGGCGGTCATTCTGACCCTGGCGGTAAAAACCGCCAGGGCCGTGGTCCGCGGGAGCACCGCCAAAAGGCTGGCGGTGCTCCTTTGGGCATTCTGACCGCGGCGGTACAGCCGCGGCCAGAAACGGAAAGTCGGCGGTCTCCCGCCGGCTTTCCGCTGCCCAGGGGAATCCTCCATGGCGGCACAGCTTGCTGCGCCGCCATGGGGATTCCGACCCCCATACCGCCATCCTGTTCCTGGCGGTTTCGGCCGCCAGGAACAGGATGGCGGTATGGGGTGTCGTGGGGCCCCTGGGGGCCCCTGCAGTACCCATGCCAATGGCATGGGCACTGCAGGGGCCCCCGTAAGAGGGCCCCACTTAGAATTTCAGTGTCTGCTTAGCAGACACTGAAATTCGCGACGGGTGCTACTGCACCCGTCGCACCCCTTCCACTCCGCCGGCTCCATTCGGAGCCGGCTTCCTCGTGGAAGGGTGTTTCCCGCTGGGCTGGCGGGCGGCCTTTTGGCGGTCGCCCGCCAGCCCAGTGGGAAACCCAGAATGACCGCCGCGGTCTTTTGACCGCGGTACGGTCTTCTGGCGGTTCCCGCTTGGCGGGCGGCTCCCGCCGCCCGCCAAGCTCAGAATCACCCCCTTGGTGTCCTAACTCAGCCTAACACATTGGTCCAGTGGAAGAAACATCAGAAAAATCGAGAAATGAAGGGGGTAAAATTCACTTTCAAAGCTCCAGGAGCACCACAATTCTAGAAAATGCATATATAAAGCAGTAGCAGCTCCTCCACTTCAGCGAATGAGTATGACCCCCCCCCCCGCCAGCAGCAACCGCTGCAATACCTTTCGAAGAAAAGGATAATAAATCATGTTTATAATCCTTTCCTTGCGAAACGGTCGGAGCATTGCGGTCACGAACTGTGAGGCCAGCCAAACACACATGCGCAATAGGCTGTCTCCAGCCCAGCAACTGTGTTGCTGGGCTGGCGAGAACCTGCACATGCTCCCAGTCGGCCTGGGAGCACCAACGCTGGGCTCTCCCATCCAACCACGACTCTGCTCTGAGCAGCATCAGGATTAGCGAAGGGCAGGCTGGGAACCTGTGCCTGCAATGACGACGAGGGAGAGGAGCGTTGCGGTGCGACGGAGGAGGTAAGTGTTATTTTTTTTAACTATATTTTTTATTAATCCCCCCTCCCCCTGTGCTCTGCCCTTCCTGTGTGCCACCCCCCCCCGTTACACCTGCAAGCCGCGACTGATATAAAGGTAATGAGATTTGAGATTTATAATTCTAATCCCAGTCTCACAAACATCAGCAAAATACTTAAACCGGGGTGAGATTCAATTCCTCATTCCACCCAACAAAAAACATAATATAAATTAAACTAAACAATCAAATTAAACAATTACATTCTCAAAACTACTACAGTTAAGTGTTCACAAATAGGTACCCATTTTAAAAAAAATCTAATTAATACAACTAAGACAATAGTGCAAGGACTGCCCTAAGTAATTACAAATATTCTAAGTACCCCAGGATTAAACCACTATTCAATGAATAACCCACAAAGGCATTTTAACTTGTAAAGCATAAATTTGATATGCTGCTAAAAATACATAAACCCCAAAAATCTTTAAATACATATTTTTAAATTAGTTCCAATGCAATATAATGAATTATCAAAATATATCTCCAAATAACTTATAAATACAGCACTATCCACCCAAACAAACACCCCTGACAAATGAGCTACATTTTTTTAATAAAGCTAAAACAACAAATACAGTCATTACAATTTTACCCCAAAAAACTTGATATTAACAGAACATTAAAAATGGTATGTGCAAAATTAGCACAATTTGCTTTCTCATAATTATGCAACATTACATGGAAATTAGTACTCTAGTAAAAAAAGAGGCAGCGGACCTGAAAGGGCGGACCTGACCTGTGTTCCTGAAATTCTAAAAGACAAACCCTCCCATAATATTTTGTTTATGTGTACTCACTACAGTCACACACTGCCAGGGTAAAACTCAAAGAAACGGGCTTCCACATATACAGAGATAGAGAGTGGTGCACCACGTAAGCAATCATATCTTAAAAGTTCCAAACCACATATATTTGTTGATGAAATCTTTTTATTTTCTCTTCTTAAAAAGATCACACAAATTGACGGTGAAAAACAGCCAACGTGTTTTGTCCTTTTACAGGGACTTCTTCAGGGCTGAAATGCAACAAATAATATTTCCATGTAAATATACACATAAACAAAACATACATACATACAATATAACAACATTGAAAATTCACAATAAAAATGGTAAGAGACTGTGTTCATATACAATGAGAAAATAATGTTCATTAGGACAATATATATATTCACACCCAAAAATATTGAGGGACACAAAAGAATACCCTACACCGCCCCATAAATCAACATAAGTAAGAAACAATATACAAACATTCTCTATGACTTTCTAAATAGAGATTTGCCTACACTTATTCTTAATCCATTCAAAGGTACCATACCAGTCATAATTGAAGCCAGGTATTTAAATCATAAAATAATTAAATAATTACCTAAAATCCATCCTATATTCTATAATTCATTGATTGTTCTACTAAGTGCAAAATGGGCAGGTCAACAAGGACCGGAAAAGAGGGACGAGGAGGAGGGGGAGAGAAAGAAAAGGGGGGAGAAAAGGGTGAACGAGGGAAAAGAAAAGCAATTATACAATAAAGTGACACAATGCTGAGATGGTACTATATGGTTACTAGTTCTCAAATATTTGATATTTCCAGTATCATGATTTTTAAACATCATCAAGTTTGCATTTGATACAGCACTATCCTGTACCCTCTCCATATATGCCAAAGGAATTCTTGTCTTCAAACACATCTATGGGGGTCATTCTGACCCTGGCGGTCGGTGATAAAGCGGCGGCCAACTCGCCAACAGGCTGGCGGTCCAAAAAATGGAATTCTGACCCTGGCGGGAACCGCCAACAGAGCCCGCCACTTTATCACTCCGACCGCCACGGCGGGACACACAAACAGCGCAGCGGTCACCGCCAACAGGCAGGCGGCAGACAATGTACCGCCCACCCTATCACAACTCACCAACCCGCCACCTTTTCCGGGGCGGGAGCCCCGCCGATAAAAACACGGCGGAAACAGACTACGAATGGGAAAACGCTCACCTCTATACACTCCACGAGGACGGAGGACAGCATGGAGCCCGAATTGAACATCCTACCTGCTCTCGTCTACCTGCTCATCTACCACGAGTACGAACTCCGGCGCAGACGACAACGGTGAGTACCGCACCTACGACACAGGGGAGGGGGGGAGGAGTAAGGGTTACGGGCACACACATACGCATTACACCCACCCCCCAACTATCTACACACCAATGCAGAGCACCAAGTCAAAGTGACCCCACCCAAATCCCCCGGAATAACGAAAAGATATGATTAAAGTGAGAAACTAAATTTATGTAAAAAATAGGTTCATTGAAGTCATGGTAAAATAGGAAAATGAAACAAAAAAATCCAATTGTAAACATTGCGTAACCGATAAATAGAGGCAATAAGTCCAGCACAGTCACTGAAATTGCAAATGTCCGTGGGCCAAAGTGTATCAACACATGGGCAAAGCCCACACAGGAGACCTGAGTCCGTTGGAGAGAACACTGCAGGGGTATCAGATGATAAAACTGCAGGCACCTCAGGGGGAAGGGAAGGGGGGGCACCACAGCCACATGAGTCCACGACGCCAGATCCAAGAAGGGGCCACCATGCCCACTGTTCAATCCTGGGGAGTGCAAAGCCTCAGTCTCTCAAGTCTCTACAGTGGGTGGCTTGCCCACTGTCATATCCTGGGGAGTGCAAAGCCACAGTCTCTCAAGTCTCACAAGTGGGTGGCTTGCCCACTGTCATATCCTGGGGAGTGCAAAGCCACAGTCTCTCAAGTCTCACAAGTGGGTGGCTTGCCCACTGTCATATCCTGGGGAGTGCAAAGCCACAGTCCATCAAGTGGATAACAGTCTCCACAGGCAATGGGGGAGGCAGGGTGGCCCGAGTGCAGCGTGAACATTAGCACGACACAGAACCAGCACTGTCATTGGGCCAGCGGTGCTTGAGACGGCGGAGCCCAGCGGAGCGGTGCTTGAGACGGTGGGGCCCAGCGGAGCGGTGCTTGACAGGAAGGGGCCCAGCGGAGCGGTGCTTGAGATGAAGGGCCCAGCGGAGCAGTGCTTGACAGGAAGGGCCCAGCGGAGCGGTGCTTGACAGGAAGGGGCCCAGCGGAGAGTGCTTGAGATGAGGGGCCCAGCGGAGCGGTGCTTGAGATGAAGGGCCCAGCGGAGCGGTGCTTGAGATGAAGGGCCCAGCAGAGCAGTGCTTGACAGGAAGGGGCCCAGCGGAGCGGTGCTTGACAGGAAGGGCCCAGCGGAGCGGTGCTTGAGACGGCGGGGCCCAGCGGAGCGGTGCTTGACAGGAAGGGGCCCAGCGGAGCGGTGCTTGAGATGAAGGGCCCAGCGGAGCAGTGCTTGACAGGAAGGGCCCAGCGGAGCGGTGCTTGACAGGAAGGGGCCCAGCAGAGCGGTGCTTGAGATGAAGGGCCCAGCGGAGCAGTGCTTGAGACGGCGGGGCCCAGCGGAGCGGTGCTTGAGATGAAGGGCCCAGCGGAGCGGTGCTTGAGACGGCGGGGCCCAGCGGAGCGGTGCTTGACAGGAAGGGCCCAGCGGAGCGGTGCTTGAGATGAAGGGCCCCTGTTCAGCGGTGCTCCTCCCGGCGGTGCCCTGTTCAGCGGTGACTTTCTGCACGGCAGGGCCCTGTTCAGCGGTGCCTTTCTGGACAGCGGGGCCCTGTTCAGCGGTGCCTTTCTGCACGGCGGGCCCTCTTCAGCGGTGCCTTTCTGGATGGCGGGCCCTGTTCAGCGGTGCCTTTTCTGCACGGCGGGGCCCTGTTCAGCGGTGCTTGTTCTGTAAGTCAAGGGAGTCAGACCTGGCCACGACTCCCTGCTCAGTCGCCCTCCGACCGTGCAGTTGCTGGACCCTTCGGTGACGGTGTGCTGGGCCCTTCGGTGTCCTCCCTCACACCCGGGATGGGGCTTGTGGGGCCCTCCTGGTCCGCGCTCCTGCTGGCTGACTTCTCCGCCCTGCTGCCCTTGCCCTCCTTCAATGTGGCTCTCTGGCCCTTGCCTCCCCTGGATGTTGTGGCAGGTGAAGTGGCAGAACTTTGGTCCTTGGGGGCAGCCGTGTCAGTCGTCCCGCGGCGTCCCCTTACTTTACGGGTCCTCTTTCCAGGGGGGGGGCTGGCTGTCCCCTTGCTGCTGACCGATGTATCACTGCTGGCAAAGGGGGGACTCCAAAAGCCATGCACTACGGTGACCCTTGAAGCTGGGCTGGTGGTGGCTGAGGCACTCTTGGGACTCTTAGCAGATGGAGGGGGGGGTCAGGTGAGGGAAAGAGGTCAAGAGTGGAGAGGTAAACTTTTTTAGGACCAGGGTAAAGGGTAGGTGTAGTGGTTATGGGAGTGGAGGAAGAGGAGGTGGTTGTAGGAGAGTCAGGTGTGCTGTCCTTGGGTGAAGGTGCATGGGCTGGAGGCTGTCGTGAGGTGGTTGGCTGTTGGGTGGGTGGCTGCCTGCGTTTGTGTGTCTTGGAAGAGGGGGTGACAGACACAGTGGGAGAGGACACAGGGGACGTGTAAATGGCAGTGGGGGTGGTGACTGCTCGTGTGCGGACTGTACAGGAGGGTGTGGTGGTGATGGAAGCACTGGCTGATGGTGGTGTGCATGCAGGTGTGAGTGTAGACGTCACAGGGAGGGAGGAGGGAGACGAGGAGGAGGGGGACACAGAGGTGGTAGTGACTGTTGCCATGTCTGCATCTGGGTGTTGCTTGGGTGAATGCTTGTGGGATCTGTGGTGCTTATGTCTGGATGAGCTGGCCTTGGGTGTTGAGTTGTGTGCAGGCTGGTCTGATGGTGTGGATGGGATAGGCAGAGGAACAGGAGACAGAGACAGGCTGGAGGCAGTTAGAAGAGGGAGGCTGGAAACAGGGACAATGGCTGCCGTCTGTGCTCAGGCCAGAGCATTGAACGATCGTTGATGGGCAGCCTGACCCGAATGAATGCCCTCCAGGTATGCATTGCTACGATGCACCTCCCTCTCTACCCCCTAGATGGCATTCAAAAGGGTAACTGCCCAACAATGATGGTCTGTAGGAGGTCAATGACCTCCTCACTGAGGGCAGCAGGGGTAACAGGGGCAGGGCCTGAGGTGCCTGGGGCGAAGGAGACGCCCACCTTCTTGGGCGAGCGGGCACGGAGCGAAGGCTGAGGGGCTGCTGGGAGGGCGGAGCTGGTGCGCGGGGTGGCGGCTGTTCCTGTAGAGGCGGGACGTGTCGGTGTCGCTGGTGTCACCACGGCTCCCCGTTGTGAAGCTCCCCTCGCCCTCCGTATCACTGGTGGCCTCGTGTCTGTGCCATGGCCCACCGGGGCCTTGTGAGTTGCAGCTCCCTCGTGCTCCGGTGCCAATTCTCCTCCGCCTGATGATGCTAATGCACACATGCACAAGAAGATAAAGAAAAAGGGTGGGGGGAGACATAAAAACTGGTTGAGTGCATGCATTGTCAACACCGTTGGCGGAGAGGACAGACACAGGAGCCTCATGCACTAAGCCGCGCAATCGGGGTACACTACTCAGTACTTGTGACTAGGCCAACAGGTCTAGGGACAACAAACGCGCACATGGGTGATGCAGGACCATGGATAGCTGTACTTTTCACCCTACAGAGGTGGGGGGCAGTGGCACAGGGACATGGCTAAAGGAGAGGACTACACTACAGAAAGCGCCCTGGCCTAATGTCACCCACAGCCCTCTTCCCCCACCCAGGCACCTCCACTGCGCGTAAAGATAGCTGAATGTGCTGGTACTCACCCCCTTGTGTCTGCTGTGATGTCCTCACGCGCCCATCCAAATCGGGGTAGGCCACCGCCAGGATCCGGGACATCAGGGGGGTCAGGGTACGACTGGCACCCCTCCTAGGTTGGGAGGCCATCCCCAGCAGTGACTCGGCGGTCTTCCTGGTCCCGCGGCAGATGTCCTCCCACCTCTTGCGGCAGTGGGTGCCCCGTCTGTTGTGGACCCCCAGGGCCCGGACTTCCCTGGCGATGGCACGCCAAATGTCGACTTTCTGATGGGCGCTGACCTATTTGACATGTACAGGGTGGAAATTGAAATATCATCAATTTTCCGCATGATAGATGCGATTGGCCCCCCCTCCCCAACCTTGCCATGTGGCACATGCTCTCATCTGTCGTGCCTTGCACTCGTCATTGTCTCCCCACCCCACCATCTTACATCCACCATACACAACCCAGGCATAGCCCATTCAACGTGCACACAGTGTACTTACCTGTTGGTCTGGAGGACCGTAGAGTCGCGCATACTGGGGCAGGACCCCATCCACAAGTTTCTCCAACTCTTCTGTAGTGAAGGCAGGGGCCCTTTCCCCAGTCGCAGCAGCCATTGTATCTCCCAGACCGAGGTCACAGCAGCACTTGCAGTATAGGTCCTCTCCTGTGGATGATCAGGTCTCGAGTGATTAACCAGATAGAAAATGGGGGACACGCCCGCGGCGGCGCGTACCGCCGCGGTGCGTTCCGCGACCGCCGGCGCAGCTAGTCATTGGCTCGTGAAACCCATAGGGTTCGATGTTAACCAATGCGGCTTTGCGCCGCGGTCTTCGACCGCCTACTGCCACGGTGTGTCACGCCAGCGCATTGACCTCACATCCCACTGTCACACTTCTCAGGTCAGGCAGCCGCCATTACAAGGGCCCACATGGCTTAATTACTACTGCGTCACACAGGCCTAGGCCTTGCATTGCCGCTCATACAAGCCATTCAATGCATTGAGAATCGTGTACTGTGCAAGCTGTAGTTACGTACCTGTGGGTTGCTTGACTCTGTGCTCCATGTTGTCCTTCCTAGGCACCGTCCGCTGGGACTTGCGAGGAGAAGGATGAATCCTCCCATGTACCGACCGCTGGTGGACCTGTCGACAATGGAGGAATGTCATATAATACTTCGATACCGACTTGACCGAGCCACTATACACGAACTGTGTGCCCAGCTGGAGCCAGACCTGATGTCCCCCATCCGCCAACCCACAGGAATTCCCCCTCTGGTGCAGGTTCTGTCATTCCTCTATTTTTTGGCAAGTGGGTCTTTTCAGACAACAGTGGCCATGTCATCAGGGATGTCTCAGCCTATGTTTTCTAAGGTTTTGTCCAGAGTGTTGTCTGCCCTGACGAAATACATGCGGAGCTACATTATTTTCCCTGAGGAGGGTGATTTGGCCACTGTGAAGGGTGACTTCTATGCCCTTGGACATATCCCCAACATCATTGGTGCCATTGATGGGACCCATGTGGCCTTAGTACCCCCAAAAGACGATGAGCAGGTGTACAGAAACAGGAAAAGTTACCATTCGATGAATGTCCAGGTGGTCTGTTTGGCTGACCAGTACATCTCCCATGTAAGTGCCAAGTTCCCTGGGTCAGTGCATGACGCGTATGTTATGCGAAATAGCAGCATCCCTTATGTGATGGAACAGCTACAGAGACACCGTGTGTGGCTAATTGGTGACTCTGGTTACCCCAACCTGCCTTGGCTATTGACCCCAGTGAGGAATCCCCGGACCAGGGCAGAGGAACGGTACAATGAGGCCCATGGGCGATCTAGGAGGATCATAGAAAGGACCTTCGGCCTCCTGAAGGCCAGGTTTAGGTGCCTGCATATGACAGGGGGATCCCTAATGTACTCACCCAAAAAGGTGTGCCAGATCATCGTGGCCTGCTGTATGCTTCACAATCTTGCATTGCGACGCCAGGTGCCTTTTCTGCAGGAGGATGGTCCAGATGGTGGTGTTGTAGCAGCTGTGGAGCCTGTGGAGAGTGAAGAGGAGGAAGACGACAGGGACGACACGGACAACAGGGACACAGTCATACAACAGTATTTTCAGTAGCACCCAGGTAAGAATCCCCCACGCCATTTTACATTTACTTCTGGCCTCCTGCATCTCTACTTTCTGTGTTTCCCCCCAGTTCCTTTCAACTGAATTGTGACTTTCCCTTCCCTTTTCAGAGCTGTATGACCCACTGCGTGACTTCTGGTTTGTTCGCCCATGGAGTAAAGCACATTGACATTGGTATGTTGTCATCACAATGTAACTGAACAATTTTGAACCGTTAAGTGTAATACATTTGTTAAGAATACAAGCAGACTCCTGAGTGTTTTAAGTGCAATTAGTGATTTATTTAAAGTGCTACATATAGGTCCATGATAGTAAAACGGTGATGGGTGGGGGTGGAGTGATGTCCATGGCAGAGTCCAGTTCTCGGTCGCACAGGTGCATTGTCCATATGCCTGTGGAAGGATGGAGCAGGGGCAGTTCAAGGTTGGACAGGGTGACGATGTGGGACAGTGGAATGACATCCGGGGGGATCTTAGGCTGGCGGGGGTCTTGGCATCCTACTCTGTCTTCCTTTGAGATCTCAGGTTCCTCTTGCGGGGTGGTTGATCTTCAGCAGGAGGTAGGGTTCTGGTGGCCCGTCGTTGTGTGGGGGCCTCCTGTCCACTAGCGCCGGCGGAGGTGGTAGGCTGTTCCTGGTCCGGGCTGGTGACAGGGGCCCTTTGGGGTGCCACATGGTCCCGCAATGTGGTGACTATTAGGTTCAGGGCCAGGACGATGTTCCTGAGCTCCTCTCTGTACCCCATGTACCGTTCCTCCTGATGTGCCTGGATCTCCTGGAACCTGGCCAGTACCGTCGCCATCGTCTCCTGGGAGCGGTGGTATGCTCCCATGATGGTGGTGAGGGCCTCTTGAAGAGTCGGTTCCCTGGGCCTGTCCTCCCCCCCCTGTCGCACTGCAGCCCTCCCAGTTGCCCTGTTTCCCCGGGCCTCTGTCCCCTGGACGGTGTGCCCACTACCACTGCCCTCAGGTCCCTGTTGTTGTTGGGGTGTTGGGTCAGCCTGGGTGCCCTGTAGTGGCGGACACACCGCTGATTGACCTGTCCTGGAGACAGAGGCATGGACCCGCTGGGTGGGAGCTGTGCTGATATTCCCAGAGGGGGTTAGGTCTGCTGTGGCCTGTGTCTGTGTGTGGGGAACCGACTGTCCAGAGGTCCCCGATGGTCCGGGCTGGTCGTCAGGTTCTAGGTCGACAGAGCTGCTGTCCTCACTGGGGGCCTGTTCTGGGGGTGGGATGGACATATCTGGACCCTCCTGGCCGGTGTGTTGGCGTTCGGGCCCTGCAGGGGTGAAAGAGTATGGTTATTGCTTATGTGTGTTCCATGGCGTGCGATTTGTGGGTGCCCTTGTCCCCCAGTGCTGGCATTCCCTTGTGGCAGGAGTTGTGAGGGTGGTTTGTGGGGGGGATGGGTATGTGCAGTGGTCATGCATAGGTGATGGGTATCCATGGTTTGTGTTGGCATTCAGGGTTTGGTTTTGGGTTGGGTGGGTTGTGCTGGTGAGACATTGGCAGGGAGGATGTGTGCTGGGGGATTGGGGGTGAGGGTGGCGGTGTGGGTTGGCATGCTGGTGGTTGGGGGGGGGGAGTAGTTGAGACTAGACTTACCAGAGTCCATTCCTCCGCCTACTCCATCGAGGCCCGCAGGATGCAGGATGTTTAACACCTCTTGCTCCCATGCTGTGAATTCGGGAGGGGTGGGTGGTGGTCCGCTGCCAGTCTTCTGCACAGCGATGTTGTGTCTTGAGACCATCGACCGTACCTTCCCCCGTAGGTCGTTCCAGCGCTTTCTGATGTCTTCCCGGTTTCTGGGAGGCTGTCCCACAGCGTTGACCCTGTCGACGATCCTCTGCCATAGCTCCGCCTTCCTGGCTATTGTGGTGTGTTGCACCTGTGTGCCGAAGAGCTGGGGCTCTACCCTTATAATTTCCTCCACCATGACCCTGAGTTCTTGGTCCGAAAACCTGGGGTGTCTTTGGGGTGCCATGGGGTGGTGTGGATGAGGTGTTGGGTGGTGTTTGTGGTGATGTGAGTGGTGGTGTGTGGTGATGTGTGCGTAGATGTGGTGTGGATGATGATGTTGGGTTCCTGTGTGTGTTGGGGTTTTCGATTGCTGTTCTCTCTCTCTCTCTCTATCGCCTTCTCTCCGATTTCCAACTAGTGGGGGTTTGTGGGTGATGTGGGTGTGTGTTTTATAGTTGGTTGGATGTGTGGGGGTGGTGTTTGTATGTGTATCAGGTGTGTGTATTTCAAATTGTCCAATGTGGCTGTGTTTTGGAGCTGGGTGTGTATTTTGAGTGCGGCGGTGTGTACCGCCAATGGAATACCGCGGTTGAATGACCGCCGCATGGATTCGTGGGTCGTAATGGCATGGGCGTGTTTGTGTTGGCGTGACGGTGGAGGTTTGGTCAGCTCCAGTTTATCGCTGCCCGCTGATGAGGCGGCCTTCCGTGGATGTCGGGTTTTTGGCGGCTTGGCAGTTGTGGGTCAGAATGACCGTGGCGGTTTACCGCGGCGGTAGAGTGGCGGTCTTCTGACCGGTGGTAAGAGCCTTTTACCGCTGAGGTCAGAATGACCCCCTATGTCTCCTCTACATCCTCAAATGTTTCCTCAACGATAATCATGCAGTGAAGACAGGCCAAGTTGCCCAATAATAATGCTGAATAACTAATAAAGATATAGCCTATCCTTAATTCTTTGACAACCATCCTAATTTTTGATTTGTAGATTTTTCAATTATTGAACAAAGGACATGAATTCAAGAAATTATTTAGAAATCGGGAGACCACCCCATCTTAAACCTCATATACATACTGTGTTTACTCGCTTATCCCCCTGCCTGTATTGCCAGGTCACCACTGAGTGGTAGTCTCCACATCAATAAGGGTCCAATTGCCCAGTGCTGGTACCTATTTGGATTGAAAAAGATTGTGCCCTGTAAGTGTCCCAATCTAATTACCCAACCTTTCTCTCCTTGTTAACCTGCCCATTTTGCAATTAGTAGAACAATCAATTAATTGTAGAAAATAAGATAGATTTTATGTAATTATTTTATGATTTAAATACTTGGCTTCAATTATGACTTTGCATGGATTGTGAAAAAGTTTAGTTAACCCTATTTAGGAAGCCATAGAAAACTATTGTATGTTGTTTCCTCTATATGTATATGTATGGGGTGGTGTAAGGTATTCTTTTTTGTCCCTCAATATTATTGGGTGTGTATATATTGTCTTCATGTACAATATTTTCTTTGTATATGAACATGGTCTCTTCCTGTTTTTATGGTGAATTTTCATTGTTGTTATGTATTGTATGTATCTATGTTTGTTTATGCATAAATTTAGATGGAAATTGTATTTGTTGCCTTTCAGCCATGAAGAAGCCCCTTTAAATGGAAAAAAAAAATGTTGGCTGTTTTTCTGTGGCAAGATGTGTGATGTTTTTGAGAAGAGAAGATAAAAAGATTTTATCAACAAATATATGTAATTTGGAACTTTTGAGATATGATTGCTTATGTGGTGCACCACTCTCCTATCTTTCTTGCAATTAAATTAGATTTCAGCATACAGGATATATGTCACCGTTGTGATGGAGTAACCCATTGGCCAATATCTAAATCAGGCCCATAGTTTTTTTAATACATTTTAGATGACACACTACCCACCATAACCTGCAGAACAAACCACAATCCATAAAGAACAGAACTCACCAATATAATGAATAAATACACATGAAAACTAATATTCAAATAAAAAGCATATTTATAAACATCCAAACTACAGCACAGTTGGGTATGCCCTCAGACTATTCTCTGATTGAGGTAAAATACTAGTAGGCCATATTAATTGCTAACTTTGAGCAAGTTATGAGTAGGCTCTGAGGCTTTCTATATGATAGAGTACACATCTGGGCCTTTACGTCCAGCTGGATTGGGTAGCAAAAAAAAATTGATTAAAAGAATATTTTGGAAAACTCATGGGAATACAGTTCTTAGAAAAGTGGGAAAGCTTAAAAATGTAGAGCATCTGTATAACAAGCAGGCAGAAAATAGTCAGGCCACCTGGGTGTTGCACTTTGTAAAGAAGCGAGGTGACAATATTACAAATGAAGCAAAGTAGTATACTGTCAATGGGGTGTGCACATGCATAAAAAGGGTAGACTAAATGGTATTACTGGTCTTTTTTGCTATTATCCCAGAACTCATAGGGCCAGATTTACAAGGCCCTAGCACCTCCTTGCGCCACACTAGCATCTTTTATTTATGCTAATGTGGCTAAAGGAGGCAATTTTCGCCACACCATATTTACAAAGTGGTGCAATGCATGCCTTGTGCCACTTTGCGACCCCTCGTGCCACATTATGGTGGTCATTCCGACCCAGGCGGGCGGGTGGCAGGCGCCGCCCGCCGGGCGGAGACCGCCAGAAGACCGCACCGCGGTCAAATGACCGCGGTGGTCATTCTGACTTTCCCGCTGGGCTGGCGGGCGACCGCCAAAAGGCCGCCCGCCCGCCCAGCGTGAAAGCCCCAGCAACGATGAAGCCGGCTCCGAATGGAGCCGGCGGAGTTGCTGGTGTGCGACGGGTGCAGTGGCACCCGTCGCGATTTTCAGTGTCTGCTTTGTAGACACTGAAAATCTGAATGGGGCCCTGTTAGGGGGCCCCTGCAGTGCCCATGCCAGTGGCATGGGCACTGCAGGGGCCCCCAGGGGCCCCACGACACCCGTTCCCGCCATCCTGTTCCTGGCGGTTTTTACCGCCAGGACCAGGATGGCGGGAAGGGGGTCGGAATCCCCATGGCGGTGCTGCGAGCAGCGCCGCAATGGAGGATTCTTTGGGGCAGGGGTAAACCGGCGGGAAACCGCCGGTTGCCCTTTTCTGACCGCGGCTTTACCGCTGCGGTCAGAATTGCCCATGAAGCACCGCCAGCCTGTTGGCGGTGCTTCCGCGGCACTCTGCCCTGGCGGTTTTCAACCGCCAGGGTCAGAATGAGGCCCTATGTCTGCATCAGGACTAATGTATGCAAGGGGGGGCATTCCTGCACTAGGAGGCCCGCAAAAAAAGGCGAAGTGACTTCTACAAGATGTCACTGTGCCATTTTTGGCATCATGTTTAACCCCTGCTCAAAGCAAGTGTTAAAGTAACGCACCCATTTTAATCAATGGGCCTCCTTCAGCAAAGCACCATAATAACGTCAACAATTTTGACACTATTGGCCTAACGTGCTCCATGGTGCACCGTATTGTAAATACAGTGCACCCCTGGTATCGCTGGGTGGGGCAGGTGGAGGCAAATAAACTGGCGCATCACGGCTGACACGCCAGTTTCTTGTAAATATGCCCCATAGTGTTTTTTGCTTATAAAGTAAGAACTGCCTGAATGTGTCCTACCAGACACATGCCACATGAAGGGTAAAATATGAACAGGTGTATGTGAAATAAAGTAAAAGATATTTCTTTTTTGTGACGTTGACTATTTTAATTGTTTTGTTGTGCCCCTTTTAAATGTTGTCTACATTATTGTTGCGAAGAAAACCTCTCACGTTATTTTTTTAATAACGGGATGTAAGAAGAAGGGACAGGGTATAACAAATATTTTAGGTGTTTAAGTGGGATAAAAGAGGGTTCTCTACAACTAAATGTAAAACGTCTTAGATTTCCAAATTCAAAGCTAAACTGTCGTAGTTTTACTCAGTGTGTGAGGTATTCAAACCTAGAGCTAGGAAAACAACTGATGTAGTAAAGAAATAGCAACTCTCAAACACTAAAGATTATTCATTGTGGAATTCAGTCAACCAATATTTAAACAACAAACACATTTACCTTAAGTTTACGAGGACAGAGAGTAAATATAAGATGAATCCTATCGTTGCAATAAGAAACACATACGTGACATAAATAAAAATGACAACATATGCAGAATTACGTCAAAAGGACTAAAGCATCAATTGTAATGTGTTCTTGTCTATATTGAAGAATGTGTAACTTGAAAAAAAAAGTCTGAATAAAATTTTAATTCACGTAAAATACTATTTAAGATCTAATTAACTTGCTTTTACGCATGTCCGTTTCAGGAGGCCTAAAGATTAAAAACATTTTTAAAAACCTAAGAAACGAATGAGCGCTCATATTTGTGTGAAAAGGAAGTGAAGACAAGGTCAAGGCCAAACACTGTCGAGAAACGGCTTAATTGCTGGGATAATGTTAAACCAATCAAAAGAAAGTGGACACTTAAAAATAGCCTTAGCACCAGATGGTCAATATTCATCACACGCTGGTAGTGTTAAGGATTAGAATAAGTAAGAGGTTATCTGATAACGAACTCCAAATTTCGTCTCAGAATCAGAAGGATGATATTAAAAATACAACTTAAATAACAGTAGTTTTTTTGTCTCTGTTGTCTCTCTAAGACAGGTTTATGAAGATAGCCAGGCAGTACAGTTTTAGCTCACATTCTATAATTAGACATAATTTTACATCTTGTGAAACCTACAAAGTTTTATAAGTGCCTTACAAATGTTTTGCACAAACACGACAACAGCTAGTTTTCCCTTTCAAATGTTCATGCTGCATAACTGGACAGGTCCAACATTCACTGACCAGAGCTTCACTCGCCCACTGAATTATCCCTTATATTAGGGTACACAAGAAATTAAGCCATTTTTACTTCGTGTCCACCCAAACGTAGGCCAGTCCTTGAACAAAAAACATAGGAAATGGAAAAGGTGTTTTCCTATCTGTTTATTTTAATTCAATCTGTTTTTTGTTTCTCTATTGAAGGGCTGTGTTCAAAGGGGTAAGAAAAACTGTTAAAAATAGTTTGAAGAACTTTGCTTACCCCTTAACTGCTGAGACTTTTCAAGCCCCAGGACCTACCCCCTTTTGTTGACTTGGGCACCCTTTTGCAACAAAATGTATTACATCCTTATTTCTCACATTTCAGAGATTCTAAACATACCTAGGGTTTTCGGACTCCCCTAGAGGGAACTGAGAAAATAGTCAAAATTTAGCAAAGGTTTTTGGGAGAAATGGGAAAAAAAGTTTTTCCCATATTGCCCATATTTATAAAAGGTTTGCGCCACCTTTGCGTCACTTTTTGTGACCCAAAAGCAGCCCTAACCTACTGCCACATTTATATTTTGAGGCTTTACCGATCTTGTGACAGAATATCTGAGTTAGCGCCATTTTATGACAGCGCCAACCCACCTTGCGTTGTTTTGCTACAATGATATGCAAGGTAGGCGTTTCCTTCCAGAAAATGACACTAGGCCCTCCTGTGCCATATTTACACCCAATGCTAAAACAACAAACTGAAAGGAACTGGTCCCGAAATACGACGCAAAGCCCAGTTTGCTTCAAATTTTAACGTCTGATCAGACTGGGCATTAAAATGAGGCCCACACACCACTACTTAGGGAAAACAGAAGAAGCATTGGCATTCTCCTGAACAACATGGAACTGTTAATGCTCCAGCTTAGCACATGCCGCAGACTACAGTGACAACAGTTCCCTCCAGTCCCACCACTGCAACCCCAAACACCGCCACAGCAGCCCCAAAGGCAGTGCAGAAGGCAGGAGAGGATATTTCGACAGTGTACAACAATCCTTGGGCTCAGGGAACAAGATGTCATCAGAACCTACTGTCTGAAGCTGAGGTCCATTGTACACCTGCTGCACCACGTAGCGCCAGTCATCACTGCAAAGGTGGAAACTCCAACCAATATTTCACCCATGACCAAACTCCTCGCTGTCCTCCAAATGTTGGCATCAGGATCATTTCAGACAATGGTCGCAGAAGTGTCTGGTATCTCCCAGCCATCCTTCTTGGCTTTTCTACTAAAGGTTCTGGCTGCAATTATCCACCTCACAACCCACCATATCTGCTTCCCCAACAACCAGCAACTGCAGCAGGAGACCAAGTAAGGTTTCCACCTAATTGCTGGGTGCCCGCATGTGCTGGGTGCAGTGGACTGCACCAATGTCTAACTTGTGCCACCTGCAGCAACGGAACACCTCTACATGAACCGCAAACATACCCATTCAATAAATGTGCAGGCCATTGTTGACCACCGTGGGCTCTTCAAAAACATCCTAGCCAAATATCCCCAAAGCGTCCATGATGTCTACATATTCCAGCATTCCACCATCAACAAGCGTTTACAGGATGGGCAAATGTTCCCTGGGATGAACTGGTAGATGTCCCCAATGAGGAGGATGACAATGGTGCAGCACAGTTGAAGGGGGAACTACAAAACACTGCTGCTGGATTTCACAGGAGACAACAAATTGTACAGAACTTCTACACCTAGACACTGTACAAATAATATCACTTTGTAAATATTAAAGAAACACAACAGTTACAATGATGGTTGGAACATAGGTCATGATGTAAGAGGGTCTAGTGCCTCCATGCTACATATCAGTGTCAAATGGCCATGTGGCTCTCGAAGGCCTAGATCCACGCATCACAACAATTACATGGATTTAAGTGGTCATTGTGCAAATTCCTACCCCTTTCCCCACATTATTTCCATGACTGGCAAGATGTATTCAAGGGGGGCGTACATACAGTAGTGGCTGTTCCCAAATGGTGCATTGGAAAAATAGGAACTGAACTGTGTCACATCTCAGGCGGATAGCTGCTACATCTGCCCTGAGCATGTGTGACTAGGGGGACACCATTTGTATCAATTGGCCTTCATTGACTGTTCAAGCTTAGGGACCAAAGATTGAGCCTAAGCCTGCACCGTACACCAAAGGCATTACAGTATAACAGTGTTGAGATGATTTCACACACTAACAAGATATACTCATGGAGACATTGAAATAGGTTGTAGAATGCAGAATTTAGTGCATACCCATGTACACCAAAGTATGTGGAAGGACAGCTGGAATAATCCCACAGAAACTTAAAGATACAACATGAGGAGTTCACTTGGAGACTACACAAGTGCTGTAGCAGGTGTTCTGTCATGTGTGTGTGGAAGTCATTTAATCTCACAAAGCCTGGAATGAGAGGGAAACTATCATGTAGCCAGTAGTCGAAGATGTGTACATCTTCAATTCACACAAGTCACATGTTACATTCTGTCCATGTATAAACAGACAATGTTGCAGTAGAAAATGTGTACAAAGTGCAAGCAGCCCATAGAATGCCCTCAATGTAGGACCTAATCTATTCCAAACAAGATATGCCGTAAATGATGGAAAAGGTACAGACATAGACCAATACTGACCATGCAACACAACAATGTCACCATGTAATCACCCAACATATGTTCAGAGAAGAAGTCTAGGTCAGTACATAACCCACTCATGTTTGCTACAACAACAACGTTATAGTTGCCCACTGCATACCTTTCTGACTGAAGGCAGTGACAGATGACATCATTAATTACAAGTTACACTAGAGATACAAGCCCTATTCAAGCTGCAAATGTAAATTACTAAGAATGTATTACCATGTCTATCAGACCAAGCCAAATGATGAGACATGTCCTACACGTATAAATAGCCAGTCCTCTGTACCTGGTAGGGCAAGCCTGACATCAAGTACCCAAAAGGAAAAAGAAAATCCCAGGCTATTTGATCACATATGTGCATGTGTCAGTCTGTAGGGGACTGCGCATTGCTCTGCTGAAGAGCTATCATGATGAGGCTAGATTACCGCCCAGCACCCCCTAACCCCAATGCTGAGGCTACATGGACTCTTGACACAGTCAGGGGCCTGATGTATGTGCACAGTGGACTGAGCAGAGTGGCGCACCATAAGTCTGCGCCAAAACATACAACCATGGATCTGTGTGGGCATAAAACGTCCGACAGTAGTAATGATGACTATGCTGTCATCATTGCCTGACTGCAACACTGCTAAACAGTTGTATGCCATCGTGTGTGAAAGTCATAACAAACATGTTGTGGTTGATTGTCAGTTCCTAGTTTGTGGAATGTATACATATGTCTGACATCTCTGCACACGTGTGCCACTTAAATGGCACATGCCTGGTATTGTGTATAGGAGTCTGCACACAAATCAAATTTCCACCAATTAAAATGCATGTATATCACAAGATCATTGACAGACTTAAATGACTAACAGATGTGTTCCCACATACAGAAACAGAGGTGGCACTGATATGACTACACAGCCATTTAACAAAGTCCAACATGTATCCATGCAGGAAGATAGATATGTGAAATTTCATATCCCATGAACACACCGCAGTGGCAAATTTTACACATATGACACTACACATGTCTTTCCACATACACAGCACATACCAGCCTTCTATGGCACATGTGAGTACAGGATCTCCTGCATCATAGATGCATGGAGAACTATGGCCAATATTTATACTTTTTCAGCGCCTTTGCGCCGCTTTTTGATGCAAAAACGGCGCAAACTTACAAAATACTATTGTATTTTGCAAGCTTGCGCCGCTTTTTGAGTCAAAAAATTACGCAAATGTGGCGCTAAAAAAGTATAAGTATGGGCCTACATGTCATGTGTAGCAGAGCATCATGAAACCTGAACCTAACAACACAGCACAGTGTGGACACATGTACTCACATTGCCTGGGGTAACGTGAAATCAACACAGCCATAGTCTACTGCATCGTCTGCGTACGATTTGTCAAGGGTATCACATGCATTACCATATATCAGACATAGCCCATCATATCTACTGCGTTGTTGTTAAATCTACATTTGGAAATCAGACATTACAATGTGGTACACCCACAATTATGTGTTAGATCACACATGTACACTCCTAGTATACATGTGGTAACATGTATGTGGACAGTCTAGCAACACATGCACATATGCAAATGGTATCAGTCATCGTATGCATCACACACACATACAAATATAATGGTAACACATACTGATGTTACTGTTAAGATATGAACAAACTTGCACACACAGGGAGCCATACCATACTGACTACATACATGCATAGCCCCTGTGACATGGTATGTGAATCTGGGTGCAGTGTCAGCTTTTCAAACAAAATCCACACGTTCCCGTTATGCATCAAAAATGTTGACACAAACAGAAAAATTCCACACTCTATTTTGCCAAAAAATTACACCTAGCCCCTGCACGTCAACTGCAAGTCCACAGGCCTTGTCAGGCTTCATGGGAAGGAATACCACACATGAACGTCATGCGTCAAATTTGATTACGCAAAAGCCAATACTTCACAATTTGCTAACCAAAAAAATGACACCTGGCCCCTACGCATCAATCGTAAGTCTTGAGGCCTTATCAGGCTCAATGGGAAAAAATCGATGCATATCAGAAAACGTAATGCACAGGCCTACGAAGTGATGAAATGGGACTTCCTGGCTGCATACATGGTACAGTGATTTCACTTTCACTTCACAGACTTTTTGTCTGTGACTGTGTGAGGGTGTGTGGAGCTGGTGCTGGTGGAGGTTAGGTGTTGTAAGAAAGTTTTGTGCTGTGTCCTGTTGCTGTTGTGTGCTTTTTGTCTTTTTCCTTAACCTTTTGTAGTTTTTTTGTCCTGTATTTGTCATTGTATTGTGGGGTGTTTGTCTAGGGATAGCATAGTTTGTTGAGGTATTTGGGGTTAGGTGGGGTAGTTAAATAAATTAATTTTTTTTAGGCTCTTACACTTGCTGTTTGCTCATACTGCATAATGTCTGAGAAAGGGAGGGAAACGAAGATGATAGCAGATGAGCTTGGAGGGTCCATCTGGCTGGTGCAGCATTACCGTTACATGATGCTAGTTTTGAGTGACTGTGTAATACAAGTCTACCCCACAGAGGCACAGAAGCTGCGGTGGGGCAAGGTGCTCCACCACCTACACAGAATATTCGGAGTTGTGTGCACCAACCACCAGTTGAAACATCGTTGGGCTGACCTCAACGCACGGGAGCAAGATCTACTGGATCACCTGGGGTTTCAGATTGGTGGACCAGTTGGTAAGTACCCCATTTGAATAGCAACATCATTATTTGCATGTGCATGACAGGTAGACATAAGGTTGCGTGCAGCATGTTTTGTCAACGATAAGTACACGTTGTTTTGGGCCTGATTTAAGAGCCCCTAATGCCACCTTAGCTCTGCCACTGTGAAATTCATAAATGATGCTAAGGCAGCGCTGAAGTGCCATTTTCCCTGCATCATATTAACAAAGTGGTGCAATGCATGCATAGCTCCACTATGTTAAGCCTTGCACAACATGATGGCTGTGCCAGGCATCATGAATGAGAGGGGAGCCTACCCCTGTAAGGGAGGCAAAGTAAATGGGGAAGGGAATACTTTTATATATACTTGTGCCATTTTTTCCTCACTTCAAACGTCTGCTCACAGCAGGCGTTAAAAGGGGGCATACCATTATATATGATGGGCCCCTATGTTCTCTGAAGGAGCTGTGCAAAGTGTTTGGTGCTACTCGTGCTGAGTACATCATTTGCGCCTATATAAAATGATGTGATTGCCCCCTACCCTGCCCCATGGTGTGCCATATATTTTATACAGGGCAGAGGGTGGGGTATAGGGTGTTGGTAAGGGGTGTGAGGATAGTTGTGATACACTAGGTGTAGCACCACTTTCCTTAAATCTGCCCCTTTGTATCTTAGGCCAATGGCATTTAAGGGAGCTTAGCTAATCACCGGATCCAGACTACTTGCACATTCCTCTTTGTGTGTCACAAAAACCCCATAATGTTTCTATTATCCGACACACATGTGCTGAATTTGTACCACAGGCCTGCCCCATTTTACAGACAGTATGGGGCAGGCACTGAATCTGCACCAGCACTAGCACATGACTCAGAAGCATGCACCAACACAGGCATACTTGGACCACACTGCAAGTGTGTCTGTGTTGAAGGGAGTGTATATGTACAGGTTGGTATCCCCTTCTGGACATCAATGGTCTACTATTGCGGCAATGGCTGTTCACACAGTATTGACAAGACATCTGTAATGTTATTCAGTTAATGTGCAGGAAGGATAAGCTATGTGAACATAAGAAAACTGTCATGGCATTTTAGCTCTAGTGTGTGCCTTCAAATGGCACACACATATTAGAAACAAGAAACAAGGATGTATAGCATTCCGAAACACTTTGCTATGATCACACCACCCCCGGCCAGTTGTTAGTGTTTTAACACTGATAATGACTAAGATGTCTTCAACATCTGGGACAGGGTCAAAAGCATTGGGTGATACAATGGAACGGCCATTGCAACAACTTTTGCATGCCCCTCTGATGCAGAATACTGTGTCATTCTGCCCCATGTGGACAAGGAGGTGTAACGCAACTAAACAGTTGTATGACAAATCCATGTACATATGGTGCAGTGAAATGCACCACATGTAAACCAGGGAAAATGATTCTTTGGAGGTACCAGGGTCTCTATTATTTGGCAGTTTTTCTCACAGACAGATTATTAATGTTTTGCAGTTGTTCTGACCTACTACTTAGTTGACTTGCTTACTCAGCTTAACAAGTTGAATGTGAAACTGTTGTCAATGCACGGAAATGTCCATAACTAACTGCGCTATGTTTTCCTGTAATGTACTGCAGGTGGTCCTCCACCCTACGCCAGTGGAGAAGTGTCCTGATCTAAAGACCCCAAAGCAGCCAGTGAGTGTCACCTTCTGCGTCACGTGTGTCATTCCAGGGTCTTGTGTGAGAGGGTTTGATGTGTGCAATGCAATGATGAAATGTGTTGTGTGACCAATGAGTTGATGTCATCTGGGCTAGGATATGGACGTCATGTCTGATGCTATGTTGAGGATGGAAAGTGAGCTGATTGTTGCACATATGCCAACGTGTGCTGCTATGGAAATGTGGGTGTTAGGAAAAGGAAAGCATGCTTACATATCTATTGATATCAATCATGATATGTGTCTGAGCTGTTGTTTATCTGATTAGCATGCCTGTTGCCAACCTATTTGTCACAACACTTTTTACAGCACTGTGTGCCATGCATAGCTTACACAGGAAACAGTACAGATGATGTACATGTTTTGAGATCTCTAAGGGGCTTATGTAGGAGACACTTGCACCACCGGTGCCTCACTACTCTTCAGATTTTAAGTGAGGAAGTGGTTGTTCAAGGAGCCTAATTGTCCTGGCCAACAGTCAGTTGAATACTGTTAGAAAATGGGTCTCTGGTTGGCAGGCAGTTAGCAATCTGTCCAAGCAGGGAGCGCACTCTAGTCAGGGAATTCGAGATACACACTTAAGATAACCCCTCCTCACCCTCTTGGTAGCTTGGCACAAGTAGTCAGGCTAATCTCAAAGGCAATGTGTAAAGTATTTGTACCACCACATAGTGTAATACAATGAAAACACTACAAAATGGACACCACTCTAGTTTAGAAAAATAGGCTATATTTATCTAAATCAAACAAGACCAAAACAACAAAAATCCAAGTACACAAGTCAAGATATGATTTTTCTAATGAAGAAGAGTCTTACTCCATAGAAAATAATAAAAATGTTGATGTTACAGAAAGTACCTGGTTTGCTTCAAAATTAAAGTCGCATGGGCGAGCATGCATCGGCAAAGTCAGCGATGCATAGATTCCTTACTTGCAAGTGAGGTCGTACATTGTTTTTTCTCCGGTCAAGTCGGCAATGAGTCATTTTTTTCTCCCACAAGAGAGCGACGTGTAGATTTCCTGGATGGGCACCTCGGATCTGCCCAGGCTTGCTTTGATTTTTGACGCCTAGCGATGTTGCCTGAGAAATCCGGTTGATGGTGTTGGAAAACACTGCTGAGTGGGGTTTGTGTCACTAGCAGCTGCAAGAGGGTGTTGTATCATTTCTCCAGCCCGATGCGTTGATCCCCCAGCTGCGATGCAGGTGGGGCATTGATGTTAGCCGTGAAGCGGGTGGCACATCGTTTTTCAGCTGCGTTGCAGGTGGTGCATCAAAAACTTTCCCGCACGGCATCCTGTCTGTGGATTTCAGTCCTTGTTCTACCAGCTTCACCTTGCAAGGGCCTAGGGACTAAATGGGCACCACTTGGCGGAGCAGGAGTCCCAGCAGAGTCCAGGTGCTTGCAGAGGAAGTCTTTGATGGCCCTTAGACTTCAAAACAGGAGGCAAGCTCAGTCCACGCCCTTGGAGTTTATTCACAAGCAGGAATATACCACAAAGTCCAGTCTTTGTCCTTTCTCAGGCAAAAGCAGGAACTGCAGGCCAACCCAGAAAAGCACAGTCACAGGCAAAGGAACAGTACTCCTCCTCCAGCTCTTCGGGTCTTCTCCTTGGCAGACGTTCCTCTTGGTTCCAGAAGTAATCTAAAAATCTGGGGTTTTGGGTCCACTACGTATATCCTTTTCTGTTGTTTACAGATCCTGCCTTGCCCAGGCCGGGCTCCAGACTCACACCAGGGGGTTGGAGACTGCATTGGGAAAGGGCAAGCACAGGCCATTCAGCAAGTGATCACTCCTCCCTCCACTGTAGATCAAACGGCCCACAGGGATATGCAGGCTACACACCAGCTCCCTTTGTGTCACTGTCTAGAGGGGATTCACAAACAGCCCAACTGGCTGTCTGACCCAGACAGAGAATACACAAGCAGGCAGAGTCACTGAATGGTCTAAAAGTGGCATTTTCAACTGAAAATATAAAAACCACTTTTACCAAAATATGCATTTTTAATTTGTGAATTCAGAGACACCAAACTCCAAATTTCAGTCTGCTCCCAAATGGAAACTATCCTTAAAAGATATTTAAAGGCAGCCTCTAAGTTAACCTACAAGAGAGATAGGCCTGCAACAGTGAAAAACTAATTTGGCAGTATTTCACTGTTAGGACGTGTATAAAAAAACACCAGTACATGTCCCACCTTTAACATACACTGCACCCTCCCCATGGGGGAGTGTTTATGCTCTCTCTGCTTTTAAATTTGTCACTGTACGCTAGTGACTTCATTTACCAATTTCAATTGGCACACTGGACCCCCTTATAAGTCCCTAGTATATGGTACCTAGGTACCCAGGGCATTTGGGTTCCAGGAGAACCTTATGGGCTTCAGCATTTCTTTTGCCACCCATAAGGAGCTCAGACAAACCCTTTCACAAGACTGCCACTGCAGCCTGCGTGAAATACAGCACACATAATTACCCAACCATTTTCACTGCACATAAGTAACTTATGAGTTAGCTATTTGTCTAACCTTCATTTAATGAAGGTTAGGTGCAAAGTTACTAAGTGTGAGGGCACCCTTGCACTAGCAAAGGTGCCCCCATATAGTTCAGGGCCATTTCCAGGGACTTTGTGAGTGCGGGGAGGCCATTACACGTGTGCACTACATATAGGTCAATGCCTATATGTAGCTTCTCAATGGTAACTCTGAATGTGGCCATGTAAGGTGTCTAAGATCATGGAATTGTCTCCCCATTCCAAATCTGGTATTGGGGAGTCAATTCCATGCATCCTGGGGCTCAAGTATGGAACCCCAGTACTGCCAAACCAGCTCTCTGAGGCTTGCACTGCAGCTACAGCTGCTGCCACCTCACAGACAGGGTTCTGCCCTCCTGGGGTCTGAGCGGCTCAGTCCCAGGAAGGCAGAATAAAGCATTCCTCTGATAGCAAGGTGTTAAACCCTCTCTCTTTGGAAATAGGTGTTTCAGACTGGGGAGGGATAGCCTCCCATAGACTCTGGAAATGCTTTGATGGGGACGGATGGTGCCCTCCTTACATAAGCCAGTCTATACTGGTTCAGGGACCTCTTGTTCCCTGCTCTGGCGCGAAACTGGACAAAGGAATGGGGAGTGACCACTCCCCTGTCCATCACACCTCTAGGGGTGGTGCCCAGAGCTCCTCCAGTGTGTCCCAGACTTCAGCCATCTTGCTTTGCAAGGTGTGGGGGCACTCTGGAGGTCTCTGAGTGGCCAGTGCCAGCAGGTGACATCAGAGACCTCTCCTGATAGGTCCTTAGCCAATCCCCCTCTTAGGGCTATTTAGGGTCTCTCCTGTGGGTTCTCTTCAGATTCTACTTGCAAGTTTCCAGCAGGAATCCTCTGCAGCTACTACTTCATCCTCTGACCTCGGATCAACTGCAGCCTGCTCCAGGAACCGATGTGACAGCAACAAAGTATCCACAAGGGATACTTTTCTTCTGCAACTTCAACTCCAGCCAGCAACTGCAACAGTTTCCACAGCGTGCACGCTCTGAGGACTCCCTGTCTTCATCCTGCACCTGAAGGACCGAAGAAATCTTCTGTGGGGTGACGGAGTCACTCCACTGCTCATGCAGGCACCTTCCAAGTCAACGACTGGTCTCCTCTCACAGTGACGAGCGTGCTCCTAGAAACACAGAGGGTGTACCCAATCGACACAGACTGTCCTGAGGTCCTACTGATGCAATTTGGAGGAGGTAAGACCTTGCCTTCACTGAGAGCGACAGTACCCCTGTGCACCGTGTCTTTTTCACCTCCTGAAGCCTCTGCGCACTATTTCCAAAATTCCTTCATGCACAGCCTGGCCCAGGTCCCCAGCACTTTATTCTGTGATGCTCAACTTGCTGAGTGGACCTCCAGCGGCGTGGGACCCTTCTTTGTAGTGCTGCACCAACCACATTTTGCACCTTCTTTGTCCCCATGTCCTGGTACTCCTGTGGGATCTGCCTAGCATCCTGAGGGCTCTCTGAAGTGCTGAGAGCACCTTCTTCCTCCTCACACAGAGTTGAGGTCCCAGGTCCCTCCTGGGGCCAGCCAGTGACATTTTGATGCAAAATGCAACTTTGTTGTAACCAAGGCTTGTTGGTGACTTCCAACACAAAATCACATCTGCATTCATCTTCACATCGTGGGACATAATTTGCATCATGAAGGAACCCGCTGGCATCTTCTTAGGGTGCATTCCTGCAATCTTCGTCAAACTGGGGACTCTTCTTTTGCACCCTCTTCTGGGTTGGCAGGTGCTCCTGTCCTTCCTGGAAATTCTTTCGACTTCTGGACTTGGTCCCCTTCTTTTGCAGGTCTTCAGGCCCAGGAATCCAGCAGCTATACTGCAATAATCCATATCGCAATGTAGTGTGTCCCAAGGAAACTTGCAGTACTTTACTCCTGCTTTTCTGGGCTCTGGGGTGGAGTAATTTACTTAAGTATACTGTATTCTTACTCTCCAGGCGATTCTGCACACACTACACTTGTCTAGGGGGGAATTTGTGATTCGCATTCCACTTTCTTAGTATATGGTTTGTGTTGCCCCAGACCTTTTTTCTCCCACTGCATTCTATAGCATTTCCTATTGTTTGCACTATCCTATGTCTAATTACTTACCTTATTTTGGTGTCTAGTGTATATATTGTGTATAATGCTTACCTCCATAAGGACTATTGTCTCTAAGATATTTTTGGTATTGTGTCACCCAAATAT
Source organism: Pleurodeles waltl (assembly GCF_031143425.1). Classification (NCBI taxonomy): domain Eukaryota; kingdom Metazoa; phylum Chordata; class Amphibia; order Caudata; family Salamandridae; genus Pleurodeles; species Pleurodeles waltl. The sequence goes on along the minus strand of NC_090437.1, from coordinate 219,137,045 downwards.
ATACCTTTACTTTTGGTAACATTGAGTATTGTCTTTACTTGTGTATAAGTACTGTGAGACTATAAGTGGTATTGCAGGAGCTTTGCGTGTCTCCTAGTTCAGCCTAAGCTGCTCTGCTATAGCTATCTGTATCAGCCTAAGCTGCTAGAACACTACTACATTTCACTAATAAGGGATAACTGGACCTGGTACACCCCCACCTTGCATCCATGATGCCTGGCCAAGGCTTGATGTAACACCAGGGATGCCAAGGTTTGACTATGGCACAAGGATTCTGGACTTTTTGGGACACTTGATCCTCACTAGTATGATGACACAAATGTTGAGCAAGGATGCAGTAGTCCACTTACCTCTGAGCCTTAATGGTCACCTATGGTAGCCGTTACCCCAGTGACATGTACATGATACCGTAGTGGGCTGGTAGGAAGTTAGTACAGATTTGGAGTTTGTCAGTGTTGTGGAATTCGTGTAGGACAGCATGTGTCCTCTGAGGGTGCTGTGTACATTACATGTCTGTTCTACCACCTCCCAATGCTGTATTCAATGCCATTTTCTCCTCATGTTTCAGCTGCCAACATGACCCTAGCTGAGAAACCTGCTTTTGAGAAGAGGGCTGACAGGTACAGACTTATCACGGAGGTACAGGCCGGGTTCCAAAGGATGGAAAAGAAATATGGGAGTAAGAAATCCACTTGGGCTTGGTGTGTTTTTTCTCAAGGGCAGACTTCTGCTACAGCCCACAAATGTGCAGGCCACATTGGGGAAGAAATCTGGGGTCAGGGAGGCCTCTGCTGGTTCTACCCCCTCCACATCTACTGCACCTATCCACAGTCAGGCACACCTCAGCCTTTGAGGCCGACATGAGACGAGACATGGCACACATGATGGCAAGATTGGAAAAATTAGAAAAAGACAATGACAGGAACTACAAATTGCTTAAATACTGCAAAAAGAAACTTAAGAAGGTGTGAACTATTTGTGGCACAGCCTCACAGTTCCTTCCCTTCTCTCTTTTACTAATGTTATTAGTGGGTTTTAGGTGGGTAGTGTTAGGTTAGTTAAATAGTGTAGGTTAGGTGTAGGTTAGTGTAAGTGTAGTAGGGGGTGGCTTTTAGGACATTTCTTATTTTGGGGGGGTTGGGTGGTGGAGACATTGAAGTTTCTATGTGAATTCCAAAAAACAAAAATACATGTAAAAAATCCCCAAAACTTCCCCCCCAAACAAAAATTATATATATATATATATATATATTAATCCTCAGCTGGTGGGACAATACCCACCAAACGGCTGAACCGATTCCTTCACCGACTCATGAGGACGAGGAAAAATCAATGTTCAAAAGTGAATTTCATCTGCTTTATTCCATATAATTAAACCATAATCTCCTGCAAAGAATGTCAACGTGTTTCGGCAAACGCCTTCTACTGTATTAGGGTATAGGTTAAGTAGGTAAATATGCAACCTTAGTTTATGTTTTCTTATTCATGTCTTGTCTCTTAAGGGGGTGGGGGAACAATGTTTAAAGTGTGGCTTTACATGTATAAGATACGTTTAGAATATGATAGATAGGTGTAGGTGTAGGTGTAAGTGAAGATGAGTTAGTTTAGGTTAGTTTAGTGCAGGATAGTGTATGGATTAGGTTTTGATATGATATTCTTAGTATGTTTGAATAAATCCTGTTAGTATTAGACAATTATCTCTCCATGTGGATTGAGTGTGTGGATGTTCTCATGTGTGCACTGGCCAAGTAGGAGGAATACCTTGGGGCAGTGGTTCCCAACCTATGATCTGGGGACCCCTGGGAGTCCGCAAAGCCTTCTCAGGGGGTCCGTGACTGCTTAGAAAATTAAAATATATTAACAAATATAGACAAATTAGGTCCCCAGCTTCCAGTAATGACTCAGGCGGGGGTCCCTGGATTCCAATAATGATTCAATGGGGGTCCCTGGGTTCCATTACTGTTAAAATGGGGGTCCACATTAATCAAAAGGTTGGGAACCACTGCCTTAGGGTATGCTTTCTGTCTTTATTTTCAAGGATGACCATATGAATCCCCTATGACCAAGGAACAGTCAGATTGGGTTCTAAATAACATCAGTTACTCAAAACATTTGTCATCCACAGTTCCAGCCATTCACATTGTGTATGTATACGGAATCTTTCACAGGTAAGTATGGAAGTTCATCTGTCATCGCTGGGGTCGGACAGAATTATTGGTGGAAAGTGTGGCACATATGACATCAGCCATTTTAGAGTCTGTATCCTGCCACACTGACAACTGCCCATTACTCTTGAAATTTGGCTTTTCTGAACCACACATTATAGTTGTACTGGTGGGGAAAATTACCAGACACTTGGTTCTGACCCATACATGCCATATGTCAACTTCCATGGATATCGGTTCAATACATATATTTAAGGCTATGTAAGTTGGTTGTAGCCCACAACCCCATCATTCACATTCTTCATGTTAGGATCCTAGTGCGTGGCTTTGTGTCTGACAGTAATGAACACATGTAATTAGGTTCTGTTCTCAATGATATATCTACACACAATGCATACATTTACCTGAGTTGATGAATCACAGTTACGTTAACATGTTACATGTGAACAAGGAGATTTATTTACATGTGCAAGTGTATTTTCCAATGCAATACAATGCCCAGTTCACAGGCCACATGAGAGATCCTGAGCCATTTGTTGTACATTCAGAGTCCAAGGATGAGGGACATGGCATGAGACATGGTTAGGAGAAGTGTGCATTAATGTGGAGGTGTCAAAGTTGCCAGTAGGTATGAATTGAGACAGTGACATAGCAGACATGTCAACAGTGGTTGAGTGAAGAGGGCACATTGCCAGCTGTCACAAAACTGGCATGATCTTAACCACAGAATGAAGGAGATACTGTCCATGTGGCACAGACTGGTGCTACCGAATGGTTTTCCTTGTGAATGTAGCACCTTCTGCATCTTCATCCTCTGATGCGTGCGGTGCCTTCTGTGCCATGGGTGGTGCTGTTGTTGAGGTTGAAGGGGCCACACACACATCAGGTGATAAAGATGTGGATTCAAAGGTCCCGGCGTCTGCCTTTTGTGGGAACACATAAGACATCATCGCAGCAAGGAGGAACTGATGATTTCTCAACACAGCAGCAACATCACAGTGGTAGGCAGCCATGTTTTCCCTGAGGGAGGCCACTTCTCTGCTGTATGGACATCAGGGTATTCTGTATAGCCGCCAGCCTGTGTTCTATTATGCTGCTGCCACTTTGGGAGAGCACTTGTTGAAGCCTCTGCCTCATGACAGCAGCTATGTCGGTCAGGGACTGCTGGAGTCCATGTAGGGGGGAGTGGGTGCCTCTGATGGCAGCTGAGTTGTCCTTATTTAGACTGAAGCACCTCTACACTCCCTCTAGGATGCTTGCCATGGTCTCCATCCCCACCCGCATCTGCTTGGCTAGATCCCACTTGACTCCTACCACTGTCCTCTGAAAGGTGATGTCTGGGTCCTCTGAGTCCAGGGCTGTATCAGTACTGGCAGGTGCTGTGTGTTGGTAGCTGGGTGGTTTATGTAGAGACCCTGCAACGCTGTGTATCCTCCCTGCAACTGGAGGTGGTGTCTGGAGGGAACCTAGGACATCCTGGAGAGTCTCTTAATTGAGGGTCGGCAGCTGGTCATCCATGTCATCTGTAAAATCCAGGACAGGCATGTTGGCAGGAGGTAAGGTATCATCCTCTGCAATGAGATAGTGATATGCCAATTTGACTGTGGTGGCTGTTGACATGGCACATCATTTATTTGCTACTGGAGGCTCAGTGACATGTTACAGAGCCCATGTTGTAGTTGTAAATGATGTGTTGTTTTGTACGTCACATACGGGGTAATCTTTCAAGGTATGTTGTGCTTTGATCCCATACAACCAACTTGTTGCAGGCTACTTGCCCCTGCCGCTGACACCATGGTGGCATATAATTTACCTTCCTAGTCACCATGGTGGAAATTCCCAACTAGTGTAATATGTGCTGTCACTCTTTCAGTGCTACAATTCATTAGTACCATGAATGATGGCAGTAGTGCTGCAAAGCACAGGTTGGTCCATTGCTTGCAATGCTTGTGCTACATTCTCATGTGCTACTTGGAAGGGTAAGTCCAATCTTTAGGTATTGTCTGCCCCATTAGTTTGTCCCTCCCTACATTTAGCATATTTCCTTGCATACAGCATATCTTGGACATGCATATGTTGGACTAAGGATGTAGACTGTGGATCAATGCATGTATTTTGAGACTTTGTTCATGTGGTCAAGGGGAATGTGCATCTTGGATCCACATGGGCACCTATTTATGTGATGGTACAGTTGCAATACTGGCTAGTGACATTGTGCCTGTAGTGCAACTTTGATGCCACTTGTGACAATTCTACACATGTGGATGTTCCATCAAGTAGTACACCAACCATTCACACAACATAGTCAAACTTGTTACATGGTGAGATAGCAGCTACTTGTACAGCTGCACAGATAATGGTCACAGATATGCCCCATGTGTTGTATGAGTTCACTTTTGTGCCTGTGAAGTTGTTGTTGGTCCACCATGTGCGCTTTGCTTTCCACAGGTTGCACACTTAGGGCCTGATTTTTTCTCAAGTGGCACAGTTCATTCCACCAGCAATATAAGTTGTATGGCGATGCACCACTTTTGAAACGCGATGATGCGCTATGTTCACTGAACTATGGTTCACCCCTGTGTTTCCCCCTGTGCCTGTGCAGAATTGTTCTCCCTGCACCAGCGCAGGCATCCTTGTACCATAGTAAAGGGGTGCCTGTGTTGACAGGATAGATTGTTTATGTGCAGGGAGGTGTCCCTTTATGCACATGTACAAGCAATTACGACAAGGTGGCATTTCTGTGTGCTGCAGGATGCAGCACACATAAGGGCAATGACACAAGGAGGAAGGAAAGCATTTTGCCTTGTTGCGCAATCCTGACACCACCCCAGGGGTGGCGTTGACTTCATTCACAGTCTCTGATGAACATGTTGCCATGGATCTGGGGCAATAACAATATGCAGTGTGTTTTATTGTGGCACAGCCACTGCCACGCTAATTGCACGTCCCTTCCAGACAATGTGCTGCATATTTACAAGGTGGTGTGAAGCCACCGTAAGTGGCCTATGTCCACCTTGTGTATATATCGGAGTGCATTGTGCAACCAGAGTGTAATTACAAGTGTGGCTTGAGTGGGGATGGGGCATTTCGCTTCAGGGCCTATGTGTCTCAATGCAACCCTTTAGCATGCATTGAGGGTTTCCTATGTGTCTCCCCCTTCTATCATTTGTGAGATTCCAGATAGTCCCCACCTGCAACTTACCCTGTATTTCTGGTTAGTTCTTGGTAGTCTGTGTGTCCTGTCCTGTGATTCCAGTGGCCAGCTCCTCCGCTATGACTGCTGCCACTATCTCCTCCAGGTCATCCAGGTCCTCCTGTGGTGCTGGACTTCCACCTCCAGTCTTCAGTGCTGCCTTTCAGTTCCTACCTAGTTTCTCCTTAGTTCCCTGCTTGCAAACGTGCCAGCGCTTCTTGCGATCGGTGACAGTACTTCTCACCTCTACCACGCTGTTGACTTTGTCTACTATTGCCTGCCATATGGCTTCTCTCCTACCTATTGGCAATTTGGAGGTGATGAAGAGCTGGTGTTGGTGCTCCCTCACCTCTCTGACAAAGATATCATGCTCCTCCTCACTAAAGCGACACTTCCGATTTCTCAGTGGGGTCTCTCCTGGCCTGCATTCTCCATCTTGTCTTCCCAAAAATGTTGTTTCCTTGCAGGCACAATTTTTTTTTACGCTAATGTGGTTAAATGTGGCCATAACACATTTTGCGTAAAAAACGTGCAGCAAAACAGTCTAGTGCCGCTTTTGCAGCATTAGTGTCATTTTTTCTTATGGCACGTCGCAGTGGTTAGTGTCATATATTTTGGCGCTAACAATTCCTTAGCGTCATCGTGCGTCATTTTTTTAAATATGGTGCACTGATAGTGCTGGGAATAAATTAGCATGCTCTATATGTTTTAAAGCACAACTGCGCTACCATCATGGAAAGGTTTTTTGTACTAAGATCACCATCTTCCCAACTTTCAAGCACAAGCAAAGTACTAAAAATATAATTTACGTTTTTTACCACGGGTTTTGCACTTATTCCAAGTGGTAGAGCATTATTCCTATCCGTCTGCGACAGAAACAGCCCCAGGAAGCAAATTTGGGACATCAAGTTCTTATCGTGAAATAATGACCCATTTTAGCAATGCTAGTAGCTGAGAAATTAGGGACTGAGCTTGGTCACCATTGAGGTAAACTTAAGAAATGGTGGCATTTCTAGAATCAAAACATCGAGTGGAGTTCAGGGTAGTGTGACCACCATAGATCTCACTAATGTTCATTCCCACGATGCCCTGCAAACCTCTAACTTTGGCTAACACCACATTTTTCTCATGTTTCTGTTAGGGGTAGTTCCGGAAACAGTAGTGACCCAAAACAAATTCAGCTACTAAGTGTTCCCATATTTACCCAATTGCAATGGTACCCCACTTGTGTACCTTTTGCCTGTGAAAGAAAAGGCCCTAAAATGTAACATAGAGACATCAAGTATTTGTCGTGAAAAATTACAAATTTTGGTAATGTGGGTAGCTGCTGAATTTGGCCCTAGGCTCGGCCTTGACCCATAGAAACCTGCTAATTCAAGACATTTCTAAAAACACTCAAGGGAGTTCAAGTTTGTGTGATTGAGTGAATTCCACTACCTTTTTTTACCCAGAATGCAATGCAAAACTTTTTATCATATTTCTGCAGGAAAAAGTTCTGAAATCAGAGGGGATCCACAAAGTCCCAACCACCCAGGGTTCCCACACTTCTACTGATATACAGTATCTCACTTGTTTGGGTTGGCCTGTCATAGGCAAGAGAAAATGCAGCAAAAAGTGACACGGAGACATCAATTATTCATCATGAAATTTGATACATTTTGGCAGAGGGTAACTGAGGGATATTTTATCCTTGGTTCAATTGCCACCCAGGGAAACCTATCAAACCCAGGCAATTTTAAGAACTAGATACCGAGTAGACTACAGGGTGATGTAACTTGCATGAACCCCAGTATCTATTATTATCCAGAATTGTCTACAAATATCAAACTTTTTCTCAACCATGCATTTTCCTCTCATTTCTCTGATGGAAAGTTCTGGAATCTGCAAAGATACAAAATTCCTACCACTCAGCATTCTGATGCTTCTCCCAATAGAAATGGCACCTCACTTGTGTGTCTCAGCTTAATGCCCGCAAAAGGCATGGACCAAACTAGAGACCATGTGAAGACCACATTGACTTTAAGTGGTCATCGTTTTCACCTGTTCCTGTAGTGGTCTCTCTCCCAATTTTTCCCTCCTCCAGACACTCATGTAACTAAACATAATTCTAATGCTATCTCACCTTATCATAGGGTTCACTTGCTCTTACTCCCTAATTCAACAACCTCTCATTCCTCCATATACTCTCCACATACTACCAGTCACTCAGAATCTCTGTTCTCTCCCTAATCATTCAGAAAACCACAACAGACTACAGTCCTGCACACCCACATCTCTCACAACCACCTGCCACATCCTGCACCTTACCCATTCAGTACAAAACAGTGCATCACAAACCCACCTATGACACTTCTCATAAGTAGCTGAACATAGAGCACTATAGATAATTACACTTCTCAATGACATTTTACACACAGTCCATACACTTTCAACAAGCACAAAAGAAAAAGAAAACACCACTAATACACATTTTACATGCCTTGTGCTATAACACAACAACATTCAAACCAACCTCAAGACAACACCAAAACATAATCTTCCACCAACACCAATATCACAAAGGCCCATATTTATGAAAAATGACACAAAACTGAACTGACGCAGTTTGCGTCATTTTTCTTAATGCTGACTAACTCCATTCCTTAGAGCCATCTTAGTAGCATATTTATTAAATTACGCAAGATGACTCTTAGGAATGGTTAGTGTCTTTAAAAAAAAGACGCTAGCCGGTCAGGGATGGCATTTTGGGAAAGGGTGCTAGTGGGTCTGAAATGACGTTAGACTGGTTAGCAGCAAAAAATATACCGCTGACCAGCCTAGCGTCATTTTATGATGACCAAGCAGCCAAAAATTGACTCCTGTCTAAGTGTAGACAGGACTCATTACCACTGCCCCATTGCCCACCACAGGGGACTAGTGTCCCCTGGGCAAGCCCAACATATCCAATGCCAGGCAGGGGACCCCATGTAACGGCCCCCCAAATGTACTTAATAAATAAAAATGTTATACTTACCTAAGCTTACCTGGGATGGGGTCCCCCTCCTGCAGTGTCCCTGTGGTGTGTGTGGTAGTGTTCCTGGGACATGGAGTGGGCATCTTTGTGCCCATTCCATGGTGTTCCACCATGGAAATGGGTCTACCAGCAACCTAACACCTCATGTGACCCAGGCGTTAAATAATGGCGCTAAGTGGGCTTGGCACCATTATTAAGTTCCGCCTCCTCCTTCTGCGTCATTTCTGCTTCTGAAGATAAATATAGCCCTAGGAGGTTAGCATCGTCAAAATATAAATATGGAGTTAGGTTAGCGCTGTTTTAGTGCCCAAATTAATTGCGCTAAAGCAATGCCATCCATCCATAAAAATGGGCCTAAGAGTCATACTCACCCTCCCACCAAGATGCCATCAATTCAGTAATAGGTCTCTTTGAGCCTGACAATGATTAGAAGGTAAGTCACAATGCTAATACCATTAGTCTGTTCACTGTATCTATTTCTCAAACCTCTTATTCACATGAGGAACAAACATCAACCTAAAGAATTAACATGTCAGCAAAGAGTTCAATAGATTACATTGCCCAGACACAAATCCCTTTTCCCAAAAAAACCTACTCCACTTAAATTGTTTTCTGAAGAACACCCTCTTAAAAAGGAAAAACAAAGGCAACATGTTTGACCTAGTGGTAGATAGGGAAACGGACATAGTACATACACAGAAACATGGCAGTAAAAATAAATCGCTCTAGTACAGCATAAAACTGTCCCATCTCAGTATTTATCCATTACACATGTGACAAGGAAGGAAAGGATGTGGACTGGCTATTGTCTTACAAATATCATTACAGCCACAAAGATAGAAGAGCTGACAACAAAAGTTTGGGAATCGATTCTTAGTAGATGCAAAACCAGCCCTTCTTTTACCTGGAACTTTCTCTTGCTTTAATGACCCCCATACTACAACAGACCATTTACAGATGCTTTCTTGGATGCAGCATTAGATCTGTTCTCCCGGACTCTCCAATTTACGTCTACATCTGCAATTGTATCAGGGTTAGGCACACACAACTTACAATAAATCATCTTCGGACCTATCTAAATAGCAGGTCATACATTGGATGTCATCTGCCGCAACCCGCAACTAATCACTGTTGAACATATTTCACAAGTTGCACAGACCAACCGTCATATCATCTCTTTTTTACACAAAATTCAAAAATAAAATATTAACTGAAGCCCAACATGCCCTAGCAACTTAAAGACTATGGATCAAAATAGGCATGTAGGAGCTGAAATCTCAACTAAACACAAACACGTAGGCCCTGTTTTGAGAGAGCCTAGCGCCACTTTAGCGCTGTCTTAGTGTCATTTTGTTGTACACTAAGGGAGAGCTAAGGTGGCCTTTTCCCCACGACATAGTTACAAAGTGGCGCAATGCATGCACTGCACCACTTTGTAATCCTATATGCTACATCATGCCTGCACCAGTCATAATGTATGCAAAGGAGGCATTCCCCCATTTCAGGGAGCCAAAAAAAAGGTGCAAAGAAATCTAAGAATTTTCTTTGAGTTGTTTTTTCAGCACTTTTAGCACTTGCTCAGAGCAGGCGGTAAAAGGGGGCACACCATTGTTTAAAATGGGCCACTATGTGATATTCAGGATTGGCACCAATATTTTGATGCTAACCCTGAACAGTACATCAGTAGCATAAAAAATGTTGACGTTATTGGTTCCTACCCTGCGTCATGGTGCGCCATATCTTAGATACAGCGCACTCATGGTAGAGGTAGGGGGTTGCTAAGAGGCACAAGGAAAGTGGCCCTGCACTGGGAGCAGCGCCATTTTCCTAACTCTTCCCCACTGTTGGAGATTCTAAACTCAGAGGAGAGCATACTGATCCCAAAAATATATTCAAAACAAGGCAAAAAGCACATGGAAGTTCCTTGAATGAATGAAGAGGTAGAGAAAGTAATACAAGGACAAATCTTAAAACTTCAACAAAGCTTGTAGAAATCCAAGAACACAGAAGATGAAATGCATCTACCCAGATACAACAAAATGTACATTCTAAAAAGGCCTGATGTCCATCCCACCATCATTAAGTTATAATATAAAATTATAAGCCTTGAGCTAGCAGCACATTATTTAACCAAAGTAGACACACTAGATTCATACCTTTCAATCAAGGACAGCAACCATAGTCCAGTGACACGATAACAGACTGTCACATCAGAAAACAAGCTCCATCTTCTTTATAATTTCAAGAAATGATATCCTCACAACTCACAGTTCGAGGATGTTATAAAAGCCAGCAGACTAGCTGACCACCCATCAAATCCCCTGTGCGCTACTTATTTAAAAAAAAAAAAAAAGAAATTATCAACATCTGCAGCTATCACAGTCTGAACTATTACTCACAAGAACCTAACATTTACAAACCAATTTGCAAGGGAACGTTCCTTAGCATAATTTTGGAAATATCAACATTTATCTGGATCTCTGGATCACCAAATGATTTGAAGAAAACTATCTAACATCAAACTGGCAAACAGGATTCCACCCAAGAAGAGGAGCTGAATCAGCCCTCATCACAATTTCTGATGGCCATAAAACACATTTGACAAACATGTACCTGAAACACTACTTCTGGAATTTCCTCCAGCCATGAACACATAACTCCATTGTACTAATTTCTAAGGCTAAACGTAGTTAGTATAGATGGCATCATTGTAACTTTGACATCTTCTTAACTACTCAAAGGTCCTACCTGACTCATACACCTGCTTTTTCATCAAGTCCTTACAGCATAAAAACAGTGTATCTACATGTATCTACGATCTCAACTTCACTTTTCAACATCTAGTTAAAAGCACTACTAATCATTATCAGCCATTTTTCGTTCATGTACTACAACAACGCAGACAACATACATAATTCTCAAATTGATAATCCTAAAGCCATAAAAAAATCAAACATCAACGTCTGTCTCATAGCCGTAGATCATGTGAAATCACCTCAAGTTAAGGGCCATATTTATACTTTTTGACGCAAAACTGCGCTAACGCAGTTTTGCGTCAAAAACATTAGCGCCGGCTAACGCCATTCTGAAGCGCCATGCGGGCGCCGTATTTAATCAATGACGTTAGCCGGCGTTAGCCGCCGGCGCTGCCTGGTGTGCGTGTAAAAAAACGACATACACCAGGCAGCGCCGGCGTAGGGGGATATGGGGCTTGGGCGTCAAGAAATGGGGCAAGTCAGGTTGAGGCAATTTTTTCACCTCAACCCGATTTGCGCCATTTTTTCCGACTCCCAACCCCCATAGAAATTACTCCTGTCTTAGCAAAGACAGGAGTCATGCCCCCTTGCCCAATGGCCATGCCCAGGGGACTTATGTCCCCTGGGCATGGCCATTGGGCATAGTGGCATGTAGGGGGGCACAAATCAGGCCCCCCTATGCCACAAAATAAAATGACAAAAAACACTTACCTGAACTTACCTTGATGTCCCTGGGATGGGTCCCTCCAGCCTTGGGTGTCCTCCTGGGGTGGGCAAGGGTGACAGGGGGTGTCCCTGGGGGCATGTGAGGGCACCTCTGGGCTCCTTCAGAGACCTCAGGTCCCTTAACGCCTGCCTTTTGCAGGCGCTAAAAAACGGCGCAAAAGCGGCCGTACGTCATTTTTTTTTACCCGCCCACTCCCGGGCGTGAATTTTGCCCGGGAGTATAAATCTGACGCACATGCCTCGGAGTCGATTTTTTAGACGTGAACGCCTACCTTGCATCTCATTAACGCAAAGTAGGTGTCCACGCTAAAAAATAACGCCAACTCCATGGACTTTGGCGCTAGACGTGTCTAACGCCAATGTATAAATATGGAGTTAGTTTTGCGTCGAAATTGAGTAAAAAAAAACGACGCAATTCCGGTGCAAACGGAGTATAAATATGCCCCTAAATACTTTAACAAATATTGACCTGTGGTAAATGGAAGTTATAATCTACTATCATTATGGCCCAGTGAAATGGAACTTTCCTGAAAACAGCTAACAAAATAAGAAATCTTGAAATTCTGTTCTCTAATTCCTAGCAATGCTTAAGTGGAACATCTGTATAAATCAACTTTCTGGATTATAAAAACTCCTGACACATTTTCCACATCTTGGATTTCCACAAAGATGTGTCAGAATTTTTTTACTAAATTAAGATTATTAATTATTAACCTTATATGATATGTTTTACAGGCCTAAATCAATTACTGTAGATAGCGTGGTTTTGTATTCAAAGCTTGCATAGAGACATGCCTTTAATTTAGACTGCTGATAAGCACATACTTTCCACTTGTTTCTTTCCTCCTCCTTTTCTCTTTGTTAGTTCTGATCTATGTCATGGTCATAAGTGAATATCTTTTTGTGATCTAAATGTCTTATTGCAACAGTAGATTGAATAGAGAGAGTGTTAAGTCTTAGCTATTTACCTATTTGACCCATTTAAAATGCACTGCAATGTTATACTAATTCTAAAAGTAGTTACTTTATGAAAAGGCTCTTTCACAGAAAGCGTACAGGAAGATGAGTGATTTCATTGTGGAATGTATTCTACTTACCTTTACTTGTTTGGTCAATTTGTTCATTTTATTTTAAGATTAGAATAGGGATTAGATTTAAGCAATAAACTTCACGCTTTGGTCTGTAATTATATTGGATTTTGATGAAATGCTAATAAAAGTACTTAATTACTAAAATATTTAATAAAGACTTTAAACTTAATCCAACTCTCATTATTGACTTCTATCCAAGTGAAAAATGGTTTTAAGTGATTTATGTTATTTATATGCAGTTCTTCATTTATCTCTTAACTACTTCAAAGGTCCAACCTCTTGGGTCTATTGCAGTGTGTGGAGACTTCTTGTTTCTGAATAAAGTGAACAATGAAATTGGAGTTCCCAATAATCCCAGCCATGCAATCCCAATAAAACTGATCACAGATTGATAATTAGGCATTAAGGAAAAGAGAAACTGCAAAATTAAATAGCCCAGAGTTAAGATAGATGCCCATGTACGAATACCCAAAGCCTGAGTCTGAAGATTGATGGAGTGCGCTTTCAATAGGGCTATGCATCGGATTTTATTGTTGCATATTGATTATTGTGGGACATGTATATTGAATGTGCCATTGAAGCTTATATATTTGTGCCTACGCATTGCTGAAAGGTATGTGCTTATGTGCTTTTGTCGATGAAGATAAAGAGGTTATCGGACTAAGAAGTAGTCCGTGATCCCAAGATAATTAAGAGTTGGTTTGTGGTACTCCTGTATGCCAATGACTTGTGGTACAAGTCATGAGATGTAATCCACTACACCTTAAGCTAGGGACAGTGATAGTTTGTTGTGGTTGTACTAAAATTGGTCAGTGTTGGTGGAATCTCATGCACAAAGGTGACACTACAAATAATCAGGGGATTTTCTGCTGGTCCATATTTTATTGGTGCGTGTCAAAACTCCTTTTGATTGAAAAGTTGGAAGGTGTAAAACGTGACTATTCCCATTGTTGAATCATTCTTTATTTCTCTGGAAGAATCAAACAAAGACTATTAATTCACATAGTTCATAAGAAGTGATGTTTTGAATGAATACAGAGAAATTATTTAAAAAAAGGTAAGCTGCAACAAGGTTTGTTAGCGGTGTGGGGAGCAGCGCAGTGAATGGTTACTGATATACTGAACCGCACTGGGATTTGAAGAAAGGCTTAATGAATTTTGACGTTGCACAAGTGAATCAAAACAAGAAGTGTATTTCATTTCATTGCAATTCATTGATTTGAATTCAGAATCATGAACATTTTTAATGCTATTAGAAGTTTAACACGGTGTGATGTGATGATTCCTATTAGGGATGGTAAAGAGGGGCCTTCTGAATGTATGCCAGCACACCACATGATGACTGAAGAAGGGTTACACATATGTATGGATTTGTCAAAAAGAGGTTGCATTGAGTTTCCTAGATGGCTTACATTTAATTTGAAAATTATTGACAGATTATGAGAAAATAATCCACCTCCGTCTAGACTAACACAATTAAAAATGGTAAGTGCATGGGAGAAGATGGCTCATAATACCTTGATGGACTTCCCTGATTGGGGCAATAGAAAAGAGACCCGGGCTAACAGCAGCAGAGGCAAGTTCCTGTTCTACGCCTTCCTGACTCCAGCTGGATACCTCTGTCCATACTCCCAGGTCCCATTAAGCTAACCCATGGAGAACCATTCTCCTCATCTGCAGATACCATCTGTGTAGCACTTAACCTTACTTTGCTAACAGATACATCCCAAGGGGCAGACAGTACCACCATGGCAAACACAGTGGTGTGGCCCACTCTACTCATGGGGTGTGACTCTTCCCCCCCTGGGGGTAACTCTGTCCACCCGAACAGCAAGCCACAGAAGCCACAGAACTCTGTCAGGGATGAGAGCCAGGCCCCAGGCCTCTCAAGGCTCTCTAACCACTGTGACTGTGGAGAGTGTGGTGCAGTAGCCCCATGTGCCTGTCACCCTTTGACGACTCTCCCTTCTACCAGGTCAGGGATGACAGCCTGACACTGGTCCTCTCCTCTGAGGCTTTGTACCCTCCCCCTAGGAGCGGTACCCCAGAGTCCAGAATTGTCAGGCTGCATATGGAAGCAGTCATGCACAATTCTCCCACCAATGCAGGGGTGTTAACCTGCAACTGGTCTTCCAACCTGGGGTCTGTACCATGAGGTTAGACCGGAGCCAGGGGCAAGGCTTCCCTCCCCCTGCCCTTCCTTATGGGGTCCTGCACCCCCCACTAGGAGTGACCCACCCAGAATCCAACATGGTGGGGACACTGTTAGCAGTTGCCCCTCTCACCCGGTCAGGGGGACACCCTAAAGCTGGTCCTTCAACCCAGGGTCTGCACCCTTGGATTGAACTGGGGTCAAGGTGAGTTTGTCGCTCCCCTGCCCCCACTATGGAGTGTACCCCTAGAAGTCACACAGGGGTTATTGGGCAAACCACCCCCCATCAGGTCAGGGTTTACCCCCTGTACCTGAACCTCCAGCATAGTGTCTGTACCCTCAGACTGTACCATTGCCTGTCAATCCAGGACTTTATCCTTGGTTCAATTGCCACCCAGGGAAACCTATCAAACCCAGGCAATTTTAAGAACTAGATACCGAGTAGACTACAGGGTGATGTAACTTGCATGAACCCCAGTATCTATTATTATCCAGAATTGTCTACAAATATCAAACTTTTTCTCAACCATGCATTTTCCTCTAATTTCTCTGATGGAAAGTTCTGGAATCTGCAAAGATACAAAATTCCTACCACTCAGCATTCTGATGCTTCTCCCAATAGAAATGGCACCTCACTTGTGTGTCTCAGCTTAATGCCCGCAAAAGGCATGGACCAAACTAGAGACCATGTGAAGACCACATTGACTTTAAGTGGTCATCGTTTTCACCTGTTCCTGTAGTGGTCTCTCTCCCAATTTTTCCCTCCTCCAGACACTCATGTAACTAAACATAATTCTAATGCTATCTCACCTTATCATAGGGTTCACTTGCTCTTACTCCCTAATTCAACAACCTCTCATTCCTCCATATACTCTCCACATACTACCAGTCACTCAGAATCTCTGTTCTCTCCCTAATCATTCAGAAAACCACAACAGACTACAGTCCTGCACACCCACATCTCTCACAACCACCTGCCACATCCTGCACCTTACCCATTCAGTACAAAACAGTGCATCACAAACCCACCTATGACACTTCTCATAAGTAGCTGAACATAGAGCACTATAGATAATTACACTTCTCAATGACATTTTACACACAGTCCATACACTTTCAACAAGCACAAAAGAAAAAGAAAACACCACTAATACACATTTTACATGCCTTGTGCTATAACACAACAACATTCAAACCAACCTCAAGACAACACCAAAACATAATCTTCCACCAACACCAATATCACAAAGGCCCATTTTTATGAAAAATGACACAAAACTGAACTGACGCAGTTTGCGTCATTTTTCTTAATGCTGACTAACTCCATTCCTTAGAGCCATCTTAGTAGCATATTTATTAAATTACGCAAGATGACTCTTAGGAATGGTTAGTGTCTTTAAAAAAAAGACGCTAGCCGGTCAGGGATGGCATTTTGGGAAAGGGTACTAGTGGGTCTGAAATGACGTTAGACTGGTTAGCAGCAAAAAATATACCGCTGACCAGCCTAGCGTCATTTTATGATGACCAAGCAGCCAAAAATGGACTCCTGTCTAAGTGTAGACAGGACTCATTACCACTGCCCCATTGCCCACCACAGGGGACTAGTGTCCCCTGGGCAAGCCCAACATATCCTATGCCAGGCAGGGGACCCCATGTAACGGCCCCCCAAATGTACTTAATAAATAAAAATGTTATACTTACCTAAGCTTACCTGGGATGGGGTCCCCCTCCTGCAGTGTCCCTGTGGTGTGTGTGGTAGTGTTCCTGGGACATGGAGTGGGCATCTTTGTGCCCATTCCATGGTGTTCCACCATGGAAATGGGTCTACCAGCAACCTAACACCTCATGTGACCCAGGCGTTAAATAATGGCGCTAAGTGGGCTTGGCACCATTATTAAGTTCCGCCTCCTCCTTCTGCGTCATTTCTGCTTCTGAAGATAAATATAGCCCTAGGAGGTTAGCATCGTCAAAATATAAATATGGAGTTAGGTTAGCGCTGTTTTAGTGCCAAAATTAATGGCGCTAAAGCAATGCCATCCATCCATAAAAATGGGCCTAAGAGTCATACTCACCCTCCCACCAAGATGCCATCAATTCAGTAATAGGTCTCTTTGAGCCTGACAATGATTAGAAGGTAAGTCACAATGCTAATACCATTAGTCTGTTCACTGTATCTATTTCTCAAACCTCTTATTCACATGAGGAACAAACATCAACCTAAAGAATTAACATGTCAGCAAAGAGTTCAATAGATTACATTGCCCAGACACAAATCCCTTTTCCCAAAAAAACCTACTCCACTTAAATTGTTTTCTGAAGAACACCCTCTTAAAAAGGAAAAACAAAGGCAACATGTTTGACCTAGTGGTAGATAGGGAAACGGACATAGTACATACACAGAAACATGGCAGTAAAAATAAATCGCTCTAATACAGCATAAAACTGTCCCATCTCAGTATTTATCCATTACACATGTGACAAGGAAGGAAAGGATGTGGACTGGCTATTGTCTTACAAATATCATTACAGCCACAAAGATAGAAGAGCTGACAACAAAAGTTTGGGAATCGATTCTTAGTAGATGCAAAACCAGCCCTTCTTTTACCTGGAACTTTCTCTTGCTTTAATGACCCCCATACTACAACAGACCATTTACAGATGCTTTCTTGGATGCAGCATTAGATCTGTTCTCCCGGACTCTCCAATTTACGTCTACATCTGCAATTGTATCAGGGTTAGGCACACACAACTTACAATAAATCATCTTCGGACCTATCTAAATAGCAGGTCATACATTGGATGTCATCTGCCGCAACCCGCAACTAATCACTGTTGAACATATTTCACAAGTTGCACAGACCAACCGTCATATCATCTCTTTTTTACACAAAATTCTAAAATAAAATATTAACTGAAGCCCAACATGCCCTAGCAACTTAAAGACAATGGATCAAAATAGGCATGTAGGAGCTGAAATCTCAACTAAACACAAACACGTAGGCCCTGTTTTGAGAGAGCCTAGCGCCACTTTAGCGCTGTCTTAGTGTCATTTTGTTGTACACTAAGGGAGAGCTAAGGTGGCCTTTTCCCCACGACATAGTTACAAAGTGGCGCAATGCATGCACTGCACCACTTTGTAATCCTATATGCTACATCATGCCTGCACCAGTCATAATGTATGCAAAGGAGGCATTCCCCCATTTCAGGGAGCCAAAAAAAAGGTGCAAAGAAATCTAAGAATTTTCTTTGAGTTGTTTTTTCAGCACTTTTAGCACTTGCTCAGAGCAGGCGGTAAAAGGGGGCACACCATTGTTTAAAATGGGCCACTATGTGATATTCAGGATTGGCACCAATATTTTGATGCTAACCCTGAACAGTACATCAGTAGCATAAAATTTTTTGACGTTATTGGTTCCTACCCTGCGTCATGGTGCGCCATATCTTAGATACAGCGCACTCATGGTAGAGGTAGGGGGTTGCTAAGAGGCACAAGGAAAGTGGCCCTGCACTGGGAGCAGCGCCATTTTCCTAACTCTTCCCCACTGTTGGAGATTCTAAACTCAGAAGAGAGCATACTGATCCCAAAAATATATTCAAAACAAGGCAAAAAGCACATGGAAGTTCCTTGAATGAATGAAGAGGTAGAGAAAGTAATACAAGGACAAATCTTAAAACTTCAACAAAGCTTGTAGAAATCCAAGAACACAGAAGATGAAATGCATCTACCCAGATACAACAAAATGTACATTCTAAAAAGGCCTGATGTCCATCCCACCATCATTAAGTTATAATATAAAATTATAAGCCTTGAGCTAGCAGCACATTATTTAACCAAAGTAGCCACACTAGATTCATACCTTTCAATCAAGGACAGCAACCATAGTCCAGTGACACGATAACAGACTGTCACATCAGAAAACAAGCTCCATCTTCTTTATAATTTCAAGAAATGATATCCTCACAACTCACAGTTCGAGGATGTTATAAAAGCCAGCAGACTAGCTGACCACCCATCAAATCCCCTGTGCGCTACTTATTTAAAAAAAAAAAAAAAGAAATTATCAACATCTGCAGCTATCACAGTCTGAACTATTACTCACAAGAACCTAACATTTACAAACCAATTTGCAAGGGAACGTTCCTTAGCATAATTTTGGAAATATCAACATTTATCTGGATCTCTGGATCACCAAATGATTTGAAGAAAACTATCTAACATCAAACTGGCAAACAGGATTCCACCCAAGAAGAGGAGCTGAATCAGCCCTCATCACAATTTCTGATGGCCATAAAACACATTTGACAAACATGTACCTGAAACACTACTTCTGGAATTTCCTCCAGCCATGAACACATAAATCCATTGTACTAATTTCTAAGGCTAAACGTAGTTAGTATAGATGGCATCATTGTAACTTTGACATCTTCTTAACTACTCAAAGGTCCTACCTGACTCATACACCTGCTTTTTCATCAAGTCCTTACAGCATAAAAACAGTGTATCTACATGGATCTACGATCTCAACTTCACTTTTCAACATCTAGTTAAAAGCACTACTAATCATTATCAGCCATTTTTCGTTCATGTACTACAACAACGCAGACAACATACATAATTCTCAAATTGATAATCCTAAAGCCATAAAAAAATCAAACATCAACGTCTGTCTCATAGCCGTAGATCATGTGAAATCACCTCAAGTTAAGGGCCATATTTATACTTTTTGACGCGAAACTGCGCTAACGCAGTTTTGCGTCAAAAACATTAGCGCCGGCTAACGCCATTCTGAAGCGCCATGCGGGCGCCGTATTTAATCAATGACGATAGCCGGCGTTAGCCGCCGGCGCTGCCTGGTTTGCGTGTAAAAAAACGACGTACACCAGGCAGCGCCGGCGTAGGGGGATATGGGGCTTGGGCGTCAAGAAATGGGGCAAGTCAGGTTGAGGCAATTTTTTCACCTCAACCCGATTTGCGCCATTTTTTCCGACTCCCAACCCCCATAGAAATGACTCCTGTCTTAGCAAAGACAGGAGTCATGCCCCCTTGCCCAATGGCCATGCCCAGGGGACTTGTGTCCCCTGGGCATGGCCATTGGGCATAGTGGCATGTAGGGGGGCACAAATCAGGCCCCCCTATGCCACAAAATAAAATGACAAAAAACACTTACCTGAACTTACCTTGATGTCCCTGGGATGGGTCCCTCCAGCCTTGGGTGTCCTCCTGGGGTGGGCAAGGGTGACAGGGGGTGTCCCTGGGGGCATGTGAGGGCACCTCTGGGCTCCTTCAGAGCCCTCAGGTCCCTTAACGCCTGCCTTTTGCAGGCGCAAAAAAACGGTGCAAAAGCGGCCGTACGTCATTTTTTTTGACCCGCCCACTCCCGGGCGTGAATTTTGCCCGGGAGTATAAATCCGACGCACATGCCTCGGAGTCGATTTTTTAGACGTGAACGCCTACCTTGCATCTCATTAACGCAAAGTAGGTGTCCACGCTAAAAAATAACGCCAACTCCATGGACTTTGGCGCTAGACGTGTCTAACGCCAATGTATAAATATGGAGTTAGTTTTGCGTCGAAATTGCGTAAAAAAAAATGACGCAATTCCGGTGCAAACGGAGTATAAATATGCCACTAAATACTTTAACAAATATTGACCTGTGGTAAATGGAAGTTATAATCTACTATCATTATGGCCCAGTGAAATGGAACTTTCCTGAAAACAGCTAACAAAATAAGAAATCTTGAAATTCTGTTCTCTAATTCCTAGCAATGCTTAAGTGGAACATCTGTATAAATCAACTTTCTGGATTATAAAAACTCCTGACACATTTTCCACATCTTGGATTTCCACAAAGATGTGTCAGAATTTTTTTACTAAATTAAGATTATTAATTATTAACCTTATATGATATGTTTTACAGGCCTAAATCAATTACTGTAGATAGCGTGGTTTTGTATTCAAAGCTTGCATAGAGACATGCCTTTAATTTAGACTGCTGATAAGCACATACTTTCCACTTGTTTCTTTCCTCCTCCTTTTCTCTTTGTTAGTTCTGATCTATGTCATGGTCATAAGTGAATATCTTTTTGTGATCTAAATGTCTTATTGCAACAGTAGATTGAATAGAGAGAGTGTTAAGTCTTAGCTATTTACCTATTTGACCCATTTAAAATGCACTGCAATGTTATACTAATTCTAAAAGTAGTTACTTTATGAAAAGGCTCTTTCACAGAAAGCGTACAGGAAGATGAGTGATTTCATTGTGGAATGTATTCTACTTACCTTTACTTGTTTGGTCAATTTGTTCATTTTATTTTAAGATTAGAATAGGGATTAGATTTATGCAATAAACTTCACGCTTTGGTCTGTAATTATATTGGATTTTGATGAAATGCTAATAAAAGTACTTAATTACTAAAATATTTAATAAAGACTTTAAACTTAATCCAACTCTCATTATTGACTTCTATCCAAGTGAAAAATGGTTTTAAGTGATTTATGTTATTGATATGCAGTTCTTCATTTATCTCTTAACTACTTCAAAGGTCCAACCTCTTGGGTCTATTGCAGTGTGTGGAGACTTCTTGTTTCTGAATAAAGTGAACAATGAAATTGGAGTTCCCAATAATCCCAGCCATGCAATCCCAATAAAACTGATCACAGATTGATAATTAGGCATTAAGGAAAAGAGAAACTGCAAAATTAAATAGCCCAGAGTTAAGATAGATGCCCATGTACGAATACCCAAAGCCTGAGTCTGAAGATTGATGGAGTGCGCTTTCAATAGGGCTATGCATCGGATTTTATTGTTGCATATTGATTATTGTGGGACATGTATATTGAATGTGCCATTGAAGCTTATATATTTGTGCCTACGCATTGCTGAAAGGTATGTGCTTATGTGCTTTTGTCGATGAAGATAAAGAGGTTATCGGACTAAGAAGTAGTCCGTGATCCCAAGATAATTAAGAGTTGGTTTGTGGTACTCCTGTATGCCAATGACTTGTGGTACAAGTCATGAGATGTAATCCACTACACCTTAAGCTAGGGACAGTGATAGTTTGTTGTGGTTGTACTAAAATTGGTCAGTGTTGGTGGAATCTCATGCACAAAGGTGACACTACAAATAATCAGGGGATTTTCTGCTGGTCCATATTTTATTGGTGCGTGTCAAAACTCCTTTTGATTGAAAAGTTGGAAGGTGTAAAACGTGACTATTCCCATTGTTGAATCATTCTTTATTTCTCTGGAAGAATCAAACAAAGACTATTAATTCACATAGTTCATAAGAAGTGATGTTTTGAATGAATACAGAGACATTTTAAAAAAAAAGGTAAGCTGCAACAAGGTTTGTTAGCGGTGTGGGGAGCAGCGCAGTGAATGGTTACTGATATACTGAACCGCACTGGGATTTGAAGAAAGGCTTAATGAATTTTGACGTTGCACAAGTGAATCAAAACAAGAAGTGTATTTCATTTCATTGCAATTCATTGATTTGAATTCAGAATCATGAACATTTTTAATGCTATAAGAAGTTTAACACGGGGTGATGTGATGATTCCTATTAGGGATGGTAAAGAGGGGCCTTCTGAATGTATGCCAGCACACCACATGATGACTGAAGAAGGGTTACACATATGTATGGATTTGTCAAAAAGAGGTTGCATTGAGTTTCCTAGATGGCTTACATTTAATTTGAGAATTATTGACAGATTATGAGAAAATAATCCACCTCCGTCTAGACTAACACAATTAAAAATGGTAAGTGCATGGGAGAAGATGGCTCATAATACCTTGATGGACTTCCCTGATTGGGGCGATAGAAAAGAGACGCGGGCTAACAGCAGCAGAGGCAAGTTCCTGTTCTACGCCTTCCTGACTCCAGCTGGATACCTCTGTCCATACTCCCAGGTCCCATTAAGCTAACCCATGGAGAACCATTCTCCTCATCTGCAGATACCATCTGTGTAGCACTTAACCTTACTTTGCTAACAGATACATCCCAAGGGGCAGACAGTACCACCATGGCAAACACAGTGGTGTGGCCCACTGTACTCATGGGGTGTGACTCTTCCCCCCCTGGGGGCAACTCTGTCCTACGGATGAACAGCAAGCCACAGAAGCCACAGAACTCTGTCAGGGATGAGAGCCAGGCCCCAGGCCTCTCAAGGCTCTCTAACCACTGTGACTGTGGAGAGTGTGGTGCAGTAGCCCCATGTGCCTGTCACCCTTTGACGACTCTCCCTTCTACCAGGTCAGGGATGACAGCCTGACACTGGTCCTCTCCTCTGAGGCTTTGTACCCTCCCCCTAGGAGCGGTACCCCAGAGTCCAGAATTGTCAGGCTGCATATGGAAGCAGTCATGCACAATTCTCCCACCAATGCAGGGGTGTTAACCTGCAACTGGTCTTCCAACCTGGGGTCTGTACCATGAGGTTAGACCGGGGCCAGGGGCAAGGCTTCCCTCCCCCTGCCCTTCCTTATGGGGTCCTGCACCCCCCACTAGGAGTGACCCACCCAGAATCCAACATGGTGGGGACACTGTTAGCAGTTGCCCCTCTCACCCGGTCAGGGGGACACCCTAAAGCTGGTCCTTCAACCCAGGGTCTGCACCCTTGGATTGAACTGGGGTCAAGGTGAGTTTGTCGCTCCCCTGCCCCCACTATGGAGTGTACCCCTAGAAGTCACACAGGGGTTATTGGGCAAACCACCCCCCATCAGGTCAGGGTTTACCCCCTGTACCTGAACCTCCAGCATAGGGTCTGTACCCTCAGACTGTACCATTGCCTGGCAATCCAGGACTTCCTAGTGAGCATACCTACCCCCATCAGATCAGAGCTTACCCCCTGAACCTGGCCATCTAACCCAGAGTCACCACCCTCAGGCTGGACCACTTCCTGGCAAGCCAGGACTTCCTGGGGGGCACACATACCCCCCACCAGGGAAACACCTTCCCTAAGGGCTACACGAGAGTCTGGCTGCCGCTGATCCCCCGACCTCTGCCCACCTAGCAGAGCCTGGTTCCCCCAACACAGAAATGGTATCACCCAGTTCATTCCTGGGGGCTCTCAGATCTAACCCCTGACCCTCCAGGTTCTCCACTGGGGCCTGCAACCCCCTCTCGACCCTCTTTCTGGACTTCTGCACCCCCTCACTAGGATTGGTACTGCCAGACACCAGAACTTGTGGGTTGCTGGCTACAGCCACCTCCCCCCCAAGTTCTCTTGACACTACGGGGTCTCCCTCAGCAGAGGGCCCTACGGTACAGGCTAGGTTCCCCTCCTGGCGTTCAATCATGGAACTCTCCAGGACCTGGGACTGGATCTTGGGCATTCTGTGACTCAGCCCACCCCTCATTTCTTCTCCTCTGAGACTGGACATGGGATACCTCATCCATCCCACTACACTAGGACCCACCTGGCACACTGCATTCCTTTCCCCCCTCACCTGTTTGGGAAATACCTAGATCACTACCTTAAGGAGCACCCCCAAATGCCTCTTCAGACCCTCTAGACCAGAGGTCTGCATCCAGTGCAAGTTCCCTTGGGTCAAAGAACGCCACACTCCACAACAAGGACCTCTACATGAGGGGAACCCCCCTCTCTGTCACTCTCACCTAGAGCCAGTAGAGTGCCCTTCCCACTACAAGGAATATGACTCCCTATGCCAGTTCCCCAATCTGTCTCAGGGATGCTGCACACCACTGGAGCTACCTCATGCCCCTGAACCTCCAGGTGTATGTAAACCCCCTCCTTCAAGTTGGGCACCAAGTCTCTGGGCAAGCACACTTCCTAATCGGCACTGAACATAAGATTTTTTGTTGCCACCATCTGAACTGGACTCAGCCCTCATGGCTTCCAGCTTCAGCTATTCAAAGCTCAACTCATGAGCTGCAAACATTTCTTTTCCTAGCTTCAGTCTAAGTCTCAGCCCTCTTAAGCTCTTCATCCTACTCTCTCAGCCTCCGCTCACAAGCTAGACACCATTCCTCCCTCTCTGGTTCCTCTTCAGGGCCACTGCCTTCCTCATCAGATTAGTACTCAGGATTATGTGGTAGTGACGCCTGGCAGTGTTTCAACTCATAATAAAACAGAGCTGACTCGAAATCCTCCATTTTGGACCTCCTCTTCACAGCCAGTACCCTCTCCTTGCAGAAAATATTTAGCTCCCTCTTTGTATAGATAAATAGGTGCCAGAAGTTGACTTCCATTCTGCAAAGGCTTCACAGGTGCAACCAAAAACCAGAGTCCAAGTATCAACAATATATTGAGGAGGACACAAGAGAATAAAAAGGAAAAAAACTGTATGTGGTCATATAATGGTCTGCAGTCAAAACAGTAGTGAACACATAATCATTGTATCTCAAGTACAAATACAAGTTCAATCCTCCCTGCAGGTCACCAGTGTTAGAGATGGAGTTTTTGGTTGGCAATCACGCTACCCTGTGTCCAAACAAGGACCCTTAATCTAATCAGGATAAAGGAGAATCACCCTCAGTTAACCCCCGCTGACCCCCTTGGTAGCTTGGCATGAGCAGGCAGGCTTAACTTCAGAAGTAATGTGTAAAGTATTGGTACCAATACACATAGTAATACAGTGAAAACACTACAAAATGGACACCACACCAGTTTAGAAAAGTAGGTAATATTTATCTAAATCAAACAAAACAAAAACAAAAAAAATCCGACATATACAAGCCAAGATATGAATTTTCAAAATAATGAGTCTGAATCCATAGAAAACAGTGAGAACAGTGATTTTGCACAAAGTACCTGCTTAGAGTAAAAAATAAAGCAGCATTTGTGAGCCTGCATCGGAAAACACGGCAATCCATTGATTCCTTCCTTGCAAGGCAGGCTGTCCATCATTTTCTTCTCCAGTCGGGTCAACTTTGATGCCCGGGTGAAATGCGTGGAAAATCCTGTTGCAGGGTGTTAGAAAACCGCGCTGCATGGGGTTTGCATTCTTATCAGCAGCCACAAGTGGGTGTTGCGCGTCATCTCTCTAGCTGCAATGCATTGATCTCCCAGCCACGGTGCAGATGGAGTGAAAACTTTACCAGTGAAGCCGGCGGTGCGTCGTTTATCAGCCGCGTTGCAGATGGTGCATCGTAAATTTACCCAGACAGCGTTCTATGCGTGGATTTTCAGCTCTTGTCTGCCAAATTCACCTTTCAAGGGTGCAGGGGCAGGATAGAACACCACTTGGCAGGGAAGGAGTCTCAGCAGAGAGTCCAGATGTTGGCAGAGGGAGTCTTTGATGGCTCTGACACTTCAAAACAGGAGACAAGCTCAACCCAAGCCCTTGGAGATTCTTCACAAGCAGGAATGCACAACAAAGTCCAGTCTTTGTCCCCTTTCACAGGCAGAAGCAGCAGCAGCAGGATAGCCCAACAAACCACAGTCACAGGCAGGGACAGCACTTCTCCTCAGCACTCCAGCTCTTCTCCTTGGCAGAGTTTCCCCTTGAATCCAGAAATGATCTAATGTTCAGTGGTTCTGGGTCCAATACTTATACTCCTTTGAGCCTTTGAAGTAGGCCTACTTCAAAGGAAAGTCTCTGTTATTCACAAGGGCCTGCCTTGCCTAAGCCAGGCACCAGGCACACACCAGGGGGTTGGAGACTGCATTGTGTGAGGGCAGGCACAGCCTTTTCAGGTGTGAGTGATCACTCCTTCCTCCCCTCCTAGGACAGATGGCTCATCAGGATATGCAGGCTACACCCCAGCTCCCTTTGTGTCACTGTCTAGAGGAGATTTGCATACAGCCCAACTGTCAAACTGGCAAGACAGACAATCCACAAACAGACAGAGTCCCAGAATGGTTTAAGCAAGAAAATGCCTACTTTGAAAAAGTGACATTTTCAACTAACAATCTAAAAAAACAACTAAAATATTTTTTTTTAAATTGTGTGTTCAGAGACCCTAAACTCCAAAGGTCTATCTGCTCTGAAAGGGAATCTGCACTTTAAAGTTATTTAAAGCCAGCCCCATGAGAACCTCAGAGAGAGATAGGCCTTGCAACAGTGAAGACTGAATTGGGCAGTATTTTACTGTTAGGACATGTAAAACACATCAGTACATGTCCCACCTTTAACATACACTCCACCCTGCCCATGGGGCTAGCTAGGGCCTACCTTAGGTGTGTCTTACATGTATAAAAAGGGAAGGCGTAGGCCTGGCAAGTGGGTACACTTACCAGGTCAAATTGGCAGTGCAAGACAGCACACACAGACACTCCAGTGGCAGGTCTGAGACATGTTTACAGGGCTACTCATGTGGGTGGCACAGCCAGTGATGCAGACCCACTAGTAGCATTTGATTTACAGGCCCTGGGCACCTCTAGTATACTTTATTAGGGACTTACTAGTAATTCAAATATGCCAATCATGGAAAAGCCAATTACACATATACCTTACACAGGAGCACTTGCACTTTAGCACTGGTCAGCAGTGGTAAAGTGCCCAGAGTACCAAAAACAGCAACAACAGACTCCTTCACACAACCAAAACATGGGAAGCAGAGGCAAAAAAGACAGGGGAGACCACACCAAGGATGTCAGTTCTAACATGAATACTGCTAACAAGGCATCAGTGCCATTTGACGCCACTGCTATTCGAAGGTAAACAACTGTTTGAAACTCAACATCCAGAAGACACTGCCCCAAGTAAACCAATCTAGTCACTGCACAAGGGAAGGTCAGCATGTAAAGGAAGCGCATCTTTGAAATATAAGTAAAAACCAGAGGGGACGTTCAATGGTGGTATACCCCAGCACGTTGCTGCTGTTTTAACTCCCCGCTTTTAGGCGAGGGGCATTTTCCATTCAAAGTAGTTAAGTATAGGTGGAGCATTCCTGACAAGAGTGGGACTACTGATGTCACTTCCTTTGCTTTCGGAAAATGTAAGGCTAGAGCACTAACCCTTACATCCATCTAACATATGCCGCAAAATCTATGAAAGAAACAGTGTCACTACCCAAAATCATGAGTACTAAACCAAGAATTCTCATCTAAATCAGCTGTAATAAGGTATCCTGAAAGGGCAAGCATTTACTATCAGAACTGAACTAGTAAAACACAAACTACCTGAACCCCAGTGTTTGTATCTTAACTTAATCAAAACAGAATACTATACAAATAATAGCTCACACTAATTTGTGAGCTCAGCCATATAACTGTGCCACTCTTCTGTTGTATTAAGTCGATGGTTAATAGAATTGCAATGTTCCATCCACTTAAGCTCATTCTTCTTAAGGATGGCGATGGGGTCTCCACCTCTCACTGGGATAGTGACACTGTCAACTACTTGTCACTTTAATTCGTCTGCTAAATGATTCTTCTCTTGAAAGTGTGGTGCAGTGCTCACCTCACATCTGATGCGGCTGTGATGTTGACAAATGTGAGCTTTAATTGGTTGTGAGGTCTGCCCTATGTAAACCAATGGACATGGACATCATATAGCATACACCACATTTCCTGAGTTACAGGTAGAAAAAAAATTAAATCAACTTTTACTGAAGCATGTTCAAAGGCCATAGTATCAAAGATAAAGGGGCAGGCTACACATTTCCCACACTGATAGTGTCCTGTAAGCATCGGAAGAACCCAGACCTTTTCTAAAGTTAAAGGCAGTGCCATCAAGCACAAGAGAAGCTTGCAAATAAGATATCATTGCTTTAATGGATTATCTGGCTGGGAGTGGACATAAAGTGTCACAAGCATAGTGAAATACTGTCAAAAATAAGTCCAATAATTGGGAGTTATCATTGAAAAAGGAACAAGAAAACTGTCAGGTGAAAGAGTAGAGGCCATTCTAACAATGGCAAAGAGATGTCAGAACTTTTCTGGGAATAGTTGGATACTGTATTCAGTGGGTACCCAACTTTTCCAAAGCCTTTACTGAGGATGACACACAAGGATGTGCCTCATCTGATTCCATGGGACAATGAATGCATGAAACCTTTCCCAGAGCTGAGAGAAAGTCTCTGTTGTGCCCCAGCACTAGGAATGACAGATTACACCAAGAAATATATTTTGTTTTACATTGAGAGGGTGAGCTGTGCTCTCTCAGTGCTTACCCAGATGCACAGAGAGTCCAAAAGACCTGTAGCTTATTTTTCAATTAGCCTTGAACCTGTTGCTGCCACATTGCTTGGCTGCCTTGAATCTGTGGTTGTGGTTAGCACCAGCATTGAAAGGTGTGAAAGCATAGTGATGGGACCTCCTTTAACTATTATGGTTCTTCACTCAGTGGAGGTTTTGCTTAGCCGGGACTAAAACTCAATACATGACAAACAGTAGTCTGACTTAGTACGAGCAGCAGATTTGAAAAGGTGTTAGATTTTGAACCTTAGTACTCTTTTGCCTCTACCTTAAAATAAAGAAACAGATGAATGAAAGCATGACTGTCTGGATGGCAAGTACTTTTTCACCAAGCCAAGACCAAATTTAAAGGATGAGCGTTTAATAAGTTCCAATTATGTCCTATTTGTGGATGGCTCATGCTTAAGAACAAATGATGGTTCCCTGAGAGCAGCTTATGCTGTCTGTACAATTCGAGAAGTTATAGAAGCTTCATGGCTTCAGGGAGTTTCTTCAGTACAAGTTGCAGAATTAATTTAACATAGCAGAGCTTGCAGTGTAACAGCCCAAATGGCAGTGAATATTTTTACAGATAGTCAATATGACTTTGGTGTGCTCCTTGACTTCGGTCAGTTATGGTCACAGAGAGGTTTCATTACCTCATCAGCATCCCCAATCAGGAATGGAAAGCAAGTAAGAAAACTGCTGGAAGCTGTACAGCTCCCAAATTCATTTGTGTTGTTAATGTTGCCCTAAGTGGGAAGGGTATGCCCAGACGTGGGTCCCGTGCTTCCCATGCCACTGGATTCAAGCTAGCCTGGCTGATGAGGGGTGAAACCCCGAAACCGGTCCCAGGATGCTTGTTTCCAGTCCAGGGAAGACCTGGCCTGGCAGTTCGGGCTGGACTGTTCCCATGGGGAACAGGGTCAAGACTGATTTGCATATGGCTGGGTCCTAACTGGAATGGCATGGGCAGCAAAAAAACAATGGATTAAACCCAGATCTATGACTGGGGGAGAGTGTTTGCATTGTCAGCACTCCGTCCATCATTCTTTTGTGTTGTTAATGTTGCCCTAAGTGGGAAGGGTATGCCCAGACGTGGGTCCCGTGCTTCCCATGCCACTGGATTCAAGCTAGCCTGGCTGATGAGGAGTGAAACCCCGAAACCGGTCCCAGGATGCTTGTTTCCAGTCCAGGGAAGACCTGGCCTGGCAGTTCGGGCTGGACTGTTCCCATGGGGAACAGGGTCAAGACTGATTTGCATATGGCTGGGTCCAAACTGGAATGGCATGGGCAGCAAAAAAACGATGGATTAAACCCAGATCTGTGACTGGGGGAGAGTGTTTGCATTGTCAGCACTCCGTCCATCATTCTTTTGTGTTGTTAATGTTGCCCTAAGTGGGAAGGGTATGCCCAGACGT